>NC_068455.1:74873017-75015517 GCF_023373465.1 Oncorhynchus keta | reverse complement strand
CCAGTACGTTCCTCTACAGTACGTTGGTAGTACGCCCCCCAGTACGTTCCTCTACAGTATGTTGATAGTAAAACCCCCAGTACGTTCCTCTACAGTATGCTGATAGTACACCCCCCTGTACGTTCCTCTACAGTATGTTGATAGTAAACCCCCCAGTACGTTCCTCTACAGTATGCTGATAGTACACCCCCAGTACGTTCCTCTACAGTACGTTGATAGTACGCCCCCACCCAGTACGTTCCTCTACAGTATGTTGATAGTACACCCCCCACCCAGTGCGTTCCTCTACATTATGTTGATAGTACACCCCCCAGTACGTTCCTCTACAGTATGTTGATAGTATGCCCCCAGTACGTTCCTCTACAGTATGTTGATAGTACGCCCCCCCAGTACGTTCCTCTACAGTATGTTGATAGTACACCCCCCAGTACGTTCCTCTACAGTATGTTGATAGTATGCCCCCCAGTACGTTCCTCTACAGTATGTTGATAGTACGCCCCCAGTACGTTCCTCTACAGTATGTTGATAGTATGCCCCCCAGTACGTTCCTCTACAGTATGTTGATAGTACCCCCCAGTACATTCCTCTACAGTATGTTGATAGTACACACCCCCAGTACGTTCCTCTACAGCATGTTGATAGTACCCCCCAGTACGTTCCTCTACAGTATGTTGATAGTATGCCCCCCCCAGTACGTTCCTCTACAGTATGTTGATAGTACGCCCCCCAGTACGTTCCTCTACAGTATGTTGATAGTACACCCCCCCAGTACGTTCCTCTACAGCATGTTGATAGTACGCTCCTCTACAGTGGCCTGATAGTATGTTTCTCCCCCCAGTACGTTCCTCTACAGTATGTTGATAGTATGTTTCTCCCCCAGTACGTTACCCTACAGTATGTTGATAGTACCCCCCCCAGTACGTTCCTCTACAGTATGTTGATAGTACACCCCCCCCAGTACGTTCCTCTACAGTATGTTGATAGTATGCCCCCCCCCAGTACGTTCCTCTACAGTATGTTGATAGTACGCCCCCCCAGTACGTTCCTCTACAGCATGTTGATAGTATGCCCCCCCCAGTACATTCCTCTACAGTATGTTGATAGTACCCCCCAGTACGTTCCTCTACAGTATGCTGATAGTATGCCCCCCCCCCCCAGTACGTTCCTCTACAGTGGCCTGATAGTACGCCCCCCAGTACGTTCCTCTACAGTATGCTGATAGTACGCCACCCCAGCACGTTCCCCCAGTACGTTCCTCTACAGTATGTTGATAGTATGCCCCCAGCACGCTGTTCCTCTACAGTATGTTGATAGTATGCCCCCCAGTACGTTCCTCTACAGTGGCCTGATAGTACGCCCCCCAGTACGTTCCTCTACAGTATGTTGATAGTAACCCCCCAGTACGTTCCTCTACAGTATGCTGATAGTATGCCCCCCCCAGTACGTTCCTCTACAGTACGTTGATAGTACGCCCCCCACCCAGTACGTTCCTCTACAGTATGTTGATAGTATGCTCCCCCCCAGTACGTTCCTCTACAGTATGTTGATAGTACACCCCCCAGTACGTTCCTCTACAGTATATTGATAGTATGCCCCCCCAGTACGTTTTCCTCTACATTATGTTGATAGTACACCCCCCCAGTACGTTCCTCTACAGCATGTTGATAGTACGCTCCTCTACAGTGGCCTGATAGTATGTTTCTCCCCCCCAGTACGTTCCTCTACAGTATGTTGATAGTATGTTTCTCCCCCAGTACGTTCCTCTACAGTATGTTGATAGTACCCCCCCCAGTACGTTCCTCCACAGTATGTTGATAGTACAACCCCCAGTACGTTCCTCTACAGTATGTTGATAGTACGCCCCCCCAGTACGTTCCTCTACAGTATGTTGATAGTACGCCCCCAGTACGTTCCTCTACAGCATGTTGATAGTATGCTCCCCCAGTACGTTCCTCTACAGTATGTTGATAGTACCCCCCCCAGTACGTTCCTCTACAGTATGCTGATAGTATGCCCCCCCAGTACGTTCCTCTACAGTGGCCTGATAGTACGCCCCCCCAGTACGTTCCTCTACAGTATGTTGATAGTAAACCCCCCCAGTACGTTCCTCTACAGTATGCTGATAGTACGCCACCCCAGTACGTTCCCCCAGTACGTTCCTCTACAGTATGTTGATAGTATGCCCCCCCAGTACGTTCCTCTACAGTATGTTGATAGTATGCCCCCCAGTACGTTCCTCTACAGTATGCTGATAGTATGCCCCCCAGTACGTTCCTCTACAGTACGTTGATAGTACGCCCCCACCCAGTACGTTCCTCTACAGTATGTTGATAGTATGCCCCCCAGTACGTTCCTCTACAGTATGTTGATAGTACACCCCCAGTACGTTCCTCTACAGTATATTGATAGTATGCCCCCCAGTACGTTCCTCTACATTATGTTCATAGTACCTCCCCAGTACGTTTCTTCTACAGTATGTTGATAGTATGCCCCCCAGTACGTTCCTCTACAGTATGTTGATAGTACGCCACCCCAGTACGGTCCTCTACAGTATATTGATAGTACCCCCAGTTCGTTCCTCTACAGTATGCTGATAGTATGTTTCTCCCTGCAGTATGTTCCTCTACAGTGGCCTTACAGTACCCCCCAGTACGTTCTTCTACAGTATGTTGATAGTATGCCCCCCAGTACGTTCCTCTACAGTATGTTGATAGTACGCCACCCCAGTACGTTCCTCTACAGTATATTGATAGTATGCCCCCCCAGTACGTTCCTCTACATTATGTTGATAGTATTCCCCCCCAGTACGTTCCTCTACAGTACGTTGGTAGTACGCCCCCAGTACGTTCCTCTACAGTATGTTGATAGTAAACCCCCCAGTACGTTCCTCTACAGTATGCTGATAGTACACCCCCAGAAAATACGTTCCTCTACAGTATGTTGATAGTATGCCCCCCCAGTACGTTCCTCTACAGTATGTTGATAGTACGCCCCCCCAGTACGTTCCTCTACAGCATGTTGATAGTATGCCCCCCAGTACGTTCCTCTACAGTATGTTGATAGTACCCCCCCCAGTACGTTCCTCTACAGTATGCTGATAGTATGCCCCCCAGTACGTTCCTCTACAGTGGCCTGATAGTACGCCCCCCAGTACGTTCCTCTACAGTATGTTGATAGTAAACCCCCCAGTGCGTTCCTCTACAGTATGCTGATAGTACGCCACCCCAGTACGTTCCCCCCAGTACGTTCCTCTACAGTATGTTGATAGTATGCCCCCCCAGTACGTTCCTCTACAGTATGTTGATAGTATGCCCCCCCCAGTACGTTCTCTACAGTATGCTGATAGTATGCCCCCCCCAGTACGTTCCTCTACAGTGGCCTGATAGTACGCCCCCAGTACGTTCCTCTACAGTATGTTGATAGTAAACCCCCAGTACGTTCCTCTACAGTATGCTGATAGTATGCCCCCCCCCCCAGTACGTTCCTCTACAGTACGTTGATAGTACGCCCCCCCCCAGTACGTTCCTCTACAGTATGTTGATAGTATGCCCCCCCCAGTACGTTCCTCTACAGTATGTTGATAGTACACCCCCCCAGTACGTTCCTCTACAGTATATTGATAGTATGCCCCCCAGTACGTTCCTCTACATTATGTTCATAGTACCCCCCCCCAGTACGTTCTTCTACAGTATGTTGATAGTATGCCCCCCCCAGTACGTTCCTCTACAGTATGTTGATAGTACGCCACCCCAGTACGGTCCTCTACAGTATATTGATAGTATGCCCCCCCCAGTACGTTCCTCTACAGTATGCTGATAGTATGTTTCTCCCTGCAGTATGTTCCTCTACAGTGGCCTGATAGTACCCCCCCAGTACGTTCTTCTACAGTATGTTGATAGTATGCCCCCCCCAGTACGTTCCTCTACAGTATGTTGATAGTACGCCACCCCAGTACGTTCTCTCTACAGTATATTGATAGTATGCCCCCCAGTACGTTCCTCTACATTATGTTGATAGTGGCCCCCCCAGTACGTTCCTCTACAGTACGTTGGTAGTACGCCCCCAGTACGTTCCTCTACAGTATGTTGATAGTAAACCCCCCCCCAGTACGTTTCCTCTACAGTATGCTGATAGTACACTCCCCCCAGTACGTTCCTCTACAGTATGTTGATAGTAAACCCCCCAGTACGTTCCTCTACAGTATGCTGATAGTACACCCCCCAGTACGTTCCTCCACAGTACGTTGATAGTACGCCCCCACCCAGTACGTTCCTCTACAGTATGTTGATAGTACACCCCCCACCCAGTACGTTCCTCTACATTATGTTGATAGTACACCCCCCAGTACGTTCCTCTACAGTATGTTGATAGTATGCCCCCAGTACGTTCCTCTACAGTATGTTGATAGTACGCCCCCAGTACGTTCCTCTACAGTATGTTGATAGTACACCCCCAGTACGTTCCTCTACAGTATGTTGATAGTATGCCCCCCCAGTACGTTTCCTCTACAGTATGTTGACAGTACGCCCCCAGTACGTTCCTCTACAGTATGTTGATAGTATGCCCCCCAGTACGTTCCTCTACAGTATGTTGATAGTACCCCCCCCAGTACATTCCTCTACAGTATGTTGATAGTACACCCCCCAGTACGTTCCTCTACAGCATGTTGATAGTACCCCCCCTGTAGTAGTACGTTCCTCTACAGTATGTTGATAGTATGCCCCCCCCAGTACGTTCCTCTACAGTATGTTGATAGTACGCCCCCAGTACGTTCCTCTACAGTATGTTGATAGTACACCCCCCAGTACGTTCCTCTACAGCATGTTGATAGTACGCTCCTCTACAGTGGCCTGATAGTATGTTTCTCCCCCAGTACGTTCCTCTACAGTATGTTGATAGTATGTTTCTCCCCCCAGTACGTTCCTCTACAGTATGTTGATAGTACCCCCCCCAGTACGTTCCTCTACAGTATGTTGATAGTACACCCCCCAGTACGTTCCTCTACAGTATGTTGATAGTATGCCCCCCCAGTACGTTCCTCTACAGTATGTTGATAGTACGCCCCCAGTACGTTCCTCTACAGCATGTTGATAGTATGCCCCCAGTACGTTCCTCTACAGTATGTTGATAGTACACCCCCAGTACGTTCCTCTACAGTGGACTGATAGTACGCCCGCCCAGTACGTTCCTCTACAGTATGTTGGGGACAGGGGGAGGGGGTAGTTCACCCCCACCCATATTGCAGACAGTATTGTAGCTTCCATCAATGTAATTGTCTGTATCATTTCCAATCCCCCCATATAACATAACAACATCTGAAAAAGTAAATGGGTCTGAATACATTCCTAAGGCACTTCTTGTCTCATCACAATATCTCATGTTTCTCCCCCAGACAGGTCCTTGACAGTGGCCTGAAAGTTACTGCTCTGTCATGAACTGTCAACTATGGGACCTTATACAGACAGTTGTGATTCTGTCTGAATCATGTTCAAACAATTGAATTGGCCACCGATGGACTCCAATCAAGTTGCAGTGACATTCTACAGTGGATGATCAAAGGAAATAGGAATGTCATAGTAAAGGGGAGAAGGAGGGCCTGAAATAGGAATGTCATAGCAGAAAGGGGAGAAGGGGAGGAAATAGGAATGTCATAGGAAAGGGGAGAAGGAGGGGAGGAAATAGGAATGTCATAGGAAAGGGGAGAAGGAAGGGAGGAAATAGGAATGTCATAGGAAAGGGGAGAAGGAGGGGAGGAAATAGGAATGTCATAGCAAAGTGGAGAAGGAGGGGGAAATGAGGAAATAGGAATGTCATAGGAAAGGGGAGAAGGAGGGGAGGAAATGGTGCTGAATGTCATAACAAAGGGGAGAAGGAGGGAGGAAATAGGAATGTCAAGCAAAGGGGAGAAGGAGGGGAGGAAATAGGAATGTCATAGGAAAGGGGAGAAGTGAGGGAGGAAATAGGAATGTCATAACAAAGGGGAGAAAGGGGAGGAAATAGGAATGTCATAACAAAGGGGAGAAGGAGGGGAGGAAATAGGAATGTCATAGGAAAGGGGAGAAGGAGGGGAGGAAATAGGAATGTCATAGGAAAGGGGAGAAGGAGGGGAGGAAATAGGAATGTCATAACAAAGGGGAGAAGGAGGGGAGGAAATAGGAATGTCATAGCAAAGGGGAGAAGGAGGGGAGGAAATAGGAATGTCATAGGAAAGGGGAGAAGGAGGGGAGGAAATAGGAATGTCATAGGAAAGGGGAGAAGGAGGGGAGGAAATAGGAATGTCATAACAAAGGGGAGAAGGAGGGGAGGAAATAGGAATGTCATAACAAAGGGGAGAAGGAGGGGAGGAAATAGGAATGTCATAGCAAAGGTGAGAAGGAGGGGAGGAAATAGGAATGTCATAGTAAAGGGGAGAAGTCTAGGGGAGGAAATAGGAATGTCATAACAAAGGGGAGAAGTATGGGGGGAAATAGAATGTCATAGTAAAGGGGAGAAGGAGGGGAGGAAATAGGAATGTCATAGGAAAGGGGAGAAGGAGGGGAGGAAATAGGAATGTCATAGTAAAGGGGAGAAGGAGGGGAGGAAATAGGAATGTCATAACAAAGGGGAGAAGGAGGGGAGGAAATAGGAATGTCATAGGAAAGGGGAGAAGGAGGGGAGGAAATAGGAATGTCATAGTAAAGTGGGAGAAGGAGGGGGAGGAAATAGGAATGTCATAACAAAGGGGAGAAGGAAGGGAGGAAATGGGAATGTCATAGGAAAGTGGAGAAGGAGGGGAGGAAATAGGAATGTCATAGGAAAGGGGAGATGGAGGGGAGGAAATAGGAATGTCATAGGAAAGGGAGAAGGAGGGGAGGAAATAGGAATGTCATAGCAAAGGGAGAAGGAGGGGAGGAAATAGGAATGTCATCTTTCTTTCTTTCCTCGTGGGGAGGAAATAGGAATGTCATAGTCTCCTCTCCTCCTTTCTGGGAGGAAATAGGAATCTTCATAGGAAAGGGGAGAAGGAGGGGGAGGAAATCAGGAATGTCATAGCAAAGGGGAGAAGGAGGGAGGCTAGGAATGTCATAGGAAAGGGGAGAAGGAGGGGAGGAAATAGGAATGTCATAGGAAAGGGGAGAAGGAGGGGAGGAAATAGGAATGTCATAGGAAAGGTGACAGGAGGGGAGGAAATAGGAATGTCATAACAAGGGGGAGAAGGATGGGAGGAAATAGGAATGTCATAACAAGGGGGAGAAGGAGGGGAGGAAATAGGAATGTCATAACAAAGGGGAGAAGGAGAGGAGGAAATAGGAATGTCATAACAAGGGGGAGAAGGAGGGGAGGAAATAGGAATGTCATAGTAAAGGGGAGAAGGAGGGGAGGAAATAGGAATGTCATAACAAGGGGGAGAAGGAGGGGAGGAAATAGGAATGTCATAGTAAAGGGGAGAAGGAGGGGAGGAAATAGGAATGTCATAGTAAAGGGGAGAAGGAGGGGAGGAAATAGGAATGTCATAACAAAGGGGAGAAGGAGGGGAGGAAATAGGAATGTCATAGGAAAGGGGAGAAGGAGGGGAGGAAATAGGAATGTCATAGTAAAGGGGAGAAGGAGGGGAGGAAATAGGAATGTCATAACAAAGGGGAGAAGGAGGGGAGGAAATAGGAATGTCATAGCAAAGGGGAGAAGGAGGGGAGGAAATAGGAATGTCATAGCAAAGGGGAGAAGGAGGGGAGGAAATAGGAATGTCATAACAAAGGGGAGAAGGAGGGGAGGAAATAGGAATGTCATAGCAAAGGGGAGAAGGAGGGGAGGAAATAGGAATGTCATAGCACTTCAAGTGGAGAAGGAGGGGAGGAAATAGGAATGTCATAGTAAAGGGGAGAAGGAGGGGAGGAAATAGGAATGTCATAACAAAGGGGAGAATATAGGGAGGAAATGGAATGTCATATAAAGTGTTGGAGAAGGAGGGGAGGAAATAGGAATGTCATAGCAAAGTGGAGAAGGAGGGGAAAGGAAATAGGAATGTCATAGCAAATGGAGAAGGAGGGAGGAAATAGGAATGTCATAACAAGGGGGAGAAGGAGGGGAGGAAATAGGAATGTCATAGCAAAGGGGAGAAGGAGGGGAGGAAATAGGAATGTCATAACAAGGGGGAGAAGGAGGGGAGGAAATAGAATGTCATAACAAGGGGGAGAAGGAGGAGGAAATAGAATGTCATAGCAAAGGGGAGAAGGAGGGGAGGAAATAGGAATGTCATAACAAGGGGGAGAAGGAGGGGAGGAAATAGGAATGTCATAGCAAAGTGGAGAAGGAGGGGAGGAAATAGGAATGTGGAGAAGAGAGAAACAGGAATGTCATAGTAAAGGGGAGAAGGAGGGAGGAAATATAACAAGGGGGAGAAGGAGGAGGAAAGGAGGAATGTCATAGCAAAGGGGAGAAGCTGGGAGGAAATAGGAATGTCATAGCAAAGTGGAGAACAGAGGGGAGGAAATAGGAATGTCATAGTAAAGGGAGAAGGAGGGAGGAAATAGGAATGTCATAACAAAGGGGAGAAGGAGGGGAGGAAATAGGAATGTCATATAAAGGGGAGAAGGAGGGGAGGAAATAGGAATGTCATAGCAAAGTGGAGAAGGGGGGAGGAAATAGGAATGTCATAGCAAAGTGGAGAAGGAGGGGAGGAAATAGGAATGTCATAACAAGGGGGAGAAGGAGGGAGGAAATAGAATGTCATAGCAAAGGGGAGAAGGAGGGAGGAAATAGGAATGTCATATTAGGGTGTTTGTAAGGGGAGAAGGAGGGGAGGAAATAGGAATGTCATAACAAGGGGGAGAAGGAGGGGAGGAAATAGGAATGTCATAGCAAAGGGGAGAAGGAGGGGAGGAAATAGGAATGTCAAAACAAGGGGGAGAAGGAGGGGAGGAAATAGGAATGTCATAGCAAAGTGGAGAAGGAGGGGAGGAAATAGGAATGTCATAACAAGGGGGAGAAGGAGGGGAGGAAATAGGAATGTCATAGCAAAGGGGAGAAGGAGGGGAGGAAATAGGAATGTCATAGCAAAGTCTGTGGAGAAGGAGGGGAGGAAATAGGAATGTCATAGTAAAGGGGAGACTGGGATGGGAGGAAATAGGAATGTCATAACAAAGGGGAGAAGGAGGGGAGGTCTCCAGGAATGTCATTAAAGGGGAGAAGGAGGGAGGAAATAGGAATGTCAAAACCAAAGGGGAGAAGGAGGGGAGGAAATAGGAATGTCTTATGAGCAAAGGGGAGAAGGAGGGGAGGAAATAGGAATGTCATAGTAAAGGGGAGAAGGAGGGGAGGAAATAGGAATGTCATAACAAAGGGGAGAAGGAGGGGAGGAAATAGGAATGTCATAACAAAGGGGAGAAGGAGGGGAGGAAATAGGAATGTCATAACAAGGGGGAGAAGGAGGGGATTTGATTTAGGAATGTCATAGTAAAGGGGAGAAGGAGGGGAGGAAATAGGAATGTCATAGGAAAGGGGAGAAGGAGGGGAGGAAATAGGAATGTCATAGCAAAGGGGAGAAGGAGGGGAGGAAATAGGAATGTCATAGCAAAGGGGAGAAGGAGGGGAGGAAATAGGAATGTCATAGCAAAGGGGAGAAGGAGGGGAGGAAATAGGAATGTCATAGGAAAGGGGAGAAGGAGGGGAGGAAATAGGAATGTCATAGGAAAGGGGAGAAGGAGGGGAGGAAATAGGAATGTCATAACAAGGGGGAGAAGGAGGGGAGGAAATAGGAATGTCATAGCAAAGGGGAGAAGGAGGGGAGGAAATAGGAATGTCATAGGAAAGGGGAGAAGGAGGGGAGGAAATAGGAATGTCATAACAAAGGGGAGAAGGAGGGGAGGAAATAGAATGTCATAGTAAAGGGGAGAAGGAGGGGAGGAAATAGGAATGTCATAACAAGGGGGAGAAGGAGGGGAGGAAATAGGAATGTCATAACAAGGGGGAAGGGGGGAGGAAATAGGAATGTCATAACTGGGGGAGAAGGAGGGGAGGACATAGGAATGTCATAGTAAAGGGGAGAAGGAGGGGAGGAAATAGGAATGTCATAGGAAAGGGGAGAAGGAGGGGAGGAAATAGGAATGTCAAGGAAAGGGGAGAAGGAGGGGAGGAAATAGGAATGTCATAACAAAGGGGGAGAAGGAGGGAGGAAATAGGAATGTCATAGGAAAGTGGAGAAGGAGGGGAGGAAATAGGAATGTCATAGGAAAGGGGAGAAGGAGGGGAGGAAATAGGAATGTCATAGGAAAGGGGAGAAGGAGGGGAGGAAATAGGAATGTCATAAGAAGGGGGAGAAGGAGGGGAGGAAATAGGAATGTCATAGGAAAGGGGAGAAGGAGGGGAGGAAATAGGAATGTCATAGGAAAGGGGAGAAGGAGGGGAGGAAATAGGAATGTCATAGCAAATTGGTGTGAATACGTATATAAATGAGATATTTCAGTATTTCATTTTCAATTAATTAGCAAAAATAAATAAAAACATGTTTTCAATTTGTCATCGTGGCCTGAGAAAAAGTATATATTTAATCCATTCTTGATGCAACATAACAAAATGTGATATAAGTCAAGGGATGGGAATAGCTTCTGAAGGCACTGTAGCCCCCAAGACATTGATCCGGCCCATCTAGCAGAAACCGCTCAGTTCTGCCTCCAGACTTATGACAATTAACATCAACCTGCGTCTGGTCACTGAATCAAGTCTCTTCATCTGCCACCTACAGTGGCTTGCGAAAGTATTCACCCCCCTTGGCATTTTTTCCTATTTTGTTGCCTTACAACATGGAATTAAAAATCGATTTTTTGGGGGGGAGGTTTGTATCATTTGATCTACACAACATGCCTACTACCTCTTTGAAGATGCAAAATATTTTTTATTGTAAAACAAACCAGAAACAAGACAAAAAAAATAAAAACTTGAGCGTGCCTAACTATTCAACCCCCCCAAAGTCAATACCTTTTGCAACAATTACAGCTACAAGTCTCTTGGGGCATGTCCCTATAATCTTGGCACATCTAGCCACTGGGATTTTTGCCCATTATTCAAGGCAAAACTGCTCCAGCTCCTTCAAGTTGGATGGGTTCCGCTGGTGTATAGCAATCTTTAAGTCATACCACAGATTCTCAATTGGATTGAGGTCTGGGCTTTGACTAGGCCATTCCAAGACATTTAGATGCTTCCCCTTAAACCACTCGAGTGTTTATTTAGCAGTATGCTTAGGGTCATTGTCCTGCTGGATGGTGAACCTCCGTCCCAGTCTGTAACGGTTTTCTAGGTGTGAAGGAGAGTCGGACCAAAATGCAGCGTGTAGATTGCGATTCATGTTTTAATAAAAAAATGTAACACGAATCTAAATACAAACACTACAAAAAACAATAAACGTAAAGAAAAACGAAACAGCCTATACTTGTGTACACTAACACATAGACAGGAACAAGGACACTAAGGACAATCACCCACGACAAACTCAAAGAATATGGCTGCCTAAATATGGTTCCCAATCAGAGACAACGATAAACACCTGCCTCTGATTGAGAACCACTCCAGACAGCCATAGACTTTGCTAGATCACCCCACTAGCTACAATCCCAATATATACACACCACATACAAAAACCCATGCCACACCCTGGCCTGACCCAATACATGAAGATAAACACAAAATACTTCGACCAGGGCGTGACAGAACCCCCCTCCCCCTAAGGTGCGGACTCCCGAACGCACCTCAAAACAATAGGGAGGGTCCGGGTGGGCGTCTGCCCATGGTGGCGGCTCCGGCGCGGGACGTGGACCCCACTCAGTCAATGTCTTAGTCCCCTCTCCTCGCGTCCCTGGATAGTCCACCCTCGCCGCCGACCATGGCCTAGTAGTCCTCACCCAGAACCCCACTGGACTGAGGAGCAGATCGGGACTGAAGGGCAGCTCGGGACTGAGGCAGCTCGGGACTGAGGGAAAGCTCGGGAGTGAGAGAAAGCTCGGGAGTGAGAGAAAGCTCAGGAGTGAGAGAAAGCTCAGGAGTGAGAGGATCCGGCTGACTGGCGGATCTGGAAGAGTCTGGTTGACTGGCAGATCTGGAAGAGTCTGGTTGACTGGCAGATCTGGAAGAGTCTGGTTGACTGGCAGATCTGGAAGAGTCTGGCTGACTGGCGGATCTGGAAGAGTCTGGCTGACTGGCAGATCTGGAAGAGTCTGGTTGACTGGCGGATCTGGAAGAGTCTGGTTGACTGGCAGATATGGAAGAGTCTGGTTGACTGGTGGCAGATCTGGAAGAGTCTGGTTGACTGGCAGATCTGGAAGAGTCTGGTTGACTGGCGGATCCTGGCAGACTGAAAGATCTGGCTACTCCATGCTGACTGGCGGCTCTGGCTGCTCCACGCTGACTGGCGGCTCTGGCTGCTCCATGTAGGCTGACAGCTCTGGCGGCTTCTTACAGACTAGCAGCTCTGGCGGCTCCGTGCAGACTGGCAGCTCCTTGCAGACTGACAGCTCCTTGCAGACTGACAGCTCCTTGCAGACTGGCAGCTCCTTGCAGACTGACAGCTCCTTGCAGACTGGCAGCTCCTTGCAGACTAGCGACTCGTTAACCAATAGGATAGTGACTAGATAACCAATAGGATAGTGAATAGATAACCAATAGGATAGTGAATAGATAACCAATAGAATAGTGACTAGATAACCAATAGGATAGTGGATAGATAACCAATAGAATAGTGACTAGATAACCAATAGGATAGCGACTAGATAACCAATAGGATAGTGAATAGATAACCAATAGAATAGTCGAAAAATCAAATCAAATCAAATTTTATTTGTCACATACACATGGTTAGCAGATGTTAATGCGAGTGTAGCGAAATGCTTGTGCTTCTAGTTCCGACAATGCAGTAATAACCAAAAAGTAATCTAACTAACAATTCCAAAACTACTGTCTTATACACAGTGTAAGGGGATAAAGAATATGTACATAAGGATATATGAATGAGTGATGGTACAGGGCAGCATAGGCAAGATACAGTAGATGGTATCGAGTACAGTATATACATATGAGATGAGTATGTAAACAAAGTGGCATAGTTAAAGTGGCTAGTGATACATGTATTACATAAGGATGCAGTCGATGATATAGAGTACAGTATATACGTATGCATATGAGATGAATAATGTAGGATAAGTAACATTATATAAGGTAGCATTGTTTAAAGTGGCTAGTGATATATTTACATAATTTCCCATCAATTCCCATTATTAAAGTGGCTGGAGTTGAGTCAGTGTCAGTGTGTTGGCAGCAGCCACTCAATGTTAGTGGTGGCTGTTTAACAGTCTGATGGCCTTGAGATAGAAGCTGTTTTTCAGTCTCTCGGTCCCAGCTTTGAAGCACCTGTACTGACCTCGCCTTCTGGATGATAGCGGGGTGAACAGGCAGTGGTTCAGGTGGTTGTTGTCCTTGATGATCTTTATGGCCTTCCTGTAACATCGGGTGGTGTAGGTGTCCTGGAGGGCAGGTCGTTTGCCCCCGGTGATGCGTTGTGCAGACCTCACTACCCTCTGGAGAGCCTTACGGTTGAGGGCGGAGCAGTTGCCGTACCAGGCGGTGATACAGCCCGCCAGGATGCTCTCGATTGTGCATCTGTAGAAGTTTGTGAGTGCTTTTGGTGACAAGCCGAATTTCTTCAGCCACCTGAGGTTGAAGAGGCGCTGTTGCGCCTTCTTCACGATGCTGTCTGTGTGAGTGGACCAATTCAGTTTGTCTGTGATGTGTATGCCGAGGAACTTAAAACTTGCTACCCTCTCCACTACTGTTCCATCGATGTGGATAGGGAGGTGTTCCCTCTGCTGTTTCCTGAAGTCCACAATCATCTCCTTAGTTTTGTTGACGTTGAGTGTGAGGTTATTTTCCTGACACCACACTCCGAGGGCCCTCGCCTCCCTGTAGGCCGTCTTGTAGTTGTTGGTAATCAAGCCTACCACTGTTGTGTCGTCCGCAAACTTGATGATTGAGTTGGAGGCGTGCGTGGCCACGCAGTCGTGGGTGAACAGGGAGTACAGGAGAGGGCTCAGAACGCACCCTTGTGGGGCCCCAGTGTTGAGGATCAGCAGGGAGGAGATGTTGTTGCCTACCCTCACCACCTGGGGGCGGCCCGTCAGGAAGTCCAGTACCCAGTTGCACAGGGCGGGGTCGAGACCCAGGGTCTCGAGCTTGATGACGAGCTTGGAGGGTACTATGGTGTTGAATGCCGAGCTGTAGTCGATGAACAGCATTCTCACATAGGTATTCCTCTTGTCCAGATGGGTTAGGACAGTGTGCAGTGTGGTTGAGATTGCATCGTCTGTGGACCTATTTGGGCGGTAAGCAAATTGGAGTGGGTCTAGGGTGTCAGGTAGGGTGGAGGTGATATGGTCCTTGACTAGTCTCTCAAAGCACTTCATGATGACGGAAGTGAGTGCTACGGGGCGGTAGTCGTTTAGCTCAGTTACCTTAGCTTTCTTGGGAACAGGAACAATGGTGGCCCTCTTGAAGCATGTGGGAACAGCAGATTGGTATAGGGATTGATTGAATATGTCCGTAAACACACCGGCCAGCTGGTCTGCGCATGCTCTGAGGGCGCGGCTGGGGATGCCGTCTGGGCCTGCAGCCTTGCGAGGGTTAACACGTTTAAATGTCTTACTCACCTCGGCTGCAGTGAAGGAGAGACCGCATGTTTTCATTGCAGGCCGTGTCAGTGGCACTGTATTGTCCTCGAAGCGGGCAAAAAAGTTATTTAGTCTGCCTGGGAGCAAGACATCCTGGTCCGTGACAGGGCTGGATTTCTTCCTGTAGTCCGTGATTGACTGTAGACCCTGCCACATGCCACTTGTGTCTGAGCCGTTGAATTGAGATTCTACTTTGTCTCTGTACTGACGCTTAGCTTGTTTGATAGCCTTGTGGAGGGAATAGCTGCACTGTTTGTATTCGGTCATGTTACCAGACACCTTGCCCTGATTAAAAGCAGTGGTTCGCGCTTTCAGTTTCACGTGAATGCTGCCATCAATCCACGGTTTCTGGTTAGGGAATGTTTTAATCGTTGCTATGGGAACGACATCTTCAACGCACGTTCTAATGAACTCGCACACCGAATCAGCGTATTCGTCAATATTGTTAACTGACGCAATACGAAACATATCCCAGTCCACGTAATGGAAGCAGTCTTGGAGTGTGGAGTCAGCTTGGTGGGACCAGCGTTGGACAGACCTCAGCGTGGGAGCCTCTTGTTTTAGTTTCTGTCTGTAGGCAGGGATCAACAAAATGGAGTCGTGGTCAGCTTTTCCAAAAGGGGGGCGGGGCAGGGCCTTATATGCGTCGCGGAAGTTAGAGTAACAATGATCCAAGGTTTTTCCACCCCTGGTTGAGCAATCGATATGCTGATAAAATGTAGGGATTCTTGTTTTCAGATTAGCCTTGTTAAAATACCCAGCAACAATGAATGCAGCCTCCGGATAAATGGTTTCCAGTTTGCAAAGAGTTAAATAAAGTTCGTTCAGAGCTACCGATGTGTCTGCTTGGGGGGGATATATACGGCTGTGATTATAATCGAAGAGAATTCTCTTGGTAGGTAATGCGGTCTACATTTGATTGTGAGGAATTCTAAATCAGGTGAACAGAAGGATTTGAGTTCCTGTATGTTTCTTTCATCACACCATGTCTCGTTAGCCATAAGGCATACGCCCCCGCCCCTCTTCTTACCAGAAAGACGTCTGTTTCTGTCGGCGCGATGCGTGGAGAAACCCGTTGGCTGCACCGCCTCGGATAGCGTCTCTCCAGTGAGCCATGTTTCCGTGAAGCAAAGAACGTTACAGTCTCTGATGTCCCTCTGGAATGCTACCCTTGCTCGGATTTCATCAACCTTGTTGTCAAGAGACTGGACATTGGCAAGAAGAATGCTAGGGAGTGGTGCACGGTGTGCCCGTCTCCGGAGTCTGACCAGAAGACCGCCTCGTTTCCCTCTTTTTCGGAGTCGTTTTTTGGGGTCGCAGCATGGGATCCATTCCGCTGTCCTGTTTGAAAGGCAGAACACAGGATCCGCGTCACGAAAAACATATTCTTGGTCGTACTGATGGTGAGTTGACGCTGCTCTTATATTCAGTAGTTATTCTCGATTGTATGTAATGAAACCTAAGATGACCTGGGGTACTAATGTAAGAAATAACATGTAAAAAAAACAAAAAACTGCATAGTTCCCTAGGAACGCGAAGCGAGGCGGCCATCTCTGTCGGCGTCGGAATAGATAACCAAAAGGATAGCGACTAGATAACCAATAGGATAGTGAATATATAACCAATAGGATAGTGAATAGATAACCAATAGAATAGTGACTAGATAACCAATAGGATGGTGACTAGATAACCAATAGGATAGCGGCTAGATAACCAATAGGATAGTGAATAGATAACCAATGGAATAGTGACTAGATAACCAATAGGATAGCGACTAGATAACCAATAGGATAGTGAATAGATAACCAATAGGATAGTGAATAGATAACCAATAGAATAGCGACTAGATAACCAATAGAATAGCGACTAGATAACCAATAGGATAGTGAATAGATAACCAATAGAATAGTGACTAGATAACCAATAGGATAGTGAATAGATAACCAATAGGATAGTGAATAGATAACCAATAGAATAGCGACTAGATAACCAATAGAATAGCGACTAGATAACCAATAGGATAGTGAATAGATAACCAATAGAATAGTGACTAGATAACCAATAGGATAACGACTAGATAACCAATAGAATAGTCCGTCCGTCCGAATGTATGTCTGGTTACTTTGTTAGACATAAATAAGTCTGGATGATAGTATTGATTTGTCTGGGAGCTCGGTTGGTCTGTGTGTGTGTGTGTATGTGTGTGAGTCGGGAAACGCCATTGCGTCATTGGATATCCGTAACCTACATCGATTCTTTTTCCTACACTCAATCTCTGAGGTTTCCATGGTTACGACCCTGAATATACATGTGTGTGTGTCTGTCTGCGTATCTGTGTGTGTGCTCATACTTATACATTTGTGTGTGTGTGTGTGTAGTCTATTGTATCTTTCAGTGATAAGTTCTCTCCATTTCACGCCCTCTCTCTCTACAACGCATTCAGAAAGTATTCAGACCCCTTCACTTTTTCCACATTTTGTTACGTTACAGCCTTGTTCTAAAATTGATTCAATAATTTTTTTCCTCATCAATCTACACACAATATCCCATAATGACATCACAATACCCCATAACAACATCACAATACCCCATAATGACAAGAGGTTTTAAGATTTTCTTAAAGATTATTAAAAAGAAATAACAAAAATACCTTATTTATATAAATATTCACCCCCTTTGCTCTGAGACTCTAAATTGAGCTCAGGTGAATCCTGTTTCTATTGATCATCCTTGAGATGTTTCTACAACTTGATTGGAGTTAACCTGTGGTAAATTAAATTGATTGGACATGATTTGGAAAGGCACACACCTGTCTATATGAGGTCCCAAAGTTGACAGTGCATGTCAGAGCAAAAACCAAGCCTTGAGTTCGAATGAATTGTCTGTAAAGCTCAGAGACAGGATTGTGTCGAGGCACAGATCTGGGGAAGGGTACCAAAACATGTCTGCAGCATTGAAGGTCCACAAGAACACAGTGGCCTCCATCATTCTTAAATGGAAGAAGTGTGGGACCACCAAGACTCCTCCTAGAGCTGACCACCCGGCCAAACTGAGCAATCGGGGGGAGAAGGGCCTTGGTCAAGGAGGTGACCAACAACCCAATGGTCACTCTGACAGAACTCTAGAGTTCATCTGTGGAGATAAGAGAACCTTCCAGAAGGACAACCATCTCTGCAGCACTCCACCAATCAGGCCTTTATGGTAGATTGGCCAGACGGAAGCCACTCCTCAGTAAAAGGTACATGACAGACAGCTTGGAGTTTGCCAAAAGGCACGTAAAGACTCTCAGACCATGAGAAACAAGATTCTCTGGTCTGATGAAACCAAGATTGAACTCTTTGGCCTGAATGCCAAGCATCACATCTGGAGGAAACCTGGCACCGTCTCTACCGTGAAGCATGGTGGTGGCAGCATCATGCTGTGGAGATGTTTTTCAGCGGCAGGGACTGGGAGACTCGTCAGGATCAAGGCAACGATGAATGAAGCAAATTACAAAGAGATCCTTGATGAAAACCTGCTTCAGAGTCCTCAGGATCTCAGACTGGGTGAAGGTTCACCTTCCAACAGGACAACGACCCTAAGCACACAGCTAAGACAACACAGGAGTGGGTTCAGGACAAGAGTCTGTAATACCTACATGTTTCAAGCAGATCACCATAGTCTATGTGCCCAAGAAAGTGAAGGTTACCTGCCTAAATGGTAGCTATGAAGTGCTTTGAAAGGCTGGTCATGGCTCACATCAACACCATCATACCAGCAACTCTAGACCCACTCCAATTTGCATACCGCCCCAACAGATCCACAGATGACGCAATCTCAATCGCACTCCACACTGCCCTTTTCCACCTAGACAAAAGGAACAGCTATGCGAGAATACGGTTTATTGAATACAGCTCGGCGTTCAACACCATAGTGCCCACAAAGCTCATCACTAAGCTAAGGACTCTGGGACTGAACACCTCCCTCTGTAACAGGATCCTGGACTTCCTGATGGGCCACCCCCAGGTGGTAAGGGTAGGTAACAACACATCTGCCACGCTGATCCTCAACACAGGGGCCCCTCAGGGGTACGTGCTCAGTCCCCTCCTCACCCACTCCAACACCATCATTAAGTTTGATGATGACACAACTGTGGTAGGCCTGATCACCGACAACAATGAGACAACCTACCGGGAGGAGGTCAGAGACCTGGCAATGTAGCACCAGGACAACAACTGCATTGTTGGTTAAGGGCTTGTAAAGTGAGCATTTCACTGTAAGGTCTACCCCCTATTTGGCGCATGTGACAAATATCATTCGATATGATTTAATTTGATTTACTGAGATGGGAAAACTTGCCAGAAGGACAACAGTCTCTACAGGACTTCACCAATCTGCAATCTGAGCTTTATGGGAGAGTGGCCAGATGGAAGCCTCTCTTGAGAAAAGACATGACTGCACGCCTGGACTTGACAAAAAGGCACCTGAGTTACAAACATGTAACTCTTTGACCAATTACAGTGTGGTGGGTTAGTTATTGACATCCATTCAAATATACTGTTACTAAGGAAATAGCTAACATGGAGAAAGAAAGATGGAGGGAGGGGGAATGAAAGAGAGAAGGAGAGACAGATAGATAGGAAACCAGGGGAGGGGGATAGGGAGTGAGAGGGAGAGACAGTACAAAGGGAAGAAAAGAAAATGGAGAGGAAGAAAGAGAGTGAGGGAGGGGGAACAAAGGAGAGAGGGAGAGTTAGCTGGGAAAGGGGGGAGGGGGAAAGGGAGTGAGAGGAAGAAAGAGAGGGAGAGATAATCTTCCAGCAAACATGAGTATCTATCTCCCCCTCCTGGACATGTCTGGTACTGCACATTCACACATTTTAACTATCTCTCAGTGCCTGTGTGAATCATATCTGACAGAAAAACACTGTGTGTGTCTACAGGTCTGTCGGTGTCAGTGCGTCACGGGGCCCTGTACTCCGGGCTGTCAGGGTTTAATGGAGCTCTGGGTTGTATGGCCGTGGGAGGACTGTTCTTTACCTTCAACTGGAGGACACACCTCTTCTCTATCGCCAGCGGTGAGACATTCTTCTCCTCTTCTTTCCCCCACACCATCCCTCTCTCCTCTCTCCTCATCCCTCTCTCCTCTCCATCCATCTCTCCCCTCCATCCATCTCTCCTCTCCATCCCCCTCTCTCCTCTCCATCCCTCTCTCCTCTCCATACCCCTCTCCTTTCCTCATCCCTCTCCTCTCCATCCCTCTCTCCTCTCCTCATCCCTCTCTTCTCTCTGTCCCTCTCTCATTTCCTCATCCCCCTCGCCTCTCCTCATCCCTCTCTCCTCATCCATCCCCATCCTCTCTTTCCCTTTCTCCTCTCCATCCCCCTCTCTCCTCTCCTCTCCATCCCCCTCTCTCCTCTCCTCTCTCCATCCCCCTCTCTCCTCCATCCCCCTCTCCTCTCCTCTCTCCATCCCCCCCTCTCTCCTCTCCATCCCCCTCTCTCCTCTCCTCTCTCCACCCCCCTCTCTCCTCCACCCCCTCTCTCCTCTCCATCCCCCCCTCTCCATCCCTCTCCAGTGAATACATCTGATCCTATAAATGGGTAATCAGGAAGTCATTGTGTACCTTGATTGAATTTCATAGTTTTTGCAGAGGTCCAACACACACACACACACACACACACACACACACACACACACACACACACACACACACACACACACACACACACACACACACACACACACACACACACACACACACACACACACACACACACACAGAATGTAGCGGTGAGAAGATTGTTCCTGATAGGGGTTGTGGCTCATTAGTAAAGAGATAATCTACTCACAGCCTCATCCAGAAGCTGGGTCCTCAATGGCACACTATTCCTTGAACAGAGCATGAAGGGAATACAGTATTCAACACTATGTAGTGAATAAGGTATTCAACACTATGTAGTGAATAAGGTATTCAACACTATGTAGTGAATAAGGTATTCAACACTATGTAGTGAATAAGGTATTCAACACTATGTAGTGAATAAGGTATTCAACACTATGTAGTGAATAAGGTATTCAACACTATGTAGTGAATAAGGTATTCAACACTATGTAGTGAATAAGGTATTCAACACTATGTAGTGAATAAGGTATTCAACACTATGTAGTGAATAAGGTATTCAACACTATGTAGTGAATAAGGTATTCAACACTATGTAGTGAATAAGGTATACAACACTATGTAGTGAATAAGGTATACAACACTATGTAGTGAATAAGGTATTCAACACTATGTAGTGAATAAGGTATTCAACACTATGTAGTGAATAAGGTATACAACACTATGTAGTGAATAAGGTATACAACACTATGTAGTGAATAAGGTATACAACACTATGTAGTGAATAAGGTATTCAACACTATGTAGTGAATAAGGTATACAACACTATGTAGTGAATAAGGTATTCAACACTATGTAGTGAATAAGGTATACAACACTATGTAGTGAATAAGGTATTCAACACTATGTAGTGAATAAGGTATTCAACACTATGTAGTGAATAAGGTATACAACACTATGTAGTGAATAAGGTTGCATTTGGAACGTAGCCATCATGTCAGAGTGTGTGTGTGTGTGTGTGTGAATAAGGTGTTCAACACTATGTAGTGAATAATGGTAGATTAACTATCTTCTCTTCCCTACAGCGTTTCTTTCTGCGTATGCTGATATCGCCCTGAGTAATCTACTGGGAACGGTGAGCCCTCAGACATACACACTATAACTCCTACAGCACTGTTTACCACTTAAGAGTATATGATTCCTACTGTCCTCAATTTGTCCTCACACTCTGTCTCTCTCTCTCTTCTAGTGAATTTCCTCAACCCTATCTTCCTCTCTTCCCTCTTCCTGAATAAGGTATTCAACCTATCTAGTTCCTCAACACTTGTAGTCCTAAGGTCTTCAACCTCTTCCTGAATTCTCACCCTCTGTTCCTCACCCATTCTTCCTGTCTGAATCCCTCTCCCTCTTCCTCTAACCCCCCTTCAACTCTTTCTGAATTCCTTCCCCCACTATGTACACCACCCATCTCTCTCTCCACTTCCCCACCCCACCTTTTCCTCTATCTCCTACCCCCCCCTCCAGGTGGGCCTCCCAGCATGCAGTTGGGCGGCAACTCTGACCGCCACTCTGATGCTGCTGCTGACAGGGAGGAGCCTGTCTGCATACCGCATCCCTACTGGTCGAGTCATGGCTCCGGAACAGAACATCCGCTGCCATAGCCAATGGGCTGCCAGAGAGACCACAGACAGCACTGACGTATAGACACATACACACAACTGCCTGAACCCATAAAATGTCCATATCGATATTGTCCACATGATGGCGCTCTGAGTCTGGCAGGTGTAAGCGAGTTTCCGCTCGGTCGCCTTCCGATCAGCTTCCCCTCCCCTGATCCTAACCTTAACCCTTTGAATGAAACCATATGCAAAACTGACCTAGGATCAGCATCTAGGAGCAACTTACACTGAACCACAGGGACAAGCACATACAGAAAGGAGGAGATGTACATAGCCTTTCTGGCTTCACTGGGCCTATAAAGGGACCGATTGAAGTCAATGTCTTGACTCAGTGTTGTAGGCTACAATAGGCTACATGCTGATTAAAAATCACTTTCTGTGTCTCCGTCTGTCATTGTAGCCTGTGAAGGTCTGCTACTAAGCTTGTCAAATAAACAATTTTTCCACATTCACTGCCTGTTTTTCGAAACACGGACGCCTGTACACATATTCAGTATGTACACATATACAGTATGTACACATATTCAGTATGTACACATATACAGTATGTACACATATTCAGTATGTACACATATACAGTATGTACACATATACAGTATGTACACATATTCAGTATGTACAACATATTCAGTATGTACACATATGTAGTATGTACAACATATTCAGTATGTACACATATACAGTGAATGTACACACTATTCAGTATGTACACATATACAGTATGTACACATATTCAGTATGTACACATATTCAGTATGTACAACATATTCAGTATGTATACATATTCAGTATGTACACATATTCAGTATGTATACATATTCAGTATGTACACATATTCAGTATGTACACATATACAGTATGTACACATATTCAGTATGTACAACATATTCAGTATGTACAACATATTCAGTATGTATACATATTCAGTATGTACACATATTCAGTATGTATACATATTCAGTATGTACACATATTCAGTATGTACACATATTCAGTATGTACACATATTCAGTATGTACACATATACAGTATGTACACATATTCAGTATGTACACATATTCAGTATGTACACATATACAGTATGTAACTACATATACAGTATGTACACATATTCAGTATGTACACATATTCAGTATGTACACATAACAGTATGTACCATATTCAGTATGTACACATATTCAGTATGTATCACATATTCAGTATGTACCATATTCAGTATGTCCCATATACAGTATGTATACATATTCAGTATGTACACATATTCAGTATGTATCTCCACATATACAGTATGCACATATTCAGTATGTACTGACAGGGAGTATGTATATCCATATTCAGTATGTACAGAACATATTCAGTATGTACACATATTCAGTATGTACACATATACAGTATGTATACATATTCAGTATGTACACATATTCAGTATGTACACATATACAGTATGTACACATATTCAGTATGTCAGCATCACATATACAGTATGTACACATATTCAGTATGTACACATATACAGTATGTACACATATACATGTATGTACACATATACAGTATGTACATATTCAGTATGTCAAATAAACAGTTTTTCCACATTCAGTATGTACCTATTTATGTAAACATATTCAGTATGTACACATATTCAGTATGTACACATATACAGTATGTACACATATTCAGTATGTACACATATACAGTATGTACACATATACAGTATGTACACATATACAGTATGTACACATATTCAGTATGTACACATATACAGTATGTACACATATACAGTATGTACACATATTCAGTATGTACACATATTCAGTATGTACACATATACAGTATGTACACATATTCAGTATGTACACATATTCAGTATGTACACATATACAGTATGTACACATATTCAGTATGTACACATATTCAGTATGTACACATATTCAGTATGTACACATATTCAGTATATATCTACACAGAAATAGAAGGAGGGGAAAAAATATTCTCAAAACATTGTATTTTTATCCAGATTTCAGAATAAATAGTAACAGACAAAACACATCCAGTAGAAGACAAATAGACTTGTTACTATGAAGAAAAAAGGTGCATCCGGACTCCTATTTGGGTTTGACCACAGCGCCTCAACAACATCTCTGGCTAAACAGGGGGGTAGCGTCTGGAGTGGCGTATTCAGCCCTGGCACGTCCCCTTGTCTATGTCACCACAGGCCTCCTCCTCATCTTCGTCCCCCTCTGACTCTCACTCCTCTTCCTCTAACTCGCTCTCCTTTAATTGGCCTCCATTGTTGTCCAAACCAAGAAAGCCAACCTGAAGCCTATTTATAGTGCCAAAGCTCTGATTTCTAAGCGAAGAAATCGGCTATAAGTGTTTTCACACTGTCAGCACTGTGTGTAGGTCATAGGTACATTCTGAATGGCAGTTTTTCCCCCAAAACGAAACACGAGATCTGTTACTTTTAAATGATGTGTCTAATGTAGAGAACAGTGTTTAGGAAGAAGTGTGTTTTACAATTTGCAAACTGAGTGCAAAGCAGATAAATGTGCTTGTAGTTTTGCAGACTTGGTGTGAAGATGAGGCACATGAGTTAATGGTTTCACTGAGAGTTCCTCATGTACCACTTTTATTGTGTAAGAGATGGTAGAAAACTGTAGGCTACCATCAGTGCAGGAAGTAAAATGAAATTCCAATTCTATAATTGAAAAATATATATATTTAATTTCAATGACATCAAAACAAAGCAAAGAGTAGCTATTTCTTTCCAAAGTTTACTTATTTTTTTTATATATATATATATAAATCAATATGGGATGTGGTCAATTCTAATTGAATACATCATGCATTTCTATCTGAACGTTGGCCAACATTGTGTCCTGCTGAACGTGGTGCTGATTTCCAACAGCCCATTCATTCACAGCCGATACAGATACTGTACCTATGGGCGTTTTGTCTGGTGGTACATGTGAGTCGTCATTCACAGCCGATACAGATACTGTACCTATGGGCGTTTTGTCTGGTGGTACATGTGAGTCGTCATTCACAGCCGATACAGATACTGTACCTATGGGCGTTTTGTCTGGTGGTACATGTGAGTTGTCATTCACAGCCGATACAGATACTGTACCTATGGGCGTTTTGTCTGGTGGTACATGTGAGTCGTCATTCACAGCCGATACAGATACTGTACCTATGGGCGTTTTGTCTGGTGGTACATGTGAGTCGTCATTCACAGCCGATACAGATACTGTACCTATGGGCGTTTTGTCTGGTGGTACATGTGAGTCGTCATTCACAGCCGATACAGATACTGTACCTATGGGCGTTTTGTCTGGTGGTACATGTGAGTTGTCATTCACAGCCGATACAGATACTGTACCTATGGGCGTTTTGTCTGGTGGTACATGTGAGTTGTCATTCACAGCCGATACAGATACTGTACCTATGGGCGTTTTGTCTGGTGGTACATGTGAGTCGTCATTCACAGCCGATACAGATACTGTACCTATGGGCGTTTTGTCTGGTGGTACATGTGAGTCGTCATTCACAGCCGATACAGATACTGTACCTATGGGCGTTTTGTCTGGTGGTACATGTGAGTCGTCATTCACAGCCGATACAGATACTGTACCTATGGGCGTTTTGTCTGGTGGTACATGTGAGTCGTCATTCACAGCCGATACAGATACTGTACCCATCGGCGTTTTGTCTGGTGGTACATGTGAGTACAGGTTTGAAGAATACACATCTCCCCCCGGTCTTTTGGTCAGAGGACTCCTCCAGCTGTAGAAAAACAAAGTAGAGTTGACAGCACAGCGCTGATTACATCAATGGATGACAGGGGAATTCCAAGACAGACAGTATTTTGACCCTTGACCAGATCAAACCTGACCAACCTGAAGTGGGACTGGTGCCTGGCCACATTCTGCCTCAGCCTCTTCTGCTCCTGATATGGGAGGGGGTTCCCACCACACTAACAACAGATCCACCAGGTCATGTCAGTAGCCTGTGAATTAAATCAAATATAATCACTCAATAAACATATAGCGGATATTATATATATATGTTTAGTGATGATACTAATAGAGGGACTGTAAGTACAGAATAGTCAGACCAGTGATGCTGAAGGTGGTATTACTGTACAACCAGCCGTGTAACGTTACTGAATGCTTGTATTATGTAAGACTGGTACTCGTGGCTAGACATGTACCATCCTTCATTCATTTATGCCCTAGAAAATACACAATATACTTTTTTGAGAACGGGCATGTTGTTTGTAGCACTCGTCGGAGACGAAGACCCTGAATGTTAGCTAGTTTTAACCTAACCCTTGATCATGACTCCCACTTCCATTAAAGGCAGACTGCCGACAGGTCCTGAGTTACCGACTGCTAAACCCAAACAATATACCTGTTTTCACAAAAGTAGCTAGCTACCTAAATTGCAAATATGGGTTAGTTATCATTATCTTTGTCCGAGTTTAAATTACTTGGCTAACTAGCTAAATTTTCGTTTTCGTAATGGGTTCCCAAACGACTCTCCTTCGCCTTTACACGATGTGAATGCAATGCTTACAATATCGACGACAAGCTGGCTGACGTTAGGCATGCAACTCTTCCTCTCTGTGACATTCCACATTAGGGAGAGGCTATGTATTTGGCTAGTTACATCACGGGTATCATAGCCACACACCAGTCACAGCCATCATGTTGTGTGTTTGTTGTAAATAATCCCTTCCTTGCCATCTTGCACAATATTGTTGAATGCATTAGAAATCTGCACCAACTACATGCAAGTCGATTTTCACTTCTATGCCGAGAAAGTGTGCATGCATTGCAGACTTCACAGCCCACAACAGGAGGAAGCTGGGGGCGGACACCACCTTGTTGTCTCTGGGCAATTGGACATCATTGGTAAAAGTGGGCTTGTAAGTAATTCATAACTATCCCATCCCTACCCGTTACGATGCAGTCACTTCCAAATGTTGTTTTGAAAGATACTGGCTTTATGACCAAAATGATCCTATTTGCACTTCGTGGTTCATTTTGATACTATAATCAATGTTTCTGACTCATATCGATGCCACATAGGCCCTTTATAAGTGTATAAATTGGTTCTAGGAGACAGTTCAACTTTAAAACTACACCATGTTCTGTCATTCTCGTTGCAAAATGTGAGGAATATCATGAGGTGAGCTATTAAACAAGCTATTTTTTCCGCTATGCTCCATGGACATTTTTTTTTTTTAATTTCAGGAAATAAGCTTTAAAACTGCAAAATGTTCTCTCAGACAAAATGAGTAAAATACAATTATAAAACAGTTTTTTTAGGGGGGGGTTGGGGGGCCTTCCACGTATACTGTATTCTCAAAATATCCCTCCATATACCATAATAAATCTGTATACTGTATTCTCAAAATATCCCTCCATATACCATAATAAATCTGGTCAAACTGTAAAAAATTATATAAAAAAATAATAATGTTTTTAAAAAACATGGGGGAATTACGCCCATCTACTGTTTGTCTCCCCCCCACCACCATTTCGCCCCTGCAGTGTACACATATCTATCTCACTGTCAACTGCATTTATTTTTTAGCAAACTTAACATGTGTAAATATTTGTATGAACATAACAAGATTCAACAACTGAGCCATAAACTGAATAAGTTCCACAGATATGTGACTAACAGAAATGGAATAATGTGTCCCTGAACAAGGGGGGGTCAAAAGTAACAGTCAGTATCTGGTGTGGCCACCAGCTGCATTAAGTACTGCAGTGCATCTTCTAATAATGGATTGCACCAGATTTGCCAGTTCTTGCTGTGAGATGTTACCCCCACTCTTCCACCAAGGCACCTGCAAGTTCCCCGACATTTCTGGGGGGAATGGCCCTAGCCTCCACCCTCCGATCCAACAGGTCCCAGACGTGCTCAATGGGATTGAGATCCGGGCTCTTCGCTGGCCATGGCAGAATACGGACATTCCTGTCTTGCAGGAATCACGCACAGAACGAGCAGTATGGCTGGTGGCATTGTCATGCTGGAGGGTCATGTCAGGATGAGCCTGCAGGAAGGGTACCACATGAGGGAGGAGGATGTCTTCCCTGTAACGCACAGCATTGAGATTGCCTGCAATGATAACAAGCTCAGTCCGATGATGCTGTGACACACTGCCCCAGACCATGGACCCTCCACCTCCAAATCGATCCCGCTCCAGAGTACAGGCCTCGGTGTAAGGCTCATTCCTTCGACGATAAACGCGAATCCGACCATCACCCCTGGTGAGACAAAACCGCGACTCGTCAGTGAAGATAACCTTTTACCAGTCCTGTCTGGTCCAGCGACGGTGGGTTTGTGCTCATAGGCAACGTTGTGGCCGGTGATGTCTGGTGAGGACCTGCCTTACAACAGGACTACAAGCCCTCAGTCCAGCCTCTCTCAACCTATTGCGGACAGACTCAGCACTGATGGAGGAATTGTGCGTTCCTGGTGTAACTCGGACAGTTGTTGTTGCCATCCTGTACCTGTCCCGCAGGTGTGATGTTCGGATGTACCGATCTTGTGCAGGTGTTGTTACATGTGGTCTGCCACGCGAGGACAATCAGCTGTCCGCCCTGTCTCCCTGTAGTGATGTCGTAGGCGTGTCACAGTATGGACATTGCAATTTATTGCCCTGGCCACATCTGCAGTCCTCATGCCTCCTTGCAGCATGCCTAAGGCACGTTCACGCAGATGAGCATGGACCCTGGGCATCTTTCTTTTGGTGTTTTTTAGAGTCAGTAGAAAGGCCTCTTTAGTGTCCTAAGCTTTCATAACTGTGACCTTAATTGCCTACCTTCTGTAAGCTGTTAGTGTCTTAACGACCGTTCCACAGGTGCATGTTTATTAATTCTTTATGGTTCATTGAACAAGCATGGGTAACAGTGTTTAAACCCTTTTACAATGAAGATCTGTGAAGCTATTTGGATTTTTACAAATTATCTTTGAAAGACAGGGTCCTGAAAAAGGGACCTTTCTTTTTTTGCTGAGTTTGTGAGTGTGCGATATGGGAGACAGAGGTCTGTTTATTTCGACATTACAAAGAGTTTTATAAACAATGGCACCACTGCCATGTTGCACTGAGCCTTGCTGTTGGAAAACCACACCAGTCTCCGGCTTTGGCTGTCAGAGATGCACCTCCCCGACTTTCGTTTGCACTCTTAAGGCCAGTATAAACCACGGTGTAAAGCTTATGCGGTAAGTGATTTTAGAGGAAGTTGGCCAATCATTAACTTCTTTGGTAGAGTTAAAACGACGTCGCTGTGGAATAGTGTTGACATTTGACAAGCCAAATAGACATACGATGATAACCAAGGGTAAGTGCGATTCAATTAGCTTATTTCAACATTTCTGTTTAGCATCATGATACAACCATATGACATTACTTGTTTCATCCTGCTTTTAATGTTGCTATAAGAGAATGTATGAATGATGCTTCCACTAGATAGCACAGTCAAAGTCAAAGTAGGCTTTAACCTACAAATGAATGAACTTTGTTTTTGCTTTTAGTTTAAGGTTAGGCATGAGGTAAGCAGTGTGGTTAAGGTTAGGTCTAAAAATCACATTTTAAACAAGAGACATGTAGAAATAAGTGCGGTTTATAACTAGTATGCTGTGACGACCGATTGCTGAAGAAGCGTTGCACTTCCGCAAAAGTAAGGACTCTTCTCTCTTCATTCCGTTTGAAGTCGCCAAATGCTGCGTTGTTGAGCTATATTGTTTCCACTAAAAGAAAAAGAAAAGTCGCGCGCTAATAGTGTTTTCGATGCCATCATTATGTTGCAACTACTGTCGTTTCCAAACAACCACTTTACATCATCATGTAGGCTAAATGTGACCGAACACCTTGATTCGGTATTATGTAGCAACATGTGCATTTAATTTTTTATTTATTTTATTTTTTAATTTTTACACTGGATAAAAGCAGAGACACAGAGCTACAAAATGGTATATCATACACTGCCTTTGTTTTTAGGAACGATGGGAAAGTAATTCTGCTTCGAAAATGGATAAACTTGTAAGGCAACTTTTGAGAAAATGGCCTTTGAATGTTCTGGTACCTACTGGAAAGCTCTCTCATTCAGCATTGTTCACACCCTCTTAAACCAGTCCTACCTACCTCTTTAAGTATTCACATGTGAGATAATGTGCTAAACAGTGAGTAGTGTAGTAAAGATTAAGACTAAAAGTTGTAGCCTACAATACTTTATATTTACCTGGATATTTTTTCGTATAAATAAAATATACATTATGTGCAAGAACAATATTGATGATAGATTAGGTAGTTATCCATATCCATACAACCAGGGGTAAAATGCCTAAGCAGCAGGATTTTAAAAAACTTGTAAAAAATTGTAGCAGCAACATGTGTGTTAGGAGAGTCATTTGAATATGTGCTTCTACACCTGCATTGTTTGCTGTTTGGGGTTTTAGGCTGGGTTTCTGTACAGCACTTTGAGATATCAGCTGATGTACGAAGGGCTATATAAATAAATTTGATTTGAATAAAGGCACTGCAGGTAGTGCTGATGACTGGTCCGTCCAAAACATTAATGAACAAGAATCTATATTCAGAGAGACGGTTTTCCGTCCTGCCCTGGACTTTTGTGCGGGGCATGTGATGTCCATAGTCTCTTCGTCGCAAAACTCTGATCTTCTGAAAAACATACGTTTGTTATTAAGGCACATGAAAGTTCAAATGTTCCAGAAGGCATTTCTGCCACAAAAAAAAAGCATTGATTAAAAAATGAATTACATTCAAGTGGCAGTCCTGTGAAGTCATGACTTGCGACATACATTTTTGACCGGTTCAGGAAACGAGGTGTATGATATCTCACTGGACTCGCCTAGGGTTGGGGTCAAATCCATTTCAGGAACTAAACTGACATTCCATTTCATGAAGCTCGTGGCGTTGCTTCCAGAGGCAGTTTGGAACCGAGGACAGATGATTTTGACATGATTCAGCACTCAGTGGTCCTGTTCTGTGAGCTTGTAAGGCCTACCACTATGCGGCTGAGTCATTGTTGCTCCAAGATGTTTACACTTCACAGTAACAGCACTTACAGTTGACCGGGGCAGCAGGGCAGAAATTTGAGGAACTGACTTGTTGAAAAGGTGGCACCGTCATAGGACGCCACTTGGAAAGACACTGAGCTCTTCAGTGAGGCCATTCTACTGCCAATGTTTGTCTGTGAAGATTGCATGGTTGTGTGCTCAATTTTATACACTTGTCAGCAACGGGTGTGGCCGAAATAGCCAAATCCATTCATTTGAAAGGGGTGTCCACATACTTTTGTGTGTGTGTTTATATATGTATATATTAGTACCTCCTCAATCCATCCCTCTCTCCCACAATCCATTCCCCTTACCCTCCCTCCCTCCCTCCAGGCTGTATTAGGATACTGCTCCCAAGGCCTGGTGTCTCCAGACTGGTTGTCCTGTGTCTTTCCTCCTCCCTGGCTCTGCTGCTACTCTACAGGTGGGTGATACGACAGACAGATATAAAATAAATCATGACTTCATGATCATTTCTACTTCTGCTTCTTCTTCAGCTCTTTGAATGGTCCCCAGAGCCCCTCTGCGCTGCACCAGGTCTTCCTACATTTCAGACATGTCCGCTCCTACCCCCTCCTCAGACGGCCTCGCTGCTGCCTCCTCCATCCCCCCAACTCCAAATTGAACCCTGGACCCAGTCACCCCAGACCCAACCCCTGGTCCCTATACCCTGATTCCAACCATGACATTGAAGCCAGCCCCATCCTTCTGCTCCTAGCAATCAAGTCCCACCCTGCCAACTCTGACCGCCGGGCTGCCATACGAGCCACCTGGGGCAGGGAGAGGGAGTGGAGAGGCCAGGGCGTGAGGAGGGTGTTTCTACTGGGCCTGGGAAGAGACAGGGGGGAGGAGGGGGGAGACCCAGATTTGGGGGAGGAGAGTGAGAGATACGGAGACATTCTCCAGTGGGAGTTCCGAGAATCATTTTTCAATGTGACTCTGAAAGAAGTTCTGTTCTGGAACTGGTTCCACCAGGAGTGTTCTACAACCGTTCTCTATATTCTAAAGGGGGACGATGACGTTTACGTGGATGTGGAGAGAGTGGTGGGGTTCCTACAGAACAGGGAGACGGGGATGAGGAGAGAAGAAGAGGGAGAGACAGAGATAGGGGGAGAGACATTGATAAGGGGAGGGAGAGGGATGAGGAGGGGGACTGAGATGAAGAGAGTGATAGGACCAGGGGCAACGAGAGAGCGAGGAACAAAGGGAGGGGCAGGGAGAGAGCGAGGAACAGAGGGAGGGGCAGGGAGAGAGCGAGGAACAGAGGGAGGGGCAGGGAGAGAGCAAGGAACAGAGCGAGGAACAGGGTCTCCCCAGCCTCTCTACATGGGACGTATCTTTGTGGAAACCTATCCTGTGCGTATATGGTGGAATAAGTACTACGTCCCCTACTCCTTGTACCTTGGCCCCTACCCTCCCTACGCTGGGGGCGGGGGCTACCTCCTCTCCAGAGATGCCCTCTCTCTTCTCCTCCACGCCTCCACCAGGGTGCCTCTCTTCCCCATTGACGATGCCTACGTCGGCATGGTCGCACAGGTGACTTCTTTGGTTGATCGGATGAGTTTTATACTGATTATCACCATCGCGTGCAAAAAAATGTCATTTCAATCATATTTGGTCATTTAGAAATATACAGGTAGACGCAGTCATTACTTGAGCCACAACATTCTTTAACCTGGCAAATCAGTTAAGAACACATTCTTACTTCACAATGGCTGCCTAGGAACAGTGTGTTAACTGCCTTGTTCAGGGGCAGAACAACAGATTTTTACCTTGTCAGCTTGGGGATTTGATCTTGCAACCTTTCGGTTACTGGTCCAAACCAGTAACCGAATAAGAATAAAATCCAGTGCTCTAAACCACTAGGCTACCTGCCGCCCCAGGACCCTACTCCTCCGTAGAGCCCTGGTCAAAGTAGTGCCTATTTGCCCTGGTATTAAGTAGTGCACTACCCTATGGGCCCTGGTATAAAGTAGTGCACTATATAGGGAATAAGGTGCCATTTGGGATGCTCACCACAATGGACAAACTCACATAAGCAAATGTAACAAAATGATACCCCCCCCTTCTTTCTCTCTCCCTCATTACTCTTCCCCCTCTATCTGCTCCGTCTCTCTCCAGGCAGCTAACCTATCAGCCAGAAACCATCCTGGCTTCATGCCTGTGGAGTACTCTCCCTCCCGCCACCCCTGTCACTACCTCAACAGGTAAAAGTACTCTTTCATTTCCATGTCTAACAAACACCTAAACGGCAACAAGTAGCTGAGCTCTGTCAGGTGCGCCAGGATGTGTAAGGACCAGTGTGTTACGTTTTTGGCTGTACGAGACGTGTACAACATTCAGTACCAGTCAAAAGTTTGGACACACCTTCTCCTTCAAGGGTTTGTCTTTATTTTCTACTATTTTACACATTGAAGAATAATAGTGAAGACAAACTAATGGACTAACATATGGAATCATGTCGTAACCAAACCTTTGACTGGTACCGTGTATGACATGGGTCACGTGCAATCTATGTATTCTGTCCAGTGTGTAATGTACATTGTCTATTTTGCATACAGCACTACTTTTAGAGTTCCACAATTCCCTGTATTTTATAAGGAATCCTGGTTAGAAGATTCATGGCATTATGACAGAAGAAGAATAAATTCCAAGAATCCTACAACCAGTATTATTATTTTTTTTTTAAATTTTGCAACCCTTACATGATCTTGTCACTACCACAGTGTCATGGTCCTCCACAAGCTGCTACCCACAGACCTGCTGCATCTCTGGAGCTTCCTCCAGACCCAGGTGCACTCCTGTAGGGACTCTGCCCAGGATGGGCTCACCTTGGCCAGAACGAACTCCCCTGGTTAGGATTGGGGGGGAAAGCTGATCCTAGGGCAGGGGGTATCAAATGTATTTTGTTCTGCGGGACACAGTTGGTCTTCACTGAGGTTTGCCCAAAATAGGTTGTCTGTTTTTGGAATGTTCAATGTTACCTGACGTTCTCGCTCAGGGGTGGGCACCTCACCCTCCAGGGCCTGATGGGTGTCAGTTTTGCCCCAGCTAACACACTTGACTCCAATAATCACCAAATGTATTTTTATTTAACCTTCCCAAGTCAGTTAAGAACAAATTCTTATTTACAATGATGGCCTAGGAACAGTGGGTTAACTGCCTTGTTCAGGGACAGAACGACAGATTTTTATCTTGTCAGCTCGGGGATTTGATCTTGGAGCCTTCCGGTTGCTAGTCCAACGCTCTAACCACTAGGCTACCTGCCGCCCTAATCATGATCATCAGTTTAGAATGCAATTTGATTCATTAGCGTTTGCTAAGAATGGAGAAAAAGTGTGACGCCAATCAGGCCCTTGAGGACTGGAGTTGCCCACCCCTGAGCTAGAACGTCAGGTCTAGCAAGCTGCTGGACAGACTGAAGAGACTATAAATGTAGGTTCATTATCATGTTTAACCCCTGACCCAGGGAAACCTGGAGCGAGATCTTAGATGTTTGGTCCGACGGGATTAACAGACAGTATAATTTAATACACTGAGCAGCGTCATGAATAACCTCAGGGATCTTTTACTGTGGATAGTTTTTTTTAGTGTGAGTGTGCGTGTATGGGCATGTGTGAGTTGAGGTTCAATTACTATGAATCAAGCTATGAAATGGTTTAGTCAGTTTTGCAGAGATCAGATGTGTATCAGATATGCCAAAACAAATCAGATCTGAGTCACTTCAGTCTGCCTGTCTAAGCATGGCTTTTGTATACCTGTGTTTTATACCGTGTGTTGCTCCACGGTTTACTGACGTTTTAACTCATGTTCTTTGTGACAGGTCTAGTGAATTAAAAAGTGTTGTTTTTCAAATGACACTGAATGAGATTCTGATTCAGTGTATATGTGATCTAAAAATCTGAGTAATGTTTGTAATAAATAAATAAAAATCTCCAAGAGAACCTCATGATGTAATGTAGGGCTGGACGATATGACAAAGATATCAGTTTATATATATTTTTTTATGTAACCAGGTAGGCCAGTTGAGAACAAGTTCTTATTTACAACTGAGACCTGGCCAATATAAAGCAAAGCAGTGCGACAAAGAGTTAGTCAGTAACACGATAGAAAATAGAAAAACCTACGTTGAAGAGTAGTATCATATCACAATATGTTTCGCATTTGACGATATGACGGCATTTGACTGTATTTGATGAATAATAAAAGTAGTAGATTTGCTTTGAGTGGTGCATGAACATAAAGTGACAACATTTATTTACATAAGTATCTGGCCCCTTTTTCTACTTTTGCATATATTTTGTTTGTATACTGACTGTTACAAGTAACACAACAATTACATATTTCATAAACAAAGTTATGCAACACCCAATGCTCCCGTGTGGAAAAGGTAATTGTCTCTCAATAACTGGTTGTGCCACATTTTTAAGCCGCTATGACTCCAACACTTCCTGTATTTGTTGATGTCTCACATCGCTGTGGAGGAATTTTGGCCCACTCTTCCATGGAGAAGGGCTTTAACTCAGCGACATTTCTGGGGTGTTCCAAGCATGAACTGCTCGTTTCAAGTCCTGCCACAACATCTCAATTGGGATTAGGTCTGGATTAGGTCTGGGCTTTGACTAGGCCATTTCAAAACTTCAAATGTGTGACTTTTTTTGTTGCCATTTTCATGTAGACTTGTGTTTTGGATCATTCTCCAATGACACCCTATTCCCAATTCAGTGCACTACTTTTGACCAGAGAACGATGGGCTTGTGGTCAAAAGTAGTGCACTAAAATAGGGAATAGGGTGTCATTTGGGACACATTTAGTGATCCACAGAATCATTACCTTGCTGCCTGACCCAGCTGCGCTTCAGTTCACAGATGGATTTCCTGACATTCTCCTGTAGAATTAAGACAAGTCATCCAGGTCCTGAGACATCAAAGCATCCCCAAACCATCACGCCAACAATCCAGTACGGTTGAATCCTGTACGGTTGAATCCTGTACGGTTGAATCCAGTACGGTTGAATCCTGTACGGTTGAATCCAGTACGGTTGAATCCTGTACGGTTGAATGCAGTACGGTTGAATCCAGTACGGTTGAATCCAGTACGGTTGAATGCAGTACGGTTGAATGCAGTACGGTTGAATCCAGTACGGTTGAATCCAGTACGGTTGAATCCTGTACGGTTGAATCCTGTACGGTTGAATCCTGTACGGTTGAATCCAGTACGGTTGAATCCAGTACGGTTGAATCCAGTACGGTTGAATACAGTACGGTTGAATGCAGTACGGTTGAATGCAGTACGGTTGAATGCAGTACGGTTGAATCCTGTACGGTTGAATCCTGTACGGTTGAATCCAGTACGGTTGAATCCTGTACGGTTGAATCCTGTACGGTTGAATCCTGTACGGTTGAATCCAGTACGGTTGAATCCTGCACGGTTGAATCCTGTCGGTTGAATGCAGTACGGTTGAACTACGGTTGAATCCATACGGTTGAATGCAGTACGGTTGAATGCAGTACGGTTGAATCCTGTACGGTTGAATGCAGTACGGTTGAATGCAGTACGGTTGAATCCTGTACGGTTGAATCCAGTACGGTTGAATCCAGCCTGAATCCTGCTCTAACAGGTTGAATCCTGTCGGTTGAATCCAGTACGGTTGAATCCAGTACGGTTGAATCCTGTACGGTTGAATCCTGTACGGTTGAATCCAGTACGGTTGAATCCTGTACGGTTGAATGCAGCATTGTTGTATGTTGCACTCAAAATGTCTTGTAGATGAGTAGCCAGCCGAGACTACTGCTCTAACATACCTACATGTCTTGTAGATGAGTAGCCAGCCTAGACTACTGCTCTAACAGACCTACATGTCTTGTAGATGAGTAGCCAGCCTAGACTACTGCTCTAACAGACCTACATGTCTTGTAGATGAGTAGCCAGCCTAGACTACTGCTCTAACAGACCTACATGTCTTGTAGATGAGTAGCCAGCTGAGACTACTGCTCTAACAGACCTACATGTCTTGTAGATGAGTAGCCAGCCTAGACTACTGCTCTAACAGACCTACATGTCTTGTAGATGAGTAGTCAGCCTAGACTACTGCTCTTACAGACCTACATGTCTTGTAGATGAGTAGCCAGCCTAGACTACTGCTCTAACAGACCTACATGTCTTGTAGATGAGTAGCCAGCCTAGACTACTGCTCTAACAGACCTACATGTTTCTCCTTTGCATGGTGTTCTCAGGCAAGTTTTGTTTATTGGTTATTCATTGTCAAGCTTTAAGCCGAAGCCAATCTGCAACATTTTAGTAGCATGTGTCTGTACACTTTCCCTCCACTGTGCGCTGTAAATGGGATACACGAAAGTAGCACAATTGACGTCTAATTATTTTTGTTTGTTTGTACTTTTTACCTCTTTCTCCACAGTTTCGTGGTGATTTCCAATTGGTAGTTAGTCTTGTCCCATCGCTGCAACTCCCCTACGGACTCGGGGGAGGCGAAGGTTGAGAGCCATGCGTCCTCCGAAATAAGATCCCCCCCCCCCAAGCCACACTACTTCTTAACACACTGCTCGCTTAACCCAGAAGCACCAATGTGTCGTCCAGCTGGTGCCCGAAGTCAGCTTGCAGGCGCCCGCCCTGCCACAAGGAGTCACTAGAGCGCGATGGGACAAGGAAATCCTGGCTGGCCAAACCGTCCCCTAACCCAGATGACGTTGGGCCAATTGAGAGCCACCTCATGGGTCTCCCAGTTGTGGCCGGCTGCGACACAGCCTGGGATCGAACCTGGGTTGAATTCAACAATGCGAGCTCTTCACACTGTAATTTCATACAATAGATTAATTAGCTGTTCTCTCCATTCTCTCAGAAGTGAGGTCACAAGTTTATCAAATTCCAAAACATAATTACTTTCCCATTGTTCCTCAACTTTAGTGTATGGTATACCATTTTATAGCTCTGAATTTTCACTTTTATCCAATGTTAAAACACAATTTAAAAAAAAAGTTGATGCATAAGATTGAGCCGGTCAGTCACAAATAATGCAACTGCCTGTCTGTAAAGAGAAGGACAGGCTGTACATTGAGGTTTAAATGAACCTTGCAGGTTTAAATGAACCAGGTTTAAATGAACCCTATAGGTTTAAATTAACCCTGCAGGTTTAAATGAACCAGGTGTAAATGAACCAGGTTTAAAGGAACCAGGTGTAAAAGAACCAGGTGCAAAGGAACCAGGTTTAAATGAACCAGGTGTAAATGAACTAGGTTTAAATGAACCAGGTTTAAATGAACTCTGCAGGTTTAAATTAACCAGTTGTAAATGAACCAGGTTTAAATTAACTAGGTTTAAATGAACCAGTTTTAAATGAACTAGGTTTAAATTAAATGGGAGAAACTCCCCTAATACAGGTGTGCCAAGCTTCCAGAGTCATAAGACTTGAAGCTGTAATCGCTACCAAAGGTGCTTTAACTAAATACTGAGATAAGGGTCTGAATACTATACATTTGCTAACATTTTTATTTTTATTAAATTTTACCCCTTTTTCTCCCAATTTCGTGGTATCCAATTGTTGTAGTAGCTACTATCTTGTCTCATCGCTACAACTCCCGTACGGGCTCGGGAGAGACAAAGGTTGAAAGTCATGCGTCCTCCGATACACAACCCAACCAAGCCGCACTGCTTCTTAACACAGTGCGCATCCAACCCGGAAGCCAGCCGCACCAATGCGCGGAGGAAACACCGTGCGTAGATTGATGAGGGGGAAAAAGGGAGAGGTTGTTGTCCTGGCACCACACGGTCAGGTCTCTGACCACCTCCCTATAGGCTGGGGATTGGGGGAGAGAAGTTCTGTGAGTGTAATGTTTACTGTTAATTTTTATTGTTTATTTCACTGTTGTATATTATCTCCTTCACTTGCTTTGACAACGTTAACACGTGTTTCACATGCCAATAAAACCCCTTGAAGTGAAGTGAATTGAGAGAGTGAGAGAGGGCGAGAGAGAGAGAGAGAAAGAGTGAAATAAACAATCAAAATTGACAGTAAACATTACACATACAGAATTTTCAAAACAATGAAGACATTACAAATGTCATTATATATATATATATATACACACACACACACACACAGTGTATAGTGTATGTACAAATGGTTATAGTACACAAGGGAAAATAAATAAGCATAAATATGGGTTGATGGCACACTGGAATTTCAAAATTGGATTTGTTTTCGAATTCTTTGTGGATCTGTGTAATCTGAGGGAAATATGTCTCTCTAATATGGTTTCATTTTTTTCTCTTATCTCAGGGCCCCATGATGCATTGCATTTGCAAAAGACCAAATGCGATAAAAGTCTGTCAGTCATTTGTGCACGATGAGGCCGCGGTATGATGCCACCATGGCTAAAGACACGCTTTACCGGGGCACTGGAGGCAGGCACTGCCAAGACCCTGATGGCCACTCGGCTCAGTGAAGGAAGAGCCTTCCTGTTCATTGCCCAGAACAAGAGGTCATTCTGTCCTTCGCAAGGTAGTGACTTAGAAGTAGTGCTGGAGAGGTCCCCACAGCTTTCTTCTGCCTCTTACAGTATGCTGCAAACAGCCCTTCTTATTGTCCAGGACTATGGTCCTCTCGCTCTTTCTCATCAACAAGAGGCACAGCTTGCTCAGTCCCTGCAGCATCTTCCAGAAACAGTTCTGGCAAAACATGTAAAAGCATAGCAGAAACAAAATGGCCGGTATTAAGAGTTTTGGTGATGCAGTGGGTTAAACTGAACAAGTATTATTGTTGCAGTCAATTGGATGAAATTATGAGAAAAAGTTATATTAAACTTGATAATATTTACCTTTCACACTCAGTGCCACCTCCTCCTTGACCTCCTCCTTGACCTCCTCCTTGTACCAGCACATGGTGCTCCGCCCACACCAGAGAAAAAGCAGGATCCAAGGCAGCTGCTTTGAGGTAGACTGGATCTGAAAATGGGGCACTGATTCCATCTTGTGTCCTGCCCATTTTCACATTGATGAATATTCCAAGAAATCTTTTGTTCAGGGATGCCTGGAGACTTCTGACCAGGCCGCTCAGGAAGTGGACGTGAGGCTTCCGCTGCTCCAGGTGGTGATTCGGGGACAGGACCGAGGGAACAACAGAACTGATTGTGACCATCTTCTCCCCCTGTATCATATCTGTTGCTTCTCCAAATGGCTTCAGGATGTCCTCCAACTCCTTCAACTTATTCCACTCCCGTACTGTGAACAACAACTCCTTCAACTTATTCCACTCCCATACTGTGAACAACAACTCCTTCAACTTATTCCACTCCCGTACTGTGAACAACAACTCCTTCAACTTATTCCACTCCCATACTGTGAACAACAACTCCTTCAACTTATTCCACTCCCGTACTGTGAACAACAACTCCTTCAACTTATTCCACTCCTATACTGTGAACAACAACTCCTTCAACTTATTCCACTCCCGTACTGTGAACAACAACTCCTTCAACTTATTCCACTCCCGTACTGTGAACAACAACTCCAACTTATTCCATACTGTGAACAACAACTCCTTCAACTTATTCCACTCCCGTACTGTGAACAACAACTCCTTCAACTTATTCCACTCCTGTACTGTGAACAACAACTCCTTCAACTTATTCCACTCCTATACTGTGAACAACAACTCCTTCAACTTATTCCACTCCCGTACTGTGAACAACAACTCCTTCAACTTATTCCACTCCCATACTGTGAACAACAACTCCTTCAACTTATTCCACTCCCATACTGTGAACAACAACTCCTTCAACTTATTCCACTCCCATACTGTGAACAACAACTCCTTCAACTTATTCCACTCCCGTACAGTGAACAACAACTCCTTCAACTTATTCCACTCCCGTACAGTGAACAACAACTCCTTCAACTTATTCCACTCCCGTACTGTGAACAACAACTCCTTCAACTTATTCCACTCCCGTACTGTGAACAACAACTCCTTCAACTTATTCCATTCCAACTCCTTCAATACTGTGAACAACAACTCCTTCAACTTATTCCACTCCCGTACAGTGAACAACAACTCCTTCAACTTATTCCACTCCCCGTACTGTGAACAACAACTCCTTCAACTTATTCCACTCCCATACTGTGAACAACAACAACTCCAACTTATTCCACTCCTGTACAGTGAACAACAACTCCTTCAACTTATTCCACTCCCATACGGTGAACAACTCCTTCAACTCCTTCAACTTATTCCACTCCCATACTGTGAACAACAACTCCTTCAACTTATTCCACTCCTTCAACTTACTACTGTGAACAACAACTCCTTCAACTTATTCCACTCCCGTACTGTGAACAACAACTCCTTCAACTTATTCCACTCCCGTACTGTGAACAACAACTCCTTCAACTTATTCTGTGAACAACAACTCCTTCAACTTATTCCACTCCCGTACTGTGAACAACAACTCCTTCAACTTATTCCACTCCCGTACTGTGAACACAACTCCTTCAAACTCCCGTACTGTGAACAACAACTCCTTCAACTTATTCCACTCCCCTTATTCCACTGTGAACTGTGAACAACAACTCCTTCAACTTATTCCACTCCTGTACTGTGAACAACAACTCCTTCAACTTATTCCACTCCCGTACTGTGAACAACAACTCCTTCAACTTATTCCACTCCTACTGTGAACAACAACTCCTTCAACTTATTCCACTCCTATACGGTGAAAAACAACTCCTTCAACTTATTCCACTCCTATACGGTGAACAACTCCTTCAACTTATTCCACTCCCATACTGTGAACAACAACTCCTTCAACTTATTCCACTCCTATACGGTGAACAACTCCTTCAACTTATTCCACTCCCATACTGTGAACAACAACTCATTCCACTCCCATACTGTGAACAACAACTCCTTCAACTTATTCCACTCCTATACGGTGAACAACAACTCCTTCAACTTATTCCACTCCCATACTGTGAACAACAACTCCTTGTGCCCAGCCTTTTCTGGAACATGACTGAGCTTTAGATGGTCACATTGGATATCTGCCTTCATTTGTCTCAGTGTTGAGATCCATCTTGTTTACAGCAGCAGGGATGCCTCTTTCCCCAAATTCAGCCTCAAAAACCTCTTTGTATGTTGTGTTGACAGCGGCAGGGATGCCCCTTCCCCAAAATGTATCCTCAAACACCTCTTTGAATGCTGTGCTTGTATGCAACCTTGAGCTGATTTTTGATAACTTTGAAAGAGGAGTCATCCCTTTTGTTTCTATTCAAGCCGTCTCCCACCAGCAGCTGGAGAGTGTGGGCTAAACACTGCAAGCACTTTTGTTTGCAATAGCAACATGTTTGCTGGTCTTCCAGGGTCATTCCAGAGCTCTGGGTCATCAAGGTGATCTTCATCAGGTATTTCATCTTCTTGTTCCGTGAATGCTTTTCTCATGTTGGCAGCATTGTCACTAATGATATAGTCCAATTTATCTTCAATACTATACTCATCACATATGGCCTCAATTTGCTCACAGATTATTTCGGCCGTATTTTCTCTGAATCAATCAATCAATCAAATGTATTTATAAAGCCATTTTTAATCAGCAGTTGTCACAAAGTGCTGATATGGAAACCCAGCCTAAAACCCCCAGAGACCAGTCAATGCACATGTAGAAGCACAGTGGCTCGGAACAACTCCCTAGAAAGGCAGGAACCAGCCTATGAGGGGTGGCCAGTCTTCTGGCTGTGCTGGGTGGAGATTATAAGAGTACATGGCCATTGAGGCCAGATCGTTCTTCAAAGTGTTCAAATGCTCATAGATAACCAGCCAGATCGTTCTTCAAGATGTTCAAATGTTCATAGATAACCAGCCAGATCGTTCTTCAAGATGTTCAAATGTTCATAGATAACCAGCCAGATCGTTCTTCAAGATGTTCAAATGCTCATAGATAACCAGCCAGATCGTTCTTCAAGATGTTCAAATGCTCATAGATAACCAGCCAGATCGTTCTTCAAGATGTTCAAATGTTCATAGATAACCAGCCAGATCGTTCTTCAAGATGTTCAAATGCTCATAGATAACCAGCCAGATCGTTCTTCAAGATGTTCAAATGCTCATAGATAACCAGCCAGATCGTTCTTCAAGATGTTCAAATGCTCATAGATGACCAGCCAGATCGTTCTTCAAGATGTTCAAATGTTCATAGATAACCATCCAGATCGTTCTTCAAGATGTTCAAATGTTCATAGATAACCAGCAGCATCAAATAATAATCACGGTGTTTGTAGAGGATGCAACAGGTCAGCACCTCAGGAGTAAATGTCAGTTGGCTTTTCATAGCCGAGCATTCAGAGGTCGAGACAGCAGGTGAGAGGGAGATGAAAACAGCAGGTTTACGAGCAGGTAGTACGTCTGGTGAACAGGTCAGGGTTCCACAGCCGCAGAGAGAACAGTTGAATCTGTAGCAGCAGCACGACAAGGTAGCATGTCCTGTGGACAGATCAAGGTGTGGGGGGTCATCACACCTGTCAATCGAACAGGCTGAGTTTTATGGTCCGTTGGTAACGTTGGGATAGAAACTCATCAGTAATATAACAATATATAATAATAATAATAATACATAATATAATAATAATTGATAATATATAATAAATAATAATATAACTCGTTAGCTCTGTTAGTGAGTCATAAATAGGATATTAATGCATTTGAGTGCTTTTGAAGTCACAACATCTCTTCAACCAATGAGAGTTCAGCTAGATTTTAGCCGGATGGCTAAGCTAGCTAACCTTGGTAATAATACGTTAGTTAGCTTGCGTTGATAATGTGTCAAACTACAGACAGGTATGGGTCAAACTACTTCATTATTCACATTATTACGGTTGTGTACATGGCTGTGTTTTACCATCTTTTGACCGGAATGGTGAAAGGCAGGGGTGGGATGTCATAACTGGTAAACTCTGGAATCATCCTCCTGGTCTGGAGTCACTTGGAATACAGACTCGGAGGGCTGTTAGATCTAGTGGTTATTTATGACTCGTGAACTCTGACCTCGCAGTTTCCGATAGTCTCCATCCCAACACATCAATAGCGGCTGCTGATTAATGACACAGGCCCAAAAATAATTTTTCTGATTCTATTTTGTAGTTCCTAATAAATCAAATCGGATATAATTTGTCACATCCGCTTACTTACAAGCCCTTAACAGTGCAGTTGGTCCCATTGACAAAATAAATATTTTAGACATTTAATCATTTTATAGTCTATTCTAAATCTGAAGGAGAGATTCACTGCTGTGGTCTGATGAGAGAGATGAAAGTCTTCGCTCAGACAGTATCTGCACATGTGCATAGGTTAGCTTCACACTGTTAACAACCAAAACAACAGAAAAGTTGAGCCTCTCGCTTCAACTCTCTTAGTTGTTGTGGAAATAGACCCACCATACTGTTTACTTTCAGCATCTACATCATATCGTGAGTCAAGTAAAAAAAATCCTTGTTGAAAGGGCAACTGCACTTCCTGGTCTCGTTCTAGATTTGGTTATTAGGAAATGCCATGGCTGAATTCAAATGAGAGTTGGTTTTGCAGTGTGGTTTCTCGTGTGTTTGTTCAGGTGGGAAGAGTTAGCCAAATGATTTCACCAATGAGCTTCTGCCGGCTGGTGTGCGACTGTGGCAAAGTTGGTTTGATATTGGATAGCCTATATCTGCAACTAGTTAGGGACGGTCAATAAATGACACAATGTAAATGAGACAATAATTTCATTCATGTTGCACACCTTTTAGTTTTTGTCATTAAATGCTTTCAATATTTGTATATGAATTTCTACAATGCATAGTTGGTTTGAGGTTAAGTCATTGAAACATATGTACCTAGTCCCATATGGATATCCGAAGTCAACGCAAATTTACCATTTCGAATTGATGATTACTTGTGTGCTACCAGCTGTGGGCAGGATTTGAAACAAACCCAACGTTCATTTACATTGTGTTGTGAATAAGCCTGGTCAATATGACCTGAGGACTCCTCCAGCCTCCCAACAGGACTCTGGTAACACTGAAAACATGGAGGAAGCAGAAGGAGGACAGGAAGAGGCCCCAACCACAGCTAGAGAGGAGCACAACCCAGCCAAAGGGAGGAAGTGAAGGTTGCAGGTAGAATGTACAGTGGGGCAAAAAAGTATTAAGTCAGCCACCAATTGTGCAAGTTCTCCCACTTAAAAAGATGAGAGAGGCCTGTAGTTTTTATCATAGGTACACTTCAACTATGACAGACAAAATGAGAAAAACAAATCCAGAAAATCACATTGTAGGATTTTTTATTTATTTATCTGCTAATTATGTTGGAAAATAAGTATTTAGTCAATAACAAAAGTTTATTTCAATACTTTGTTATATACCCTTTGTTGGCAATGACAGAGGTCAAACGTTTTCTGTAAGTCTTCACAAGGTTTTCACACACTGTTGCTGGTATTTTGGCCCATTCCTCCATGCAGATCTCCTCTAGAGCAGTGATGTTTTGGGGCTGTTGCTGGGCAACACGGACTTTCAACTTCCTCCAAAGAATTTCTATGGGGTTGAGATCTGGAGACTGGCTAGGCGACTCCAGGACCTTGAAATGCTTCTTACGAAGCCACTCCTTCGTTGCCCGGGCGGTGTGTTTGGGATCATTGTCATGCTGAAAGACCCAGCCACGTTTCATCTTCAATGCCCTTGCTGATGGAAGGAGGTTTTCACTCAATCTCACGATACATGGCCCCATTCATTCTTTCCTTTACACGGATCAGTCGTCCTGGTCCCTTTGCAGAAAAACAGCCCCAAAGCATGATGTTTCCACCCCCATGCTTCACAGTAGGTATGGTGTTCTTTGGATGCAACTCAGCATTCTTTGTCCTCCAAACACGACGAGTTGAGTTTTTACCAAAAAGTTATATTTTGGTTTCATCTGACCATATGACATTCTCCCAATCTTCTTCTGGATCATCCAAATGCTCTCTAGCAAACTTCAGACGGGCCTGGACATGTACTGGCTTAAGCAGGGGGACACGTCTGGCACTGCAGGATTTCAGTCCCTGGCGGCGAAGTGTGTTACTGATGATAAGCTTTGTTACTTTGGTCCCAGCTCTCTGCAGGTCATTCACTAGGTCCCCCCGTGTGGTTCTGGGATTTTTGCTCACCGTTCTTGAGATAATTTTGACCCCACGGGGTGAGATCTTGCGTGGAGCCCCAGATTGAGGGAGATTATCAGTGGTCTTGTATGTCTTCCATTTCCTAATAATTGTTCCCACAGTTGATTTCTTCAAACCAAGCTGCTTACCTATTGCAGATTCAGCCTTCCCAGCCTGGTGCAGGTCTACAATTCTGTTTCTGGTGTCCTTTGACAGCTCTTTGGTCTTGGCCATAGTGGAGTTTGGAATGTGACTGTTTGAGGTTGTGGACAGGTGTCTTTTATACTGATAACAAGTTCAAACAGGTGCCATTAATACAGGTAACGAGTGGAGGACAGAGGAGCCTCTTAAAGAAGAAGTTACAGGTCTGTGAGAGCCAGAAATCTTGCATGTTTGGAGGTGACCAAATACTTATTTTCCACCATAATTTGCAAATAAATTCATTAGAAATCCTACAATGGGATTTTCTGGACTTTGTTTCTCATTTTGTCTGTCATAGTTGAAGTGTACCTATGATGAAAATTACAGGCCTCTCTCATCTTTTTAAGTGGGAGAACTTGCACAATTGGTGGCTGACTAAATACTTTTTTTGCCCCACTGTATATATTCCTCTGCAGGAGGTTCACCTTATATGGCGACACCCCCATCGCACTCAAGCTCCGGGTTAGAGCCACTGGACATGTCTGATGGCAGGTGGGCCATGAAGCCAATGATTGTCATCACGTACAAAGGAAACGATGTGTCACCTAACATTGTGTAAACATCACATGTAAAGGAGATGATGTCACGTGTAAAGGAGATGATGTCACGTGTAAAGGAGACGATGTCACGTGTAATGGAGAGAATGTGTTGTGTGGCTGTAGTTAAGGAGGCTTGGGCAGAAAACATTTATAAACAGCAATGTAAAAGATGAGAGATTGATGCATTAGAAACTTGAAGATTTTGCGGCAAGGTAAGAACAGAACTTAATTACTATTGTTAGAAGCTACTGCGTTGTTTTTCAAAATCTATAAAATCCACATCAGTTGTGAGGCTGTGGAACAAAAAGAGAAGCGTTACTGGTTTTCATGAACTAGTTCATTCATCTGTTGAATAAAGTGCTGAGATGTAAAGTAACAATAAAACAACTACAGACTCAGGGGATTCACCTTAGTTGGCCCCGTGGCCAGACCTTATTGTGGGTTTGAGCAGGAAGCCACAGGGGAGCTTCAGGGTAACTGTAAACAGAACACTAAATGTCACTAGGAGTTTAGCCTGTAAGGTTTTCAACCTCCACCCAGACTAAGTGCTGAACCTGTTTTCAGTTAAGAATGAATTCAGCTGAAATCCTATACCCAGGCCTTAAGCGAGTAACCAGGACACAAACTACCCATAATCAGTAGCGTCAGAGTATACAAAATCTACAGACACTATGAAAGCTTAAACCAAGTGTACTTCTTCCCAGAGGACCAATACATCTGCATTAGACAACGACATGTTCACACAAACACTGCTATTTAAAGATGCCGAGTCTCCTCCTACACACCTGAACAGCCAATGCATCTCTGTTGCTAGACAGAGAGTGACATAATGTAAACGTTATACATTACCCTCTCTCCCTCAGTGACATATCCTGACATAATGTACACATTATACATTACCCTGTCTCCCTCAGTGACATATCCTGACATAATGTAAACGTAATACATTACCCTCTCTCCCTCAGTGACATATCCTGACAATGTAAATGTCATACATTACCCTCTCTCCCTCAGTGACAAATCCTGACTAATGTACACATTATACATTACCCTCTCTCCCTCAGTGACATATCCTGACATAATGTACACATTATACATTACCCTGTCTCCCTCAGTGACATATCCTGACATAATGTACACATTATACATTACCCTGTCTCCCTCAGTGACATATCCTGACATAATGTAAACGTTATACATTACCCTCTCTCCCTCAGTGACATATCCTGACATAATGTAAACGTTATACATTACCCTCTCTCCCTCAGTGACATATCCTGACATAATGTACACATTATACATTACCCTGTCTCCCTCAGTGACATATCCTGACATAATGTAAACGTTATACATTACCCTCTCTCCCTCAGTGACATATCCTGACATAATGTAAACGTAATACATTACCCTCTCTCCCTCAGTGACATATCCTGACAATGTAAATGTCATACATTACCCTCTCTCCCTCAGTGACAAATCCTGACTAATGTACACATTATACATTACCCTCTCTCCCTCAGTGACATATCCTGACATAATGTACACATTATACATTACCCTGTCTCCCTCAGTGACATATCCTGACATAATGTAAACATAATACATTACCCTCTCTCCCTCAGTGACAAATCCTGACATAATGTAAACGTTATACATTACCCTCTCTCCCTCAGTGACATATCCTGACATAATGTAAACGTCATACATTACCCTCTCTCCCTCAGTGACATATCCTGACATAATGTACACATTATACATTACCCTGTCTCCCTCAGTGACATATCCTGACATAATGTACACATTATACATTACCCTGTCTCCCTCAGTGACATATCCTGACATAATGTACACATTATACATTACCCTGTCTCCCTCAGTGACATATCCTGACATAATGTACACATTATACATTACCCTCTCTTCCTCAGTGACATGAACAAGTATATTTCATATTCTCAGAACCCAACAGTAGGAAGGAGTGAGCTAACCTCTGTGGCAAGCAGGGATAGACTAAGAGGAGTGATGATTGGATGAATTGATTGATAAATTGGAGCTCAGGGCTCCACTGATAAAAACAGTTTAGGGTAGGAAGACAGGGAGGCCCCCACACCTGGAAAGAGGCTCATACCACGGGATAATCCAGGCCTACAACACGTGGTGGGAGTTGACCCAGCCTGTGAGGTCGAGAGAAGATCCACAAGCAAAGACTGCCCACGAGGGAGTGAAATGAATAGGTTCATCTGGGAGGTGGCCCGAAATGCCCAAGAGGGAGTGAAATTAATAGGTCCGTCTGGGAGGTGGCCCGAAATGCCCAAGAGGGAGTGAAATTAATAGGTCCGTCTGGGAGGTGGCCCGAAATGCCCAAGAGGGAGTGAAATTAATAGGTCCGTCTGGGAGGTGGCCCGAAATGCCCAAGAGGGAGTGAAATTAATAGGTCCGTTTGGGAGGTGGCCCGAAACTAGTCACCTCGACAGTTGTGATGCAGTCACCACCACAAGTCTCACAAAACACGGTTTTGGACGAGACTGACTTTATGACCAAAAATATTCCTACTTTGTATTGCATTAAAATGTTTCTGATTCATATCGGATGCCACATAGGCTTTTTCCAAATGAGAAATTGGTTTGAAGGAGCAGTTGCTCTTTAAGATACTGTAGCAACATTGCAATTCTTGAGCATAATTATTTAGATAAACGTGAAAAGGGGCATCTATTAAACATTTAATTAAATGAGTATGTCCATAGCATATTTAGATTTATTTTCTGATGTATTTTGATATTATTTCCATATACATTTACTGATCACCTGATGACCTACCGTGAATATAGTGGTTTGATTTCCAAAAGGGTCCTATTTAAATGAGGAATTTTTCATCCCGTATATTTTATGTTTAAACTAATGTCTGTTGAATGAAGAAATGTTCAATATAAAATGTAAGCTGCTCACTAATCGCCTGCTATGAATACAATGTTTTAATGTCGTACATATTCATTTTGTTTACGGGAGGTTTGTCTTACTGTATAATAGCTGTGTGTAAGTGTGAGCGTGAGTGTGTGAATGTGTGTGAGTATAAGTGTGTGTGAATCTGGTTTTAGCTGTATAGTATTAACGGGCAATTGTTAATACATTTTATCTGATCATTTTTTCCACATTTTTCTTTCTTGTTTTTGGAGAGTTTATGATTATGTAAGATGTGATTAGACAATCCTGTTTCTTGATTGAGATATCAATACAAAAATAAAACACCCGTGAGCCTTAGGCCCAGGCAATGTTTAGAAGTGAGTTTAGGAGGTATGCTAACTTATTTCTAATGTTTCACCAGACCTGCTGTGTCCATTGGGGCTTATTTAGCCACCCCTAGCTAACAATCAGTAGAAGTGAATGGGGTTTATTTTAGCCACCACTAGCTAACAATCAGTAGAAGTGAATGGGGTTTATTTTAGCCACCACTAGCTAACAATCAGTAGAAGTGAATGGGGCTTATTTTAGCCACCACTAGCTAACAATCAGTAGAAGTGAATGGGGCTTATTTTAGCCACCACTAGCTAACAATCAGTAGAAGTGAATGGGGCTTATTTTAGCCACCACTAGCTAACAATCAGTAGAAGTGAATGGGGCTTATTTTAGCCACCACTAGCTAACAATCAGTAGAAGTGAATGGGGCTTATTTTAGCCACCACTAGCTAACAATCAGTAGAAGTGAATGGGGCTTGTATGCATGTTTTCTTTTTCCAATGGCAAACTAAATCAGTAGCTAGGACTGTTAACCAAATGATTTCACCAGTTAGATAGTCCGTGCCTGAAGAAAACCAATTAGATAACAACAACCAATAGAAGTGAATATGGCAGGTGACATCAAACCAAATATGAGATTGATTTGATGTTTTGGTCACGTGCCATATTCACTTCTATTGGTTACGTGCCATATTCACTTCTATTGGTTGTTAACTAGCATAAGTTTGTATTGGCTGTTTAGAGAAAACCCAACCATGGATTAGTTGTAAAAGCCCTCAATTGGTACTTAATTGAATGAGTTTGACACCCCTGCATTATAGAATGAGCAATAGAAAAAAATATGTGAGTAAACATCATTTGCTGTGAATCACGTAATGCTCCCTGTATCTTCAATGCATTTTTCTGTGAAATATTGGTACTGTGAGTGGCACTGCATCTCAGTGCTACAGACCCTGGTTCGATCCCGGGCTGTTTCACAACCGGCCGTGTTCGGGAGTCCCAGAGGGTGGAGCACAATTGGCCCAGCGTCATTCGGGTTAAGTTTTGGCCGAGGTAGGCCATCATTGTAAAATAAGAATCTGTTCTTAACCGACTTGCCTTGTTAAATAAAGGGTCAATGAAATGTAAACACCGATAATCAGACATAACTGGTTTACATACATATCAGTAACATGCATTTGTGACTATGAACAAATCACACTGTAATGGCTTCTCACAACAACCTTTAATATTCCATCTAGATTATTTATTTTATTGTCAAACACAGCGATCCTTACTTACAGACACAGTAAAAACCTTCCAGTAGCCAATTACATTGAGGTTACCACCATCTACTGGGAACATATATATCATTTTACAAACTATTCAACTCATCAAGGTGCCGGTCTCTTGTCCCTTTTCTTGTGAAGGATTTTATTCCAATACAAGCTGCACTTTTTAAATATGAGTAAAAACGGACATTTGAGTTTGTTGCGCCCCTAAAATGGCACTCCATTCCTGGGCTATATAGTGTAGTGTGTATATACAGTGTACAAAACATTAAGAATACCTTCCTAATATTGACTTGCATTGCAGTTCTCTACACACCTAAACCGTTGCGCCTGGCACTTACTACGAGACCCCGTTCAAAGGCACTTTAATATGTGTCTTGCCCGTTCACCCTCTGAATGGCACACATACACACAATTCATGTCCCAATTGACTCAAGGCTTAAAAAAGTCCTTCTTTAACCCGTCTCTTCCCTGTCATCTACACTGATTTGAAGTGGATTTAACAAGTGACATCAATAAGGGATCATAGCTTTCACCTGGATTCACCTGATCTGTCTGTCCTGGAAAAAGTCGGTGTTCTTAATGTTTTGTCCACTCAGTTTATAGTTTCATGCTCTACATAGAGAACAGGGTGACGTTTGGAAACCACACCTTTAGTTACATTCATTACCGTTTGTTGTGTTGGCTCACATTTAATCTGATCGAATACTTGCAAAGCCAATTACATTCATTTAACGTAACCTTTATAAAAGTTGAGCTTGTAAAAATAAATCACAAAAAAGAAAACATTTCTCAAATTAAGTAACTTATCAAATCTACATCGTCCTCTTTTTGCATATTACGTTATACTTTCTGCCTTGTATATTAGTAAACAAAAAACAGAAACGGTGAAAATCCCCAAAACACCACAATACCTTTATAAATACAGCATATAGGCTTGAGGTTTAGAAACAAAAATGTCCCAGAACTCACACTGACAATAAAACAAAAAATGTCCCAGAACTCACACTGACAATAAAACAAAAATGTTTTCTCAAGGAAAACATTGCGACTTCTATTCAACCCAGGCAGCATCAGTTTCAACTGTGTTTTCCAATCCTGGTCCCTGGGACCCAAGATGCACATTTTTGTTATTGTCCTAGCTCTAATACACCTCCATCAGTCAAGTGTGTTAGTTCAACAACAGAAATGCTCACCCTTTTGGGTCCCGAGGATTAGGAAACAGTGAGTTATAACATCTATCAAATTGAGGCAGACCTGGGGCGGAGCTAGCATGTTGGAGTGAACGGCTGTGCGTGAGAGGCTCCTGCAACTTTTTTTGCAAAATAATCTAATTTAACCTACTTTATGGCACTTTTTACAACAAACGTTTCTTTCTAATACAAGATTGTAACTTTTTATATGAAAATGCCGAGTAATAAGCGACCAAAGGACAATAAATCCACAGCGGAGGCCTCCTCCCCAGTCCACCTGACTGTGCTGCTGCTCCAGTTTCAACTGTTCTGCCTTATTATTATTCGACCATGCTGGTCATTTATGAACATTTGAACATCTTGGTCATGTTCTGTTATAATCTCTACCCGGCACAGCCAGAAGAGGACTGGCCACCCCACATAGCCCGGTTCCTCTCTAGGTTTCTTCCTAGGTTTTGGCCTTTCTAGGGAGTTTTTCCTAGCCACTGTGCTTTTACACCTGCATTGTTTGCTGTTTGGGGTTTTAGGCTGGGTTTCTGTACAGCACTTTGAGATATCAGCTGATGTACGAAGGGCTATATAAATAAATTTGATTTGATTTGATTTGATTTAAACAACGAGACAGACATGGCGGGAGGCACATGCAACAACGTGACACTTACAGAACTTACCCGGGCTTTGGGGGAGCTACGTGTTGCTATAGCTGAGGATCTTAAGGCCACTGTTGCTGAACTGGACACCAAAATCGAGAGCATCATTCGAACGGTCGCTTCGCATGGCCAGAGTATTGTGGACCTTGAGAAAGCTTCTGAATTCAACGCTGGTAGGATCGACGAGTTAGAGAAGCTATGCACGTCATTGCAGGATAGTGTGCAGAGGCTTTCGGTGAAAGTGGTGGACCTGGAGGGCCGATCCAGACGTAATAACCTTTGCGTTGTTGGTCTGGCAGAGGGGATAGAGGCTGGCTCTCGCCCTACCGACTTCTTCGTCAAGCTATTGAAGGATGCAATGGGATCGGATGTTTTGGCTTCGGATCCCCAGCTGGACCGCGCACATCGCTCCCTTGTCCCAGTGCCTGGACCGGGCCAACGTCCTCGCCCAGTAATCATCTGTTGTCACAGTTTCAAGACCAAGGATCTTATCCTGCGTGAAGCTCGAATGAGGGGCAACCGGTCACATAAAGGGCATCCATTCCGTGTCTATGAGGATTATGCGCCCGATGTGGCAAAGCATCGCGCCGACTACAGAGATGTCATGACCAAACTCTACAAACTCCATCTTCGCCCAGCCTTACTCTTCCCTGCAAGACTAAGAATTACCCCGCCTTCCGGTGAGAAGATTTGTCTCTCCTCGGTTTTGGACGCAGAGAAGTTTATCCGGGGATATACACCAATCCCCCGTACAGGTTAGAGTGCCTTGTTATTGCGTGTTAGGGCTCATGGACTCGAATCCACACTATATTGGGTGAAAACGTATTAAATGGGCTCAACAAGGGCTACCGAGCATGTTAGACGCTGATCAGACCAATGGATGACGGTCAGAGCTCTCATTTAACGTTAAATTCACTTTCATCCCGGCTGTGCTCAGCGATGCATATTTTTTACTTCCAGGTTTGATCACTGACACCTTCGGACGGATATACTTATATTCCCCCACTTTTGTTTTGTTTCGTTATTTATTTTACAATCCTTACATCACTCTTACTACCATACCATTTATTTATTGCTTGCAGGGGACTGGGGGTGATGGTTGGGAGGGGGCAGACACCTGGTTAGCAAGTTGATGTTTTGTGCCGTTCTGCCTTTGTCTGGCCGTTGGGCCTCTCTCCCGACTAGAGTCCCACTCTGTAGTGCTTATGTCTGTGTAGGTGTGCGTACATATAATTACTATTTGTACTCTATTACTATTTTCTCTTAGCATTTTAGTATTATGTATGTGTGAATTTTAAATCAGTGTAGATTGTTATTCTGGGGTATGAATGTTGGTATGTGTCTGTGTGCATATGGATGTATATACATATTCTTTAAATACATATATGATTTTTTTGTGTGGGTATGTATACATACATGTATATATATGTGTGTGTGTGTATATGTATGTGTGTGTGTGTATATGTATGTGTGTGTGTGTGTGTATATGTGTGTATGTGTATATGTATGTGTGTGTGTGTGTGTGTGTGTGTGTGTGTGTGTATGTATGTATGTATGTATGTATGTATGTATGTATATATATGTGTGTGTATATATATATATATGTGTGTGTGTATATATATGTGTGTGTATATATATATATATATATATATATATATATATATATGTATGTGTGTGTATATACAAATAAATAGTTGGGATTTATTTATTGTTTTACCTCTTGTTCGAGGTCGCGCCGTGCTTTTTGGCATCGGCCAGACAATGTGTTTATTATTTGTATTTTTACCTTTTTTCTCTCTCCTGTTTGTGCATGCCTGTTAAATGTGGGTTGATGGGGGGTAAGTGTTGGGGAAATTAGGGGAACAGGGTGGGAAGTAAAGCTGCTTGCAGGGGGAGGGGTGGGTTGGATACTGCTCGGGTGTAGGTGCTACATATGCTGATCGTGATGGTTTGGTGCGCTTTCTTACCTTTTTATCAAGTTACATGGTATGCAGGCTACCATAGGAACTACAAACGAGAGGAGGGCGGGGCTTACATTCACTTCCTGGAATGTGAAGGGTTTAAACGAACCAATTAAGAGGGGCAAGGTCCTAGCCCACTTGAAAGCACTCTCGTCTGATATTATATTTTTGCAAGAAACCCATCTGAAGAATAACTCTCATAGCAGACTTAAGTGTAGGTGGGTGGGGCAAGTGTATCACTCTAACTTCTCTGCCAAAACGAGAGGCACAGCGATTCTGGTACGGAAAGGAATTCCCTTTCTACATAAAACCAACCTTGTGGATAAAGAGGGTCGGTATGTGATCGCAATAGGAGAAATCCACTCTACCTCAGTAACTCTACTAAATATCTATGGGCCAAACATTGACAACCCCTCTTTTTTCACTTACTGGATAGGGAGAATGCTAGCCACCCATCTATGGAGAAACATGAAAAAAATGACCTCTTTAAAATTTGAATATAATCAGATTCTCTCAGCTAAAATTGCTAAATCTTTTCTCTATGCCAAGCAAAAATATTTTGAGTTTGGTGACAAACCACACAAATTACTTGCCAGACAACTTCGAAAAAATGTGAGTGACCGAATGATTCACAGGGTTAAATCTGCATCTGGGGAATTACTCTCTTCCCCCAAAGACATCAATGACAGATTCGGCAGTTTTATGAGACTCTATATACATCTAAAGCGGATCCTAACCCCTTAATTATGCAAACATTTTTGGAGGACTGTAATCTTCCTGCCCTGAACCATGAAGATTCTAACTTCCTGAATAAGGAAATATCTCTTGATGAAATTCGAGAAACAATTAAATCTCTAAAGAGTGGCAAGTCCCCAGGCCCAGATGGATACCCTGGTGAATTATATAAAACATTCAGCAACATGCTCTCTCCCTATCTGCACAAAATGTTGGTTCAGGCCAATGAGGATGGAGCTCTCCCTTCTACTTTGGACGAAGCGTTCATTACAGTTATACATAAGAAGGGTAAAGATCCAGAAGAGGTAGGGTCATACAGACCAATATCTCTCCTTAATACAGACCAAAAGATTTGAGCAAAAACGCTGGCAAACAGGCTTAGCACTTTAATTGGCAAATTGGTCCATTCGGATCAGACCGGCTTTATCCCTAACAGAAACTCATTCTTCAATCTCAGGCGCCTCTTCAACATTATGTATTCTCAGAGGTTACCCAACGTGGACCTTGCCGTCATATCTCTTGACACCGAAAAGGCCTTTGACCAAGTTGAGTGGCCCTATCTATTCAAGGTCCTACAGAAATGTAATATTGGAGATAGGTTCATAAACTGGATCCAGCTTTTATATAGGAACCCCTGTGCCAGAATACTCACTAACCAATCATTGTCTCCCCGATTTAACCTCAACAGGGGGACAAGGCAGGGTTGTGCGCGTCGCCTATGCTCTTCGCCCTAATTACCGAACCGCTCGCTCAGACGATTAGATCTCATGCAGCAATACACGGCGATAATACTAAAGATACTCTAAATAAGATCTCCCTATACGCAGATGACATCCTCCTCTATGTAACAGAACCCCAGGCTAGTATCCCAGCTATTCTTGATGTGATCAATTTGTTTGGTACCTTCTCAGGATACAGAATAAATTGGAACAAGAGTGAATTAATGCCCATACCGTCGCAAAATACCTCCTGGCTAGAACATCTCCCATTTAAGTTATCTTCAGAAAAATGTACCTACCTAGGAATTGTAGTTACCAAACAATAATCCTTACTATTTAAAGAGAATTTCCCCTCTCTGATACAAAAACTCAAAGCAAACATACTATTTTGGAGAACTCTCCCAATTTCTCTGCTCGGAAGAATTAATGCCATTAAAATGGTCTTCCTCCCACAACTGCTCTACCTATATCAGAACATCCCAGTATTCATAACTAAATCCTTTCATAAACAACTGGACTCAATAATCAATCCTTTCATTTGGGATTATAAAACACACAGGATAGGTAAAAACACCTCTGTAAATCCAAGATGGAAGGAGGATTGTCTCTCCCAAATTGTATATTCTATTACTGGGCCGCTAACCTCCGCATTGTTACGTTTCTGTTGGATGACGTACTCCCGGCATCCAGCTGGCTTAGTATGGAGCGTGAGGAGTGTCACCCCTTCTCTATTGGCGCTGTGATTTTGTCACCTGTCAATCTGGAGATGTCACTTTATTGTAACAATCCTATTATACATAGCACAGTCCGAATCTGGAAGCAAATTGAAGTCCACTTTGAGCTCAGACCAATGTCATTCATGCTCCCTGTCGCCAGGAATCCCTCCTTTGCCCCTTCTAACCTTGATAACACCTTTGAGCGATGGGGAGAGTTGGGGATAAGTACCATAGGGGATTTATACATAGAAGGGACCTTTGCTTCCTTTGAGTTGCTGAGGGAAACTTATAATCTTCCCAGAAGCAATTTTTTCAGATACCTACAAATTAGAGACTACGTTAGAAAACACCTCCCAACATTTGGGAATGCTGAACCTTCCATGTTTGACGGATGCATAAAAATATGCCCCACCTCAGATAAACTGATATCGCGTCTATATGATGCTTTTCAATCTGTTAGCACACCTTCTACTGATGCCATCAAGGCAAACTGGGAGGAAGAACTTGGGACTGACATCTCGGTGGCAGACTGGGAAGAGAGCTATATCCACACATGCTCCATTAATTCCAGACATCGTCTCATACAATTCAAGGTATTACACAGATGACACTCTTCCAAAACTAAACTGCATAGGATATTTCCTGACACATCCCCTACATGTGATAAATGTCAGGCTACGCAGGGTACACTACTCCACTGCTTTGCCCTATGCTCTAGCTTGCATGGTTATTGGTGTGGAATTTTTAGGATCCTCTCTGAAGTTTTGGAGACTTCAATAGATCCAGACCCGCTTCTGATAATCCTGGGAGTATCTGAGTCCCTAAACGGATTAACCAACCCCCAAAAACAACTAATCTCGTATGGTCTCATCTCGGCAGAAAAACTAATCTTGTTGTTTTGGAAAAGGAGGGAAGCGCCCTCTACCAAATTATGGCTCAGTGAACTGGCAAACACTGTACACTTAGAAAGAATTAGAGATATTCTGAACAATAAATTATCAACATTTGATCAAATCTGGCAGCCTTTCCTCTCCTACTTGGACGAGTCGGCGCTGTGAATTTGTACTTATTAACGCACTCTCAATTGTAAAATTTTAATCTACCTTTGGGCAGCATGTGCTGGCCCTGCCACCGAGCAGTTGGGAGGGGGGGGGGGGATAAGGGGGGGACATCTTCCCTCTTTCTTTCTACGTGTCCTTGTTTTGTATGTCGTGTTCTGTATTATTAGTTTTGCACCCAGAACTCTGGGTCTTGTTGTTCCTGTCTGCTCTTTTATGTTTAGATAAGAATTGTATACCTGTCATGTATACCTATACACCATTATTGTGTGTGTTTAATAAAAACATTTGAAACAAAAGGGACAAAAAATAAAAATAGTGATTCATACGTTATTAATGGTGATTCATATATTATTAATAGTGATTCATACGTTATTGTGATTCATACATTATTAATAGTGATTGATGCTATTAGTGATTGTAATTATGGACCTACTATGATAGTATCTGTTGCATAAATAAAGATCAAGAAGGCTTTTACCTCTAAAAAAAAATAATTAAAAATTAAAAATTGAGGCAGACCTACCAGAAGATTATACATTTGTGTGATTATTCTTGATTGTCAAGTCATCTCAACAAATCATATAATGTACCTGTAAACTGCCCATGATAACCCTCTTATAGGTCTCAATTACGAGTTATCAATGACTAGTTATCCGTTATTAGGTACCAGTTATTTACTAGTTATCAATGACTAGTTATCAATTATTAGGTACCAGTTATCAGTTATTAGGTACCAGTTACTTACTAGTTATCAATGACTAGTTATCAATTAATAGGTACCAGTTACTTACTAGTTATCAGTTATTAGGTACCAGTTACTTACTAGTTATCAATGACTAGTTATCAGTTATTAGGTACCAGTTACTTACTAGTTATCAATGACTAGTTATCAGTTATTAGGTACCAGTTACTTACTAGTTATCAGTTATTAGGTACCAGTTACTTACTAGTTATCAATGACTAGTTATCAGTTATTAGGTACCAGTTACTTACTAGTTATCAATGACTAGTTATCAGTTATTAGGTACCAGTTACTTACTAGTTATCAGTTATTAGGTACCAGTTACTTACTAGTTATCAATGACTAGTTATCGAGTAATAGTTAGCAAAGATTACAGGAGGAACCCCTCAGGGGCCTGGTCGATGTTGTACACTATATATAGGGAATAGGGTGCTATTTGTCTGACCAAACAAAGACAGTGTGTTGTCCCAGGTTAGAAGTAAATATCTGCCAGGCTGGACAAAAAAAAGGATAAAAAATGAGACCCAGTGAACACTCAGGTGAACACTCAGGTGAACACTCAGGTGAACACTCAGGTGAACACTCAGGTGAACACTCAGGTGAACACTCAGGTGAACACTCAGGTGAACACTCAGGTGAACACTCAGGTGAACACTCAGGTGAACACTCAGGTGAACACTCAGGTGAATGCTTTTTAAGTCTAACAGTCAGATCACACTTGTGTTTTTACTTGACCTTTATTTGTGTTTAAGGGTGTACATGTTGGTGTGTCTGAAATCTGTCATGCTTACTAAATGACTAGTTAGTCATACTTAGTAAGTGTACTTACTGAAACTACAAATTGTGTACTAACAGTACTACATACTGTTTAGGACGTACTGGTCAGTACAGATGTATGCAGTAAGCAACAAATATCAACATACTACTTATCTAATGCGCAATCGGGCTAGTTTCTACCATTCGCTCATTTTTGTAGAGCGCCGTCCCCTAATCTGATTATCGGCTGTTGTCAAACACAAGTGGGTGTGAAAAGACGATTCGCTAACCTCAATAGCGTATATAGCGAATTCCACTAGACGAAAGGCCAAATTAATATGACATCCTGGCTTTTAAAACACACTCCCCTATAGAAGGCAGGCACAGGTGTTCTGACACAGCCAGCACGTGTGTGTCTACTGCAGGGCACAGGAGCCACAGGGGAGGAAGTCCTGTACATATACAGCCACAGCCCTGGTGAGGTATGTCATACTGCCAAATCGTCCACTAGGGGCGCTGTCATACAGCAAGCGACACACTCCTGTGGAGGGGTCTCTCTCTAAGATCTGCTCCTCTGCTCCCAAGTCCTTCTGTAGAGGAAGGGAGGGAGGGACTTTAATTTAATAAAAAAAGAAGGGGAAAAAATAAAGAAAGAAGGGAAGGAAAAGGAAAGAAGGAAAGGAAAGAAGGAAAAGGAAAGAAGGAAAGGAAAGAAGGAAAGGAAGGAAGGAAAAAGAAAGAAGGAAAGGAAAGAAGGAAAAGGAAATAAAGAAGGAAAAGGAAAGAAAGGAAAGGAAAGGAAAGAAAGAAGGAAACAAGGAAAAGGAAAGAAGGAAAGAAAGAAGGAAAGAAAAGAAGGAAAAGGAAAGAAGGAAAAGAAAGAAGGAAAGAAAGAAGGAAAGAAGGAAAAGGAAAGAAGGAAGGAAAAGGAAAGAAGGAAAGAAGGAAAAGGAAAGAAGGAAAGAAGGAAAAGAAAGAAGGAAAAGGAAAGAAGGAAAAGAAAGAAGGAAAGAAGGAAAAGGAAAGAAGGAAAAGAAAGAAGGAAAAGAAAGAAAAGGAAAGAAGGAAAAGGAAAGAAGGAAAAGAAAAAAGGGAAGAAGGAAAAGGAAAGAAGGAAAAGAAAGAAGGAAAGAAGGAAAAAGAAAGAAAAAGAAAGAAGGAAAGGAAAGAAGGAAAAGGAAAGAAGGAAAAGGAAAGAAGGAAAAGGAAAGAAGGAAAAGAAAGAAGGAAAAGGAAAGAAGGAAAGGAAAGAAGGAAAAGGAAAGAAGGAAAAGGAAAGAAGGAAAAGGAAAGAAGGAAAAGGAAAAAAGGAAAGAAGGAAAAGGAAAGAAGGAAAGAAGGAAAAGGAAAGAAGGAAAAGGAAAGAAGGAAAAGGAAAGGAAAGAAGGAAAAAGAAAGAAGGAAAGAAGGAAAAAGAAAAAAGGAAAGAAGGAAAGGAAAGAAGGAAAAGGAAAAGGAAAGAAGGAAAGGAAAAGGAAAGAAGGAAAAGGAAAAGGAAAGAAGGAAAGAAGGAAAAAGAAAGAAGGAAAGGAAAAGGAAAGAAGGAAAAGGAAAAGGAAAGAAGGAAAGGAAAAGGAAAGAAGGAAAAGGAAAAGGAAAGAAGGAAAGAAGGAAAAGGAAAGAAGGAAAGAAGGAAAGGAAAGAAGGAAAAGGAAAGAAGGAAAAGAAAGAAGGAAAAGGAAAGAAGGAAAAGGAAAGAAGGAAAAGAAAAAAGGGAAGAAGGAAAAGGAAAGAAGGAAAAGAAAGAAGGAAAGAAGGAAAAGGAAAGAAGGAAAAGGAAAGAAGGAAAAGGAAAGGAAAGAAGGAAAAGGAAAGAAGGAAAAGAAAGAAGGAAAAGGAAAGAAGGAAAGGAAAGAAGGAAAAGGAAAGAAGGAAAAGAAAGAAGGAAAAGGAAAGAAGGAAAGGAAAGAAGGAAAGGAAAGAAGGAAAAGGAAAGAAGGAAAGGAAAGAAGGAAAAGGAAAGAAGGAAAAGGAAAGAAGGAAAAGTAAAGAAGGAAAAGGAAAGAAGGAAAAGGAAAGAAGGAAAGGAAAGAAGGAAAAGAAAGAAGGAAAAGGAAAGAAGGAAAGGGAAAGAAGGAAAAGGAAAGAAGGAAAAGGAAAGAAGGAAAAGGAAAGAAGGAAAAGGAAAGAAGGAAAAAGGAAAGAAGGAAAAGGAAAGAAGGAAAAGGAAAAGGAAAGAAGGAAAAGGAAAGAAGGAAAAGGAAAGAAGGAAAAGGAAAGAAGGAAAAGGAAAGAAGGAAAAGGAAAGGAAAGAAGGAAAAGGAAAGAAGGAAAAGAAAGAAGGAAAAGGAAAGAAGGAAAGGAAAGAAGGAAAAGGAAAGAAGGAAAAGGAAAGAAGGAAAAGGAAAGAAGGAAAGAAGGAAAAGGAAAGAAGGAAAAGGAAAGAAGGAAAAGGAAAGAAGGAAAAGGAAAAGGAAAGAAGGAAAAGGAAAGAAGGAAAAGGAAAGAAGGAAAAGGAAAGGAAAGAAGGAAAAGGAAAGAAGGAAAAGAAAAGAAGGAAAAGGAAAGAAGGAAAGGAAAGAAGGAAAAGGAAAGAAGGAAAAGAAAGAAGGAAAAGGAAAGAAGGAAAAGGAAAGAAGGAAAAGGAAAGAAGGAAGAGGAAAGAAGGAAAAGGAAAAGGAAAGAAGGAAAAGGAAAGAAGGAAAAGGAAAGAAGGAAAAGGAAAGGAAAGAAGGAAAAGGAAAGAAGGAAAAGAAAGAAGGAAAGGAAAGAAGGAAAGGAAAGAAGGAAAAGGAAAGAAGGAAAAGAAAGAAGGAAAAGGAAAGAAGGAAAAGAAAGAAGGAAAAGGAAAGAAGGAAAGGAAAGAAGGAAAGGAAAGAAGGAAAAGGAAAGAAGGAAAAGGAAAGAAGGAAAAGGAAAGAAGGAAAAGGAAAGAAGGAAAAAGGAAAGAAGGAAAAGGAAAGAAGGAAAAGGAAAGAAGGAAAAGGAAAGAAGGAAAGGAAAGAAGGAAAGAAGGAAAAAGAAAGAAGGAAAGAAGGAAAAGGAAAGAAGGAAAAGAAAGAAGGAAAGAAGGAAAAGGAAAGAAGGAAAAGGAAAAGGAAAGAAGGAAAAGGAAAGAAGGAAAAGGAAAGAAGGAAAAGGAAAGAAGGAAAGAAGGAAAAGGAAAGAAGGAAAGAAGGAAAAGGAAAGAAGGAAAAGGAAAGAAGGAAAGAAGGAAAGAAGGAAAAGGAAAGAAGGAAAAGGAAAGAAGGAAAAGGAAAGAAGGAAAGAAGGAAAGAAGGAAAAGGAAAGAAGGAAAAGGAAAGAAGGAAAAGAAAGAAGGAAAGAAGGAAAAGGAAAGAAGGAAAAGGAAAGAAGGAAAGAAGGAAAAGGAAAGAAGGAAAGAATGAAAAGAAAGAAGGAAAGGAAAGAAGGAAAAGAAGGAAAAGAAAGAAGGATAGAAGGAAAAGGAAAAGAAAGAAGGAAAGAAGGAAAAGAAAGAAGGAAAAGGAAAGAAGGATAGAAGGAAATGGAAAGAAGGAAAAGGAAAGAAGGAAAAGAAAGAAGGAAAGGAAAGAAGGAAAAGAAGGAAAAGAAGGAAAAGAAAGAAGGAAAAGGCCCATCTAGTACTGGTAGAAAAAAAGAACAGAACCCACCTGTTCATAGTAGAACAAACAAATGCGAGCCCACCCACCTGGTCATGGTAAAACATGTCGTTGGCGATGTGGACGATCTTCTCCACATGGATGATGCTGCCCACGCTGTCTATATCCACGTCTGCCAGCATGGTGAGAACTAAGATGGCCTCCACCAGTAACTGGCGGTACTCTGGCTGGGGCACCCGGTTCAGCACCGTCTCCACGTGCACCGCAAACTTGATCTCATCTAAAGTCATCTGGGGTGTGACGGGGGTTGGGGGAGTGGAAGGATGGGAGATGGGATGAGAGATGGGAGGGGATGAGAGAGAGGGAGTTGGAGAGAGAGACTTTCTGAAGTCAGGAAGTACAGTTGTTTGAATAGAAAATGATTCCAATGCATGATCAGTAGTCATCATTTTTTTGTACATAATTTCTCAACAGAGGCATTTCTAATCAGCGCTGTGATTGGACGCCTTACCTCCCTTGTCGTTGAAGATGGTAGAACGAATCCTTCTATGGACAGACCATGACACTGCAAAGCCAAACAATTACTTTAATGACCGAATGGGTTCGAATCAGATCTTGGTTCAAACACTACTAACATAATACTATTACTATACACAATATTAACATATAATACTATACACAATTCAATATTATATTAACATTATATATATACAATACTACTAACATAATACTATTACTATACACAATATTAACATATAATACTATACACAATTCAATATTATATTAACATTATATATATAAAATACTACTAACATAATACTATTACTATACACAATATTAATATATAATACTATACACAATTCAATATTATATTAACATTATATATATAAAATACTACTAACATAATACTATTACTATACACAATATTAATATATAATACTATACACAATTCAATATTATATTAACATTATATATATATATATATAAAATACTACTAACATAATACTATTACTATACACAATATTAACATATAATACTATACACAATTCAATATTATATTAACATTATATATATAAAATACTACTAACATAATACTATTACTATACACAATATTAATATATAATACTATACACAATTCAATATTATATTAACATTATATATATAAAATACTACTAACATAATACTATTACTATACACAATATTAATATATAATACTATACACAATTCAATATTATATTAGCATTATATATATAAAACATTATATATATAAAAGACTACTATATAAAAGACTACTAACACACAATACAGTATTATATTAATATTATATACATAAAATACTATATTTGGTAGAACCCTAAAGGGCGATTTCTAATACTATACCTATAAAAGGCAACAGTAAACATGAATGACCTCCCCCTTGGCCCAATTAGTGACAACAATTCAAGCTCAAAACAGGAAAGGAGATACTCTTGTTCAATGTTTGGAATTTCATTCGTTGATTACTATAGTGCCGCCTTCGGCCCAATCAATGTCAAGACGCATCATTCTCCCAAGTTGAGTCAAAACCGTGCCATACTATATTGAAAGCAGGTACTTCCACACAGGTGTGGTTTCTGAGTTAATTAAGCAATTCACATCCCATCATGCTAAGGGTCATGTATAAAAAATGCGAAGCAGGCCATAATTTTGGCTACCTTGGCTATGCCCCCTTAGGATGATACTGCCTCCATCTACAGGTCATGAGCGGTCACTGAATGGTTTGATGAGCATGAAAACGATATAAACTGTATGTCATGGTCCGCTCAGTCACCAGATCTCAACCCAATTGAACACTTATTGAAGATTCAGGAGTGGTGCCTGAGACAGCGTTTTCCAACACCATCAACTAAACACCAAACGATGAAATGTCTCGTGGAAGAATAGTGTTGCATCCCTCCAATAGAGTTCCAGACACTTGTAGAATCTATGCCAAGGTGTAATATATACATTATAATATTAATTATATATATATATAAATAACTCAGCAACATCCCTTTTTCAGGACCCTGTCTTTCAAAGATAATTAGTTAAAAATCCAAATAACTTCACAGATCTCCATTGTAAAGGGTTTAAACACTGTTTCCCATGCTTGTTCAAAGAACCAGAAACAATTAATGAACATGCACCCGTGGAACGATCATTAACTTCTTTGGTGTAGGGGGCAGTATTTTCACGTCCGGATGAAAAGCGTGTCCAGAGTAAACTGCCTGCTACTCAGGCCCAGAGACTAAGATATGCATATCATTAGTAGATTCGGATAGAACACACTCTGAAGTTTCTATAACTGTTTGAATGATGTCTGTGAGTATAACAGAACTCATATGGCAGGCAAAAACCTGAGAAAAATCCAACCAGGAAGTGGGAAATTTGAAGTTTGTAGTTTTTCAACTGACGAGTCGAGGTTTTGGCCCATTGGGATTCGCATTTATCGTCGAAGGAATGAGCGTTACACCGAGGCCTGTACTCTGGAGCGGGATTGATTTGGAGGTGGAGGGTCCGTCATGGTCTGGGGAGGTGTGTCACAGCATCCTCGGGCTGAGCTTGTTGTCACTGCAGGCAATATCAACGCTGTGCGTTACAGGGAAGACATCCTCCTCCCTCATGTGGTACCCTTCCTGCAGGCTCATCCTGACATGACCCGCCAGCATGACAATGCCATACTGCTTGTTCTGTGCGTGATTTCTTGCAAGACCGGGATGTCAGTGTCCTGCCATGGCCAGCGACGAGCTCAATCACATTGAGCTCGTCTGGGACCTGTTGGATCGGAGGGTGAGGGCTAGGTCCATTCCCCCCAGAAATGTCCGGGAACTTGCAGGTGCCTTGGTGGAAGTGTGGGGTAACATCTCACAGCAAGAACGGGCTAATCTGGTGCAGTCCATGAGGAGGAGATGCACTGTAGTACTTAATGCAGCTGGTGGCCACACCAGATACTGACTGTTACTTTGATTTTGACCCCCCCATTGTTCAGGGACACATTATTCCATTTCTGTTAGTCACATGTCTGTGGAACTTGTTCAGTTTATGTCTCAGTTGTTGAATCTTGTTATGTTCATACAAATATTTACACATGTTAAGTTTTCTGAAGATTAACACAGTGACAGTTTATTTTTTTTGTTTATGTATACATTGTTATACTAATATACTAACACACAGTTATACTAAACTCTATATACTGTAATACTATACTAAATGTATATTGCAAGGTTAGTCCAGACCTTCTACAGAATCTAATTATATATATATATATATATATATATATATATATATATATATATATATATATTACACACACACACACACACACACACACACACACACACACACAAAACTATATATACTGTAATACTATACTAAATGTATATTGCAAGGTTAGTCCAGACCTTCTGCAGAATCTTCCAGACCTTCTGATAGAAGCCTATGGGGACTCTGTTGAGTGCTCCGTCTAGACGTCTCCTACGCAGCCATTGGCCGTGCCTCGTATCCTTGGTGACAGGCATACTCACAGGAACATCCAGAGACTCTATGGAGGGGAGCCTATACCTCTGTGACACACACACACACAGGCCACATACTGTAGCAACCTTTAACCAACCCCTAGCGACCTCATCAAGAGGTCCCCACCTCCTGGAATAGTGTTTAAGGTGTTGGCTTCACAGTCGCTTGACCCTAGTTCGAGTCCCGGCCGGGGCTACCCACCAAACTCACTACAACCCACCAAACTCACTACAACCCACCAAACTCACTACAACCCACCAAACTCACTACAACCCACCAAACTCACTACAACCCACCAAACTCACTACAACCCACCAAACTCACTTCAACCCACCAAACTCACTACAACCCACCAAACTCACTACAACCCACCAAACTCACTACAACCCACCAAACTCACTACAACCCACCAAACTCACTACAACCCACCAAACTCACTACAACCCACCAAACTCACTACAACACAAATATATGCATACATATACAGTACCAGTCAAAAGTTTGGACACACCCACACATTCACCCACACATTCACCCACACATTCACCCACACATTCACCCACAAATTCACCCACACATTCACATTTTTCTTAATTTTTAAAAACTATTTTCTACATTGTAGAATAATAGTAAAGACATCAAAACTGGGAGGGAGACCTATACAGTACATATGAATATATAAATACATACCAATATAATGTATGCCCTATGGGCGGGAGGTTGTACCTCTGACAGAGACATAAAATATACATACCGTATACATATCACGTTAAGCCAATGAGGGATTAACCTTTCCAACTGCAATTTCGCTATGATAATTACAATGAGTTAGGCTGTAAACTGGGAAAGCGATGACCATTTGAAAGTACATTTTGTGCGCTAAAAAACGTATTTGAACTCTTACCCCAGATTCAATATGTTCCATGTCCAATGAGTGCGATGTAAGGCTCTGAAGTGGGGAGAAAGAATTCACAACAGGACAACAGCCAATGACAACCGTGTGGGTGAACAACTACGTTACAAAATCACTGTGCCAACCGACCACCATTCTCATCACCATGGAAACCACCCTATTACCAAGGCAATGACATATACAAACCCTGGATCCAGTGGGATTGACCACAAGTGAACCACAATCTGATTTTTGACCATAATTCAAATGGTTTTAAGTGACTTTTGCATGCAAACTGCATAACAGCGCACAAGTGAATAAACACCCTGTAATCAAGCAACAAGTCATGACCATCATCATCACCTGTCTTTGCTGCGACCATGACAACCTGAGCTCCTCCAACTGAAATGGAAAGATGACTGAGTGACAAGCTCTGGAGAGGAGAACAGTGTGGGTACTTTTGGTATTTGGTCTGTAGCGTCATAACCAATGGTTTTCTACTTCAATATTCTGAAAGTGACCTCCTCCTCCTACATCAGTCCCCTTTTGAACGGGCTTGGCAATTATATAAATCAAATTTGTGAAAAAGCGGTAATGTAATATTTATATAACTATATTTGTGTTTGTGGATGAATTTGCTGAAGACCATTGGGCCACGTCCTTAACGATTAAATACTTTTTATTTTATTTTTTTAACTACAAAAGTTAAATGACGTGTCACATTCACAGGGTTCTGAACCCTTTAAAGATGAGCGCTATGCAGAAATCACTCCTCCATTTCCTGGTTGCAAATATTCTTAATACTTCGCCTAATTTCAGTTTATGTGACAAAACAAGCAAGTCTAATGTTGAGAATCATTGTACCGTCTTAAACTCTGTAAAATATATTTCTCATAACTAAATATATTGTATTTTCAGCTGTTTGAAGTTGGTGTACAAAAAAATTCAAAGTAAAAGATGCAAAACGCAAAACTTAAGAACATATCTACCACTTAGACTTGCTTTCAACGAGAAAGATCTGTGTGTTATAGATCTGTGTGTTATAGATCTGTGAGTTATAGGTCTGTGTGTTATAGGTCTGTGTGTTATAGGTCTGTGTGTTATAGGTCTGTGAGTTATAGATCTGTGAGTTATAGATCTGTGTGTTATAGATCTGTGTGTTATAGATCTATGAGTTATAGATCTGTGTGTTATAGATCTGTGTGTTATAGATCTGTGTGTTATAGATCTGTGTGTTATAGATCTGTGAGTTATAGATCTGTGTGTTATAGATGTGTGTGTTATAGATGTGTGTGTTATAGATCTGTGTGTTATAGATCTGTGTGTTATAGATGTGTGAGTTATAGATGTGTGAGTTATAGATCTGTGTGTTATAGATGTGTGAGTTATAGATCTGTGAGTTATAGATCTGTGAGTTATAGATCTGTGAGTTATAGATCTGTGAGTTATAGATCTGTGAGTTATAGATCTGTCAATGAGAAGTTTGGTCAGGTCACCCCAAAAGTTAAATTTTGCAGCTTTAAAAAGCCAATAGACCTGTGATATCATGTTCTCCCAGCCAAGTGGTTTTAATTCAGGTTTAGTTGACCCATTTCCACCAGGTAAAATAACAAATCGGAAGGATAAACACACTACAATTAAAACTATCACGTCGATCTCTCAGATGGTCAACATCCATCATTCCTTCTATACATCTGGAAATGGTTACATTTCTCCAGACCCGCCCTCAGACCCCCCAAAAAAAAAAAAAAAAAGTGTAATCAGGGTAAACGCTTTGATGCGGTTTCAATTCCAGAATTGAACACATACCATCCTCATGTCACTCTTCATCTTGCTGATGCCTGCCCTCTCGCTCTTGGTGGCGCCCGCGTTACCCACCTCGTGGATAGAGATGGCCGGACTGGCACCCGCGTCTACAGAACGCACTGGAACACACACACACAATTAGAACATAGAACAAACATAGGATACCACATACAAGGATGTCATAATATGTGTGTATAGTACATTACATGTAAAATATGAGTTCATGGCAATCTAATAACTGTTCATAAAGATGTTCATAGGGATGTTATAACAGTTCATAGAGGCTTCATACCACTCTTCTGCACTCCAAACTCTTTCCCACTGAGGATGTGATGAAGCAGGATCTTTAATTCTGACGGACTCAGACTCATCAGACTCTCTGTAGCCTCCTCTCCTACAGGGCCCGCGACACACACACGCCACACACACACACACACGCCACACACGCCACACACGCACGCACGCCACACACGCCACACACGCAATTTCAAAATTAACTTTTCACATAAAAAATAAGAATTGTATTGAATTGGTTACAGGATGTTTGACACTTCTTCCTACTTCACTGTAGGGTCAAAAATAATACAAACATTTTAGGGAATGTCCTTTTCTAGTCATTGTGACCTGAGCAGTTGAGAGACTGTGCCAGCCTCTGGGTTCAACTTACTGCTACTATTAATATGACTTATTACCTGAGCAGTTGAGAGACTGTGCCAGCCTCTGGGTTCAACTTACTGCTACTATTAATATGACTTATTACCTGAGCAGTTGAGAGACTGTGCCAGCCTCTGGGTTCAACTTACTGCTACTATTAATATGACTTATTACCTGAGCAGTTGAGAGACTGTGCCAGCCTCTGGGTTCAACTTACTGCTACTATTAATATGACTTATTACCTGAGCAGTTGAGAGACTGTGCCAGCTCAGTGGCCATCACCTGGATGATGAGTCCGATACGCAGCCTGTACATCTCACTGAACAGGCTGGGTTGGGTACGCATGCTCATCGCCAGGTACACCATGATCTCCTGTTAAACACACACACACACACACACACACACACACACACACACACACACACACACACACACACACACACACACACACACACACACACACACACACCACACACGAGAGAGACAGAGGTAGTTTGAAAAGGAACGCTTGGCCAAACGAGTGAGCTTACAGTATGTGTGCCTGTGTACCTGTGTGAGGATGGCTATAGTGATGTTGTTCTCACTAGCTTCATCTATCAGCATGGCCAGCTTGTCTGGAGGGATGGGTCTGAGAGACAGAGAGATGGAGAGAGATGAAGAGAGAGGAGAGAGATGAAGGGATAGAGAGAGAGAAAGTAGGAAAGAGAGAGAGAGAGATGAAGGAATGCAGAGAGAGAGAGGAAATAATAGGAGAGAAAGAGAGAGGTGAAGGGATACAGAGAGAGAGACCATCACAACCATGTATCTTTTTAATATATTTAACCACCATATATCTACTGTATTTTTCAAGGGGAGCCCTGGACAATATGCATCACTCAGAGTATCTTTTAAAAGTATTTAACCACCAAAGGGAACGTGTATTTTTCAAAGGGAGCCCGTGGACAATGCCCTACAAAGTCTCTGGAACGTGGTGCCCTACAAAGGGAACGTGGTGCCCTACAAAGGGAACGTGGTGCCCTACAAAGGGAACGTGGTGCCCTACAAAGGGAACGTGGTGCCCTACAAAGGGAACGTGGTGCCCTACAAAGGGAACGTGGTGCCCTACAAAGGGAACGTGGTGCCCTACAAAGGGAACTTGGTGCCCTACAAAGGGAACGTGGTGCCCTACAAAGGGAACGTGGTGCCCTACAAAAGGAACGTGGTGCCCTACAAAAGGAACCTGGTGCCCTGCAAGGGAACGTGGTGCCCTGCAAAGGGAACCTGGTGCCCTGCAAAGGGAACGTGGTGCCCTACAAAGGGAACCTGGTGCCCTACAAAGGGAACCTGGTGCCCTAAAAGGGAACGTGGTGCCCTAAAAGGGAACGTGGTGCCCTAAAAAGGGAACGTGGTGCCCTACAAAGGGAACGTGGTGCCCTACAAAGGGAACCTGGTGCCCTACAAAGGGAACGTGGGTCCCTACAAAGGGAACGTGGTGCCCTACAAAGGGAACGTGGTGCCCTACAAAGGGAACGTGGTGCCCTACAAAGGGAACCTGGTGCCCTACAAAAGGAACCTGGTGCCCTACAAAAGGAACCTGGTGCCCTACAAAGGGAACGTGGTGCCCTACAAAGGGAACGTGGTGCCCTACAAAGGGAACGTGGTGCCCTACAAAGGGAACGTGGTGCCCTACAAAGGGAACGTGGTGCCCTACAAAGGGAACGTGGTGCCCTACAAAGGGAACGTGGTGCCCTACAAAGGGAACCTGGTGCCCTACAAAGGGAACGTGGTGCCCTACAAAGGGAACGTGGTGCCCTACAAAGGGAACGTGGTGCCCTACAAAGGGAACCTGGTGCCCTACAAAGGGAACCTGGTGCCCTACAAAGGAACCTGGTGTGAACCTGGTACAAAAGGAACCTGGTGCCTACAAAAGGAACCTGGTGCCCTACAAAGGGAACCTGGTGCCCTACAAAGGGAACGTGGTGCCCTACAAAGGGAACGTGGTGCCCTACAAAGGGAACGTGGTGCCCTACAAAGGGAACGTGGTGCCCTACAAAGGGAACCTGGTGCCCTACAAAGGGAACCTGGTGCCCTACAAAGGGAACGTGGTGCCCTACAAAGGGAACCTGGTGCCCTACAAAGGGAACGTGGTGCCCTACAAAGGGAACCTGGTGCCCTACAAAGGGAACCTGGTGTCATTTAGGAAGCAGGATTTAGGAAGTAAACTGACGCTGTGATGGTCTTCTCCCGAGGTTCTGGAGGCAGACCCACAGTCAGGTGCTTCTGGTGGGCCAACAAATCAGAGCAAGCCTGGGGACACACAGCAACTAATCAAAAACAAGTATACGTTCATCAACCAATCAAAACAGATCTGTCCTCATCAACTAATCATAACAGGCCAATGCTGACACCTAGCTACCAATCAAAATATGCCAGTTGACACCTAGCAACCAATCACAAACAGTCCTGCTGAGACACAGAAACCAATCAAAAACAAGTACACACGAGTCAACCAATCAAAACAGGCCTGCTAACCCCTAGCAACCAATCATAATAGGTGTTTGTATATTTACCCAGTCGAGTTCCTCTACTTTCTTCCTCAGTATTCCAGAGATCATGCGTATGAGTCCCCAGTGTTTGAGATCTCCTGCCTTCACATACAGGTCTGTCAGCAGGGAGCGGACTGTAGAGCCTTTACCATGTAGCCTGGTGTCCCACTCCATACCCCTAGTGGACAGAGACACACACACACAGAGAGAGACACACACACACAGAGAGACACACACAGAGACACACACACAAACACAGAGACACACACACACACACACAGAGACACACACACACACACACACAGACACACACACACACACAGAGACACACACACACACACACACACACACACACACACAGAGACACACACACACACACACAGAGACACACACACACCACAGAGACATACACACACACACCCAGAGACATACACACACACACCCAGAGACATACACACACACACCCAGAGACATACACACACACACCCAGAGACATACACACACACCCAGAGACACACACACACCCAGAGACACACACACACACACACCCAGAGACACACACACAGAGAAACACGCAGAAAGACAGAGACACACAATTCTTGAAAATTCTCAGGTTCAATTCAAAGCAGGTCGATTTGTAAGTATCGGTAAAGAAGGATGGAGGGATGAATACAGACAGACAGAGATCTTTTGTATAAAGAGAGAGAATCTGACTTGTCTTTGAAGAGGATGTACAGTATGTCCGCCTGGTCTGGTAGACTGTGGGTGTCTCTGAGGAGCTGGACCAGACTAGTGTAGTCTATATCACCACTGGCATCTCTGGGCAGGTTACACTCTGTGGTCACTACTACCTGAGGAAACTATAGAGAGAGGTGTGGAGAGAGTGTAGTCTTTCAGTATAAGGCTTGAGAAAATGTTAAATGTGTTCACATGTGTATGCAATCACACACACACCCCTACCTGACTGGTGTGAGGCGCAGAGGAATCTGTGAGGGTGAGGTGGAGGGAGGGCTGAGGGGAACGGAAGAGCTTGTTGGGGAGATATAAGTGGGCATCTGGAAGAGAGGGGGGGGTAGGGAGAGTGACAGAGAGGAGGGGGATGGGAGAGAGAGCGACAGAGAGGGGGTATAGCGACAGAGAGGGGGAGAGAGAGCGACAGAGAGGAAGGGGAGGAGGGAGAGAGAGTGACAGAGAGGAGGGGGGATAGGAGAGAGAGCGACAGAGAGGGGGTAGAGGAGGGGAGAGACAGCAACAGAGAGGAGGGGGTTACGAGGGGAGAGAGAGCGACAGAGGGTGGAGGGGGAGCGACAGAGGGGGGTGGAGGGGAGAGCGACAGAGGAGGGGGAGGAGGGGAGAGAGCGACAGAGAGGAGGGGGAGGAGGGGAGAGAGCGACAGAGGAGGGGGGAGGAGGGGAGAGAGCGACAGAGAGGAGGGGGAGGAGGGGAGAGAGCGACAGAGGGTGGAGGGGAGAGAGCGACAGAGGGTGGAGGGAGAGAGCGACAGAGGAGGGGGGAGGAGGGGAGAGAGCGACAGAGTGGAGGGGAGGAGGGGAGAGAGCAACAGAGAGGAGCGACAGAGTGGAGGGGAGGGGAGAGAGCAACAGAGAGGAGGGGGGTAAAAGAGAGATCTGTTCAATGACCTTGATCGAACAGGTACAAGGGAGGAGCTACAACCTGCAGACACTGGAATGAGTTGGACACCCTTAAATAGACACTGTGCCTCCATGGAATGAGTTGGACACCCTTAAATAGACACTGTGCCTCCATGGAATAGACACCCTTAAATAGACACTGTGCCTCCATGGAATGGACACCCTTAAATAGACACTGTGCCTCCATGGAATGGACACCCTTAAATAGACACTGTGCCTCCATGGAATGGACCCTTAAATAGACACTGTGCCTCCATGGAATGAGTTGGACACCCTTAAATAGACACTGTGCCTCCATGGAATGGACACCCTTAAATAGACACTGTGCCTCCATGGAATGGACACCCTTAAATAGACACTGTGCCTCCATGGAATGGACACCCTAAATAGACACTGTGCCTCCATGGAATGGACACCCTTAAATAGACACTGTGCCTCCATGGAATGGACACCCTTAAATAGACACTGTGCCTCCATGGAATGGACACCCTTAAATAGACACTGTGCCTCCATGGAATGGACACCCTTAAATAGACACTGTGCCTCCATGGAATGGACACCCTTAAATAGACACTGTGCCTCCATGGAATGGACACCCTTAAATAGACACTGTGCCTCCATGGAATGGACACCCTTAAATAGACACTGTGCCTCCATGGAATGGACACCCTTAAATAGACACTGTGCCTCCATGGAATGGACACCCTTAAATAGACACTGTGCCTCCATGGAATGGACACCCTTAAATAGACACTGTGCCTCCATGGAATGGACACTGTGCCTCCATGGAAAATAGACACTGTGCCTCCATGGAATGGACACTGTGCCTCCCCTTAAATAGACACTGTGCCTCCATGGAATGGACACCCTTAAATAGATACTGTGACTCCATGGAATGGACACCCTTAAATAGACACTGTGCCTCCATGGAATGGACACCCTTAAATAGACACTGTGCCTCCATGGAATGGACACCCTTAAATAGACACTGTGCCTCCATGGAATGGACACCCTTAAATAGACACTGTGCCTCCATGGAATGGACACCCTTAAATAGACACTGTGCCTCCATGGAATGAGTTGGACACCCTTAAATAGACACTGTGCCTCCATGGAATGAGTTGGACACCCTTAAATAGACACTGTGCCTCCATGGAATGGACACCCTTAAATAGACACTGTGCCTCCATGGAATGGACACCCTTAAATAGACACTGTGCCTCCATGGAATGAGTTGGACACCCTTAAATAGACACTGTGCCTCCATGGAATGGACACCCTTAAATAGACACTGTGCCTCCATGGAATGGACACTGTGCCTCCATGGAATTAAATAGACACTGTGCCTCCATGGAATGGACACCCTTAAATAGACACAGTGCCTCCATGGAATGGACATCCTTAAATAGACACTGTGCCTCCATGGAATGGACACCCTTAAATAGACACTGTGCCTCCATGGAATGGACACCCTTAAATAGACAATGTGCCTCCATGGAATGGACACCCTTAAATAGACACTGTGCCTCCATGGAATGGACACCCTTAAATAGACACTGTGCCTCCATGGAATGGACACCCTTAAATAGTTCCTCACTGTGTAGGTGGAGTTCCTTAGCCTTGTGCATCAGAGACACCATTTCCTTGGTCTTCGTGGCTGCTGCTTTGAACCTGTCCAGCCCTCCAGAGTCACCTCTGACCTATAACCCAAAATAATCATCCAGAAAATTGTATTGGTTGGATTAAGGCCAGGTTTCCCAGACACAGATTAATCCTAATCTGTGTCTGGGAAACCTGGCCTTATATATATATATATATGGGGTCAGTTTCTCAGATCTAGATGAATCCTCGTCCTGGGCAAAAAAAAAGAAGCTCATTGGAGAATCTCCATTTAAATTGGTTTAGAGTCCAAGATTAGGCTTAATCTGTGTCTGGGAAACCTGGCCTTATATACACACACACACATATATATAGATATATACACTTTGTGAGAAAATGTATATCTAAAAAATGGTGTATTTACTAATAAATAACCCTGACCTTTAACCCTCTGCTGGGGATCGCTGTGGTCAACAACTGGTCCAGGTACTGGGCTAGATCATCAGCGTCTAGAGAGGGAGGGGGATAAAGGAGGAGGGGAGAGATGAAGGGGAGTAGAAGGAGAGAGAAGAGAGAGACAGACACACAGAGCTAAGGGCTTTGCAAGTTTGAATTTTATAAAGTTAGTGTGGGAGAGGTGGAAAAATTATTGTTATCGATCAATAATGACAAAACTCCTGCATTGACAGCAGATGGAAAGCTACTGCGGATGGTAGTGAACTCTATAACCACTGATCTGTCATATTTTTAATCTGTGGCTAGAGGAAAGGCTTTGTCCTCAGGCCTGGAGGGAATTAATTCCTCTATCCAAGAGTGGTAAAGTGGCCTTAACTGGTTCTAACAGCAGACCTATAAGCTTGCTGCCAGCTCTTAGCAAAATTGTGTTCGACCAAATACAATGCTATTTCACTGTAAACAAATTAACAGCAGACTTTCAGCATGCTTATAGAGAAAGGCACTCAAAATGTATTGCACTGACACAAATGATAATAAGAAGATTGTGGGAGCTGTACGGTTAGATTTCAGTGCAGCCTTTGATATTACTGACCATAACCTGTTGTTGAAAACCTCTGCAACCTCTGCAATATCATGGACTCAGAGCGATCTATCTAATAGAACTCAAAGGGTTTTCTATAATGAAAGCTTCTCTAATGTCAAACATGTAAAGTGTGGTGTACCGCAAGGCAACTCCCTAGGCCCCCTACTCTTCTCTATTTTTACCAATGACCTGCCACTGGCATTAAACAAAGCATGTGCGTCCATGTATGCTGATGATTCAACCATATAAACATTAGAAACCACAGGTAATGAAGTCACTGAAACTTTAACAAAGAGTTGCAGTCTGTTTTGGAATAAACTGGTCCTGAACATCTCTAAAACTAAGAGCATTATATTTGGTACAACTCTTTTCATAAGTATCAGATGTCAGCTGAATCTGGTAATGAATGGTGTGGCTGTTGAACAAGTTGAGGAGACTAAATTACTTGGCGTTACCTTAGATTGTAAACTGTCATGGTCAAAACATATCAAGTTGAAGTCTGAAGTTTACATACACCTTAGTAAAAATTCCCCGTCTTAGGCCAGTTAGTATCTCCACATTATTTTAAGAATGTAAAATGTCAGAATAATAGTGGAGAGAATGATTTATTTCAGTTGTTATTTCTTTCATCACATTCCCAGTGGATCAGAAGTTTACATACACTCAATTAGTATTTGTTAATCAAACTTTAACTTCTTTACTGATGTCTTGAAATATTGCATCAATTTGTCCTCAACATTTTTCCTCCCTCATGATGCCATCTATTTTGTAAAGTGCACCAGTCTCTCCTGCAGCAAAGCACCCCCACAACATGATGCTGTCACCTCCGTGCTTCACGGTTGGGATGGTGTTCTTCAGCTTACAAGCCTCCCCCTTTTTCCTCCAAACATAACGATGGTCATTATGGTCAAACAGTTCTATTTTTGTTTCATCAGACCAGAGGACATTTCTTGAAAAAGTATAATCATGTTCAGTTGCAAACTGGCGGATTTGGAGCAGTGGCTTTTTCCTTGCTGAGCGGCCTTTCAGGTTATGTCGATATAGGACTTGTTTTACTATGGATATAGACACTTTTGTACCCGTTTCCTCCAGCATCTTCACAAGGTCCTTTGCAGTTGTTCTGGGATTGATTTGCACTTTTTGAACCAAAGTACGTTCATCTCGAGCAGACAGAACGCGTCTCCTTAATTATACTTGCGTACTATTGTTTGTACAGATGAACGTGGTACCTTTAGGCATTTGGAAATTCCTTCCAAGGATGAACCAGACTTGTGGAGGTCTACAATTTTTTTTCTGAGGTCTTGGCTGATTTCTTTTGATTTTTTTTCTTCTTTTGATGTCAAGCAAAGAGGCAGTGAGTTTTGAAGGTAGGCCTTCAAATACATCTATAGGTACACCTCCAATTGACTCAAATTATGTCAATTAGCCTATCAGAAGCTTCTAAAGCCATGACATCATTTCCCAAAATGTTTCAAGCTGTTTAATGCCACAGTCAACGTAGTGTATGTAACCCACTGGAATTGTGATACAGTGAATTATAAGTGAAATCATCTGTCTGTAAACAATTGTTGGAAATATGCCTTGTGTCATGCACAAAGTAGATGTCCTAACCGACTTGACAAAACTATAGTTAGTTAACAAGACATTTGTGGAGTGGTTGAAAAACAAGTTTTAATGACTCCAACCTAAGTGTATGTAAACTTCTGACTTCAACTGTAGATTCAATGGTCGTGAAGATGGGGAGAGGTCGTATTAAAGAGATGCTCAGCTTTTTTAACTCCACAAAGCAAGTCCGGCAGGCTCTAGTTTAGTCTTATCTTGATTATTGTCCAGTCGTGTGGTCCACTGCTGCGTTAAGCTGCATCTGGCCCAGAACAGAGTGGCACGTTTTGCTCTTCATTGTAATCAGAGGGCTGATATAAATACTATGCATTCCAGTCACTCTTGGCTAAGAGTTGTGGAGAGACTGACTGCATCACTTCTTTTTATAAGAAACATTCATGTGTTGAAAATCCGAAATTGTTTGCATAGTCAACTTACACACACACACACTTACCCCACCAGACAACCCACCAGGGGTCTTTTCACAGTCCCCACAGTCCCCAAATCCAGAACAAATTCTAGAAAGCGTACAGTATTATATAGAGCCCTTATTGCACGGAACTTCCTTCCATCTCATATTGCTCAAATAAACAGCAAACCTGGTTTAAAATAATAATAAATAAAGCAACACCTTGCGGCACAACGCCTCTCCCCTCTCCTCCCCCTCTCCCCCTCTCTCCCCCTCCCCCCCCTCCCCCTCCCTTCTCTCCCCCCCCCCTCCCCTCTCCTCTCCCCCTCCCCTCCCCCCCCCTCTCCCCCTCTCCCCCCCCTCCCCCCTCCCCTCCCTCTCCCCCTCCCCCTCTCCCCTCCCCCTCTCCCTATTTGACCTAGATAGTTTGTGTGAATGTATTGATATGTAGGCTATGTGTGCCTTATTTTTAATGTATGTAGTTCTGCCTTTGATCTGTTCTTGTCTATTGATGTTCTGTATTATGTTTTGTGTGGATCCCAGGAAGAGTAGTTGCTGCTTTTGCAACAGCTAATGGGGATCCTAATAAAATACCAAAATACCTCTGTCCCTCCCCATCCTCCTTCCCCCTCCCTTTCTTACCACCATGGAAGGTCAAGCCATGCTCAGCAAAGCATCCATAGTCCTCATCATCATCATCATCTTGTTGCTGGCCCATGCCACCCGCATGCTTACTGGCATCCAGGAAGCTGAGTTTGGCAAAACAGGAAGTGGTCAGGAACTCAGAGAGCTTCCCCGTCTGGATCCTGGAGGGAGAAAAATGAATGGATCGATGTCTGAGTGAGGGAAGGTACTAAGTGTGTAAATGTGTGTGTGTGTGTGTGTGTGTGTGTGTGTGTGTGTGTGTGTGTGTGTGTGTGTGTGTGTGTGTGTGTGTGTGTGTGTGTGTGTGACCAAGTGATTTCAGAAAAAAATGTATGAATGGTTAAATGCATGAATGATCAAAAGATTGAACGATTAAACAAAAAAGGGGGAAAAAATGAATGAATGTTATTGTTCCTTCCATTTCTTCAAACAAACTGACAGATGAATGAATGAATGAATGAATAAGGAGCCCTCACCTTGCTCCTCCATAGTATCCATCCTGTAGCTTCTTCAGAGTGGCCAGAACCGCAGGGTCCAAGTCAGAGTGGTCTTCAGCTGAAACATACAGGGACAATGAGCTAACACACACAGACAGACAGACAGACAGACAGACAGACAGACAGACAGACAGACAGACAGACAGACAGACAGACAGACAGACAGACAGACAGACAGACAGACAGACAGACAGACAGACAGACAGACAGACAGACAGACAGACAGACAGACAGACAGACAGACAGACAGACAGACAGACAGACAGACAGACAGACAGACAGACAGACAGACAGACAGACAGACAGACAGACAGACAGACAGACAGACAGACAGACAGACAGACAGACAGACAGACAGACAGACAGACAGACAGACAGACAGACAGACAGACAGACAGACAGACAGACAGACAGACAGACAGACAGACAGACAGACAGACAGACAGACAGACAGACAGACAGACAGACAGACAGACAGACAGACAGACAGACAGACAGACAGACAGACAGACAGACAGACAGACAGACAGACAGACAGACAGACAGACAGACAGACAGACAGACAGACAGACAGACAGACAGACAGACAGACAGACAGACAGACAGACAGACAGACAGACAGACAGACAGACAGACAGACAGACAGACAGACAGACAGACAGACAGACAGACAGACAGACAGACAGACAGACAGACAGACAGACATACAGACAGACAGACAGACAGACAGACAGACAGACAGACAGACAGACAGACAGACAGACACAGACAGACAGACAGACAGACAGACAGACAGACAGACAGACAGACAGACAGACAGACAGACAGACAGACAGACAGACAGACAGACAGACAGACAGACAGACACACAGACACACAGACAGACAGACACACAGACACACAGACAGAGACACACACACACACACACACACACACACACACACACACACACACACACACACACACACACACACACACACACACACACACACTCCCTGCTGTGTGACTCACTGAGCATGGTCTGAGAGATAGGAAAGGTGACAGTGGGTCTTCCAGTCATCCTCCATCGAGAGGAGAGGTAGGACAGGTCTGTACGGAGCATATCAACAATCATCTGGTTGTCCAACGCCAAGTAGAACTGCTGGTGATCTATGAACTGGAGGGAGGGAGGGAGGGAGGGAGGGAGGGAGGGAGGAGGGGAGGGAGGGAGGGAGGGAGGGAGGGAGGGAGGGAGGGAGGGAGGGAGGGAGGGAGGGAGGGAGGGAGGGAGTAAAAAAGACTAGTAATTATCCCTCTCTTCTTCCCGGGACATTCAGTAGCTACTGTCTAAAGTGATAACCAAATAAAGGAGCATTTGAACGATGAAATGATCCTAGAAAGTCATTAGGGATGTAAGGACACTCATCAGTCGCCAGTTCAAAAGTTATGTTAAAAGTTGTGTGTAACCATGCATCGGTCGACAGGACCACTAATGTAACCATGCATCGGTCGACAGGACCACTAATGTAACCATGCATCGGTCGACAGGACCACTAATGTAACCATGCATCGGTCGACAGGACCACTAATGTAACCATGCATCGGTCGACAGGACCACTAATGTAACCATGCATCGGTCGACAGGACCACTAATGTAACCATGCATCGGTCGACAGGACCACTAATGTAACCATGCATCGGTCGACAGGACCACTAATGTAACCATGCATCGGTCGACAGGACCACTAATGTAACCATGCATCGGTCGACAGGACCACTAATGTAACCATGCATCGGTCGACAGGACCACTAATGTAACCATGCATCGGTCGACAGGACCACTAATGTAACCATGCATCGGTCGACAGGACCACTAATGTAACCATGCATCGGTCGACAGGACCACTAATGTAACCATGCATCGGTCGACAGGACCACTAATGTAACCATGCATCGGTCGACAGGACCACTAATGTAACCATGCATCGGTCGACAGGACCACTAATGTAACCATGCATCGGTCGACAGGACCACTAATGTAACCATGCATCGGTCGACAGGACCACTAATGTAACCATGCATCGGTCAGAAAATCGATTCAAAACATTACGAATCGCCGGTTCACTAAAATGTTTTGCTTGAATTACTTTCTACCTTCCGAAAATACCCCTCATCTTGTGACAACTGTGTCCTCTACTTCAGTGTCGAACTACGAATGTAATTGGGTTGACAGTCATTGATCTACAAATAATTTTTCTTGCCTAACAACCCCAGGTAATATCAGTAGCCCGAGTCAAACTGTACTCTGTGTACAGCTTCTCTCGCTGACGTACGAGAGGTAGGCCTATTCCTGATCTGGCACATCTGTGCGTCACCTTCAGCATTCAAATGTTTTTAAAATGCCTTGCGAAATATTAGGCTTAATAGGTTGAATGACAACCGATGTAATTTGTTAGGTTAATATTATCAAATGTGCTGTTGAAAATGCTGTTTTACCAGAATAAAAGTAGCCTAAGCTACATCCGGAAAATACTACACTCATTTGGCTATAGTTAGGCTACATGCTATAGCTAGGCGACATGCTATACTATAGATAGGCGACATGCTATGCTATAACTAGGCGACATGCGCTGCTATAGCTAGGCGACATGCTATGCTATAGCTAGGCGACATGCTATGCTATAGCTAGGCGACATGCTATGCTATAGCTAGGCGACATGCTATGCTATAGCTAGGCGACATGCTATGCTATAGCTAGGCGACATGCTATGCTATAGCTAGGCGACATGCTATGCTATAGCTAGGCGACATGCTATGCTATAGCTAGGCGACATGCTATGCTATAGCTAGGCGACATGCTATAGCTAGGCTACATTTGGCTATAGCTTGACTACATATCATAGGTAGGAAGACTACATATTATAGGTAGGAAGACTACATTCTATAGGTAGGAAGACTACATGCTATAGGTAGGTAGACTACATGCTATAGGTAGGTAGAAAGACTACGTGCTATAGGTAGGTAGACTACATGCTATAGGTAGGTAGACTTCATGCTATAGGTAGGTAGAAACACTACATGCTATAGGTCGGTAGAAACACTACATGCTATAGGTAGGAAGACTACATGCTATAGGTAGGAAGACTACATGCTATAGGTAGAAAGACTACATGCTATAGGTAGGTAGAAACACTACATGCTATAGGTAGGAAGACTACATGCTATAGGTAGGAAGACTACATGCTATAGGTAGAAAGACTACATGCTATAGGTAGGTAGAAACACTACATGCTATAGGTAGGAAGACTACGTGCTATAGGTAGAAAGACTACATGCTATAGGTAGAAAGACTACATGCTATAGGTAGGTAGAAACACTACGTGCTACAGGTAGGTAGAAACACTAGGTGCTATAGGTAGGTAGAAACACTAGGTGCTATAGGTAGGTAGAAACACTACGTGCTATAGGTAGGTAGACTACATGCTATAGGTAGGTAGACTACATGCTATAGGTAGGAAGACTACATGCTATAGGTAGGAAGACTACATGCTATAGGTAGGTAGAAACACTACATGCTATCGGTAGTAGACTACATGCTATCGGTAGAGACTACATGCTATCATGATACATGCTAGGTAGGTAGAACATGCTACGGTAGGTAGACTACATGCTATAGGTAGGTAGACTACATGCTATAGGTAGGTAGACTACATGCTATAGGTAGGTAGACTACATGCTATAGGTAGAAACACTACATGCTATAGGTAGGTAGAAAGACTACGTGCTATAGGTAGGTAGAAAGACTACATGCTATAGGTTGGTAGGTAGACTACATGCTATAGGTAGGTAGACTACATGCTATAGGTAGGTAGACTACGTGCTATAGGTAGGTAGAAAGACTACATGCTATAGGTAGGTAGAAACACTACATGCTATAGGTAGGTAGGTAGACTACATGCTATAGGTAGGTAGAAACACTACATGCTATAGGTAGGTAGGTAGACTACATGCTATAGGTAGGTAGACTACATGCTATAGGTAGGTAGACTACATGCTATAGGTAGGTAGAAACACTACATGTAGACTACATGCTATAGGTAGGTAGACTACATGCTATCGGTAGGTAGACTACATGCTATAGGTAGGTAGAAACACTACGTGCTATAGGTAGGTAGACTACATGCTATAGGTAGGTAGAAACACTACATGATATAGGTAGGTAGACTACATGCTATAGGTAGGTAGACTACATGCTATAGGTAGGTAGACTACATGCTATAGGTAGGTAGACTACATGCTATAGGTAGGTAGACTACATGCTAGGTAGGTAGAAACACTACATGTAGGTAGGTAGAAACACTACGTGCTATAGGTAGGTAGAAACACTACATGCTATAGGTAGGTAGAAACACTACGTGCTATAGGTAGGTAGGTAGGTAGGTAGAAACACTACGTGCTATAGGTAGGTAGAAACACTACATGCTATAGGTAGGTAGGAAGACTACATGCTATAGGTAGGTAGGTAGACTACATGCTATAGGTAGGTAGAAACACTACATGCTATAGGTAGGTAGGTAGACTACATGCTATAGGTAGGTAGACTACATGCTTTAGGTAGGTAGACTACATGCTATAGGTAGGTAGAAACACTACATGCTATAGATAGGTAGACTACATGCTATAGGTAGGTAGAAACACTACATGCTATAGGTAGGTAGACTACATGCTATCGGTAGGTAGAAACACTACGTGCTATAGGTAGGTAGACTACATGCTATAGGTAGGTAGAAACACTACATGCTATAGATAGGTAGACTACATGCTATAGGTAGGTAGACTACATGCTATCGGTGGGTAGACTACATGCTATAGGTAGGTAGAAACACTACATGCTATAGGTAGGTAGACTACATGCTATAGGTAGGTGAAACACTACATGCTATAGGTAGAAACACTACATGCTATAGGTAGAAACACTACATGCTATAGGTAGGTAGAAAGACTACATGCTATAGGTAGGTAGAAACACTACATGCTATAGATAGGTAGACTACATGCTATAGGAAGACTACATGCTATCGGTAGGTAGACTACATGCTATAGGTAGGTAGAAACACTACGTGCTATAGGTAGGTAGACTACATGCTATAGGTAGGTAGAAACACTACATGCTATAGGTAGGTAGAAACACTACATGCTATAGGTAGAAACACTACATGCTATAGGTAGGTAGACTACATGCTATAGGTAGGTAGACACTACATGCTATAGGTAGGTAGAAACACTACATGCTATAGGTAGGTAGAAACACTACATGCTATAGGTAGGTAGAAACACTACATGCTATAGGTAGACTACATGCTATAGGTAGGTAGAAACACTACATGCTATAGGTAGGTAGAAACACTACATGCTATAGGTAGGTAGAAACACTACATGCTATAGGTAGGTAGAAACACTACATGCTATAGGTAGGTAGAAAGACTACATGCTATAGGTAGGTAGAAACACTACATGCTATAGGTAGGTAGAAACACTACATGCTATAGGTAGGTAGAAACACTACATGCTATAGGTAGGTAGACTACATGCTATAGGTAGGTAGACTACATGCTATAGGTAGGTAGAAACACTACATGCTATAGGTAGGTAGAAACACTACATGCTATAGGTAGAAACACTACATGCTATAGGTAGAAACACTACATGCTATAGGTAGGTAGAAACACTACATGCTATAGGTAGGTAGAAACACTACATGCTATAGGTAGGTAGAAACACTACATGCTATAGGTAGAAACACTACATGCTATAGGTAGGTAGAAAGACTACATGCTATAGGTAGGTAGAAACACTACATGCTATAGGTAGGTAGACTACATGCTACTACATGTAGGTAGGTAGACTACATGCTATAGGTAAACTACATGCTATAGGTAGGTAGAAACACTACATGCTATAGGTAGAAACACTACATGTAGAACACTACATGCTATAGGTAGAAACACTACATGCTATAGGTAGAAACACTACATGCTATAGGTAGAAACACTACATGCTATAGGTAGGTAGAAACACTACGTGCTATAGGTAGACTACATGTAGAAACACTACATGCTATAGGTAGACTACATGTAGGTAGGTAGACTACAACACTACATGCTATAGGTAGGTAGAAACACTACATGCTAGGTAGGACTACATGCTATAGGTAGAAACACTACATGCTATAGGTAGGTAGGTAGAAACACTACATGCTATAGGTAGGTAGACTACATGCTATAGGTAGGTAGAAACACTACATACATGCTATAGGTAGGTAGACTACATGGTAGGTAGGTAGACTACATGCTATAGGTAGAAACACTACGTGTAAACTACATGCTATAGGTAGGTAGAAACACTACATGCTATAGGTAGGTAGAAACACTACATGCTATAGGTAGAAACACTACATGCTATAGGTAGGTAGACTACATGCTATAGGTAGGTAGAAACACTACATGCTATAGGTACATGCTAGGTAGAAACACTACATGCTATAGGTAGGTAGAAACACTACATGCTATAGGTAGGTAGAAACACTACATGCTATAGGTAGGTAGAAACACTACATGTAGACTACATGTAGGTAGGTAGAAACACTACATGCTATAGGTAGGTAGAAACACTACATGCTATAGGTAGGTAGACTACATGCTATAGGTAGAAACACTACATGCTATAGGTAGAAACACTACATGCTATAGGTAGAAACACTACATGCTATAGGTAGAAACACTACATGCTATAGGTAGAAACACTACATGCTATAGGTAGAAACACTACATGCTATAGGTAGAAACACTACATGCTATAGGTAGAAACACTACATGCTATAGGTAGGTAGAAACACTACATGCTATAGGTAGAAACACTACATGCTATAGGTAGAAACACTACATGCTATAGGTAGAAACACTACATGCTATAGGTAGGTAGACTACATGCTATAGGTAGGTAGAAACACTACATGCTATAGGTAGGTAGAAACACTACATGCTATAGGTAGGTAGACTACATGCTATAGGTAGGTAGACTACATGCTATAGGTAGGTAGACTACATGCTATAGGTAGGTAGACTACATGCTATAGGTAGGTAGACTACATGCTATAGGTAGAAACACTACATGCTATAGGTAGAAACACTACATGCTATAGGTAGGTAGACTACATGCTATAGGTAGAAACACTACATGCTATAGGTAGAAACACTACATGCTATAGGTAGGTAGACTACATGCTATAGGTAGGTAGAAAGACTACGTGCTATAGGTAGGTAGAAAGACTACGTGCTATAGGTAGGTAGAAACACTACGTGCTATAGGTAGGTAGAAACACTACATGCTATAGGTAGGTAGACTACATGCTATAGGTAGGTAGAAAGACTACATGCTATAGGTAGGTAGAAACACTACGTGCTATAGGTAGGTAGACTACATGCTATAGGTAGGTAGAAACACTACATGCTATAGGTAGGTAGAAACACTACATGCTATAGGTAGAAACACTACATGCTATAGGTAGAAACACTACATGCTATAGGTAGGTAGACTACATGCTATAGGTAGAAACACTACATGCTATAGGTAGGTAGACTACATGCTATAGGTAGGTAGAAAGACTACATGCTATAGGTAGGTAGAAACACTACATGCTATAGGTAGGTAGAAAGACTACATGCTATAGGTAGGTAGAAACACTACATGCTATAGGTAGGTAGACTACATGCTATAGGTAGAAACACTACATGCTATAGGTAGGTAGACTACATGCTATAGGTAGGTAGAAAGACTACATGCTATAGGTAGGTAGAAAGACTACATGCTATAGGTAGGTAGACTACATGCTATAGGTAGGTAGAAACACTACATGCTATAGGTAGAAACACTACATGCTATAGGTAGGTAGAAAGACTACGTGCTATAGGTAGGTAGAAAGACTACGTGCTATAGGTAGGTAGAAACACTACATGCTATAGGTAGGTAGACTACATGCTATAGGTAGGTAGAAACACTACATGTTATAGGTGATCAGGTCTTACAATAGAGTTTATATTCATTGTTCTGGTTCACCATGGAGCAATAGTTTTGGTAGCTTCAGTTTTTACACACCTTTATGGTTAGGGTTAAAATTAGGATTAAGGATTAGGAGTAGAGTTAGGTTCAGTGTTAGGGGGGAAAAAATTCTTAATGGTCAAACATTTTTTCCCTTAACTTAACCTTAAAATAGCATTTGAACAAATTCAGGACATGAAAAACAACCTGACTTGTCAAAAAGGTTGTTGTTTTCCTACCTTGTCAGGACATTCAGGTGAAATGTTAGGACATTGGGGTCCTGAAAAGGTAAGAAATACACACACACACAAAATGGTACTGTATCTACCTGTGGCGTGAAGGCAAATATGGTGTTGCGGATGACATAGAATTTAGAAGTTCCTAGACATCCAATCCTCCTGTAGGGTCTACCAGTCAGCCCCAGTCTTTGGTTACTTCCTGGGGAAGAGGAAGAGTACAGACCGATGAGAGGAAGGAAGACCTTTAGACAGATCAACATTCACAAGGCCGCAGGGCCAGACGGATTACCAGGACGTGTACTCCGAGTATGCGCTGACCAACTAGCAAGTGTCTTCACAGACATTTTCAACCTCTCCCTGTCTGTGTCTGTAATACCAACATGCTTCAAGCAGACCACCATAGTCCCTGTGCCCAAGAACACTAAGGTAACCTGCATGAATGACTACCGACCAGTAGCACTCACATTTGTAGCCATGAAGTGCTTTGAAAGGCTGTGGCTTCAGTGGATTCCAATAGCTCACCAGTTTTTTCATTTGTAATGTTATTGTCTTGCCGTCAAAACCTTTTTTTGTATGGTAGTGAAACATTTATTACAGAGTCATACGTAAATGTGGCTGAGGACTCTAGCAGGTTGGACGTGGATGGGGTGTGTCAGCTACTGTCTCCACCTCTATCCCATTCTTCCCGAACTTTCTCCCTTCCCTCCTTCCTTCCCTCTCTTTGTTTACCCAGTCGTGCGTAAATGTGGCTGAGGACTCGAGCAGGTTGGACGTGGATGGGGTGTATGTCAGCTATTGTCTCCACCTCTATCCCATTCTTCATCAACAACTCCTGGATCTCCTCGTTCTCTGCCAGGATAGACACTACAGGAAGAGGAAGATAAAAAAGAAGGGGAAAAAAAACATAGGAATTATGACCGACTTATTTCACTATTAAAATAGCTAGAAATATGTCATTTTAATAATAATAATAATAATAATAATAATATATGCCATTTAGCAGACGCTTTTATCCAAAGCGACTTACAGTCATGTGTGCATACATTCTACGTAAGGGTGGTCCCGGGAATCTAACCCACTACCCTGGAAATGTTTTTGACTGTTAGGGGGTGGGGTTCTTCCGTAAACAAGTATGTTATGAGATGATTGCAACAATCATGCAACAAACTTAAAAAATGCTTAATAAATAAATATAAACAGTAACACTCAAAAGCTGACATCTACTCATTCAAGATTTGTATTTATTTTGACTATTTTCTACATTGTAGAATAATAGTGAAGACATCAACACTATGAAATAATACATATGGAATCAGGGAGTAAGCAAAAAAAAGTGTTAAACAAAGTAGCCACCCTTTGCCTTGACAACTTTGTACACTCTTGGCATTCTCTCAACCAGCTTCACCTGGAATGCTTTTCCAACAGTCCACATGTGCTGCTTTTCCTTCACTCTGCGGTCCAACTCATCCCAATTGGGTTGAGGTCGGGTGATTGTGGAGGCCAAGTCATCTGATGCAGCACTCCATCACTCTCCTTATTGGTCAAATAGACTTTTCATAGTCCCACTAAGCGCAAACCTGATGGGATGGCGTATCGCTACAGAATGCTGTGGTAGCCATACTGGTTAAGTGTGCTTTGAATTCTAAATAAATCACTGACAGAGTCCCCAGCAAAGCACCCCCACCTCCATGCTTCACAGTGGGAACCACAAGTGAAGATCATCTGTTCACCTACTCTGCGTCTGACAAAAAACGGTTAGAACCAAAAATATCAAATTTGGACTCATCAGACCAAAGGACAGATTTCCACCGGTCTGATGTCCATTGCTCGTGTTTATTGGCCCAAGCAAGTCTCTCCTTCTTAATAGTGTCCTTTAGTAGTGGTTACATTGCAGCAATTAGACCATGAAGGCCTGATTCACACAGTCTCCTCTGAACAGTTGATGTTGAGATGTGCCTGCGACTTGAACTCTGTGAAGCATTAATTTGGGGTGCAATCTGAGGTGCAGTTAACTCTAATGAAGTTATCCTCTGCAGCAGAGGTAACTCTGGGTCTTCCTTTCCTGTGGCGGTCTTCATGAGAGCCAGTTTCATCATAAGCGCTTGATGGTTTTTGCGACTGCCCTTGAAGAAACTTTCAAAGTTCTTGAAATGTTCCGTATTGACTGACCTTCACATCTTGAAGTAATGATGGACTGTCGTTTCTCTTTGCTTATTTTGAGCTGTTCCTTCCATAATATGGACTTGGTCTTTTACCAAATAGGCCTATCTTTGTATACCACCCCTACCTTGTCACAACACAACTGATTGGCTCAAACGCATTAAGAAGGAAAGAAATTCCACAAATTAACGTTTAAGAAGGAACACCTGTTAATTGAAATGCATTCCAGGTGACAACCTCATGAAGCTGGTTGAGAGAATGCCAAGAGTGTGCAAAGCTGTCAAGGCCAAGGGTGACTACTTTGAAAGATCTCAAATATAAAATGTATTTTGATTTGTTTAACACTTTTTGGTTTTCTACATGATTCCATATGTGTTATTTCATAGTTTATGTCTTCACTATTATTCTACAATGTAGAAAATAGTCAAAATAAAGAAAAACCCTTGAATGAGTAGGTGTCCAAACTGTATATATATTAAATAGCAACATTCAGTATACAGTATTTATTAAGGCTGGTTTACAGTTGGTCTATCGACATGTCTGTAGACAGTTGCCATAGCGACATCATAAACATTCTATTCTTGTCTGACATCAGCAGCCCGGTGTTCCCCCGAATAGCATACTTGCTCTATTTTAACGCCTATAAACCCATCAGTTAAAAAAATGTCAACTACAAGCAACTTTCTAAACAATATTTTGGTTCATTTTTAGCTAGCTAGCTGGCTAACCAGTTCAAATAATGACCAAGACTATAACTTCAGCTAATTTTATTTTCATTATTACAGAAAAATTAACCCACATCAGGTAAAGATGGCGAGCTTCCAGAAAATACCTTACGGTTGTGAATGTGACAAAATAAAAGTAGGTCATTCTATAAGAGAATTGTAGAACTCCTGCACCACTTTGTCACAGATGGATTTGGTCTTGTTGCTGTAGTAACTAGTAACCACGACAAGGAAACCACCAGTCGCAGCGAGGATCAATACTCCACACGAGTATAAATTACCTGTTGTTTTGACCAGAGACACCTGTCAGATTGTAATTGTCTACTGACATGTTGTTAGACCAAGTATAAACTGGCCATTAAATATGGTCCTTTAGCAGACGCTTTTATCAAACGTAGACATATTATTCAGTATGTAGCCTTCAGGTCTCACCCTGCACCACCACGTCTGGCTTGGGGATGGTGGAGAAACGTCGGTTGAGAGGATCTATCTCTCCAGGGGCCAGGAAACCCTGTAGAACACAGAGAGAGGCCAAAGCTTTACCATACAATACCGGAGAGAGGACTTTATCACCCAATGGCAGTTAGTCACCAGCTATTTTAGCATTTGTAGTATAGTGTACACTAGCTAGTGTAGCGTTTGTAGTATAGTGTACACTAGCTAGTGTAGCATTTGTAGTATAGTGTACACTAGCTAGTGTAGCATTTGTAGTATAGTGTACACTAGCTAGTGTAGCGTTTGTAGTATAGTGTACACTAGCTAGTGTAGTGTGTAGCATACACTAACTAGTGTAGTGTGTGTAGCATACACTAGCTAGTATAGTATGTGTAGCATACACTAGCTAATGTAGTGTGTGTGGTGTACACTAGCTAGTGTAGTGTGTGTAGTGTACACTAGCTAGTGTAGTATAGTGTACACTAGCTAGTGTAGTGTGTAGCATACACTAACTAGTGTAGTGTGTGTAGTGTAGTATACACAAGCTAATGTAGTGTGTGTAGCATACACTAGCTAGTATAGTATGTGTAGCATACACTAGCTAATGTAGTGTGTGTAGTGTACACTAGCTAGTGTAGTGTGTGTAGTGTACACTAGCTAATGTAGTGTGTAGTGTAGTGTACACTAGCTAATGTAGTGTGTGTAGCATACACTAGCTAGTGTAGTGTATAGTGTACACTAGCTAGTGTAGTGTGTGTAGTGTTAAATACACTAGCTAGTGTAGTGAGTGTAGTGTTGAATACACTAGCTAGTGTAGTGTGTGTAGTATAGTATACACTAGCTAGTGTAGTGTGTGTAGTATAGTGTACACTAGCTAGTGTAGTATAGTATACACTAGCTAGTGTAGTGTGTGTAGTATAGTGTACACTAGCTAGTGCTAGTGTAGGATAGTATACACTAGCTAATGTAGTGTGTGTAGTGTACACTAGCTAGTGTAGTGTGTGTAGTGTACACTAGCTAATGTAGTGTGTAGTGTAGTATACACTAGCTAGTGTAGTGTGTGTAGTATAGTATACACTAGCTAGTGTAGTGTGTGTAGTATAGTGTACACTAGCAAGTGTAGTGTGTGTAGTGTAGTATAGTGTAGACTAGCTAGTGTAGTGTGTGTAGTGTAGTATAGTGTACACTAGCTAGTGTAGTGAGTGACGGCTCACCTCTGCCAGTAGACTTCCCAGAACGTAAAGGGACTGACCCCACTTTAGAGGGAGCTTCCCCAGAGGGACCCTCTCCACAGAGTGGGGGTTTACATACTCCTCATCCACCTGTAATAAACAAAATGTGTTCACATGTGTGATTAGGCTTGCTACACTCCCAGGTGTTTTGAGGATTATGGAGTTCCTTCCTGCTTATTCCCTTCCCATTCCGGGAATCTACCAACCAGGGCTTCTGGGAAATGTTGTGAAGGTTCCATTAAGCCACCACTACACCCTGGCCTTCCAGTCTTACCCTATCAGGTGGAACACTGTAGAGGGTTCCATTAAGCCACCACTACACCCTGGCCTTCCAGTCTTACCCTATCAGGTGGAACACTGTGGAGGGTTCCATTAAGCCACCACTACACCCTGGCCTTCCAGTCTTACCCTATCAGGTGGAACACTGTAGAGGGTTCCATTAAGCCACCACTACACCCTGGCCTTCCAGTCTTACCCTATCAGGTGGAACACTGTAGAGGGTTCCATTAAGCCACCACTACACCCTGGCCTTACAGTCTTACCCTATCAGGTGGAACACTGTAGAGGGTTCCATTAAGCCACCACTACACCCTGGCCTTCCAGTCTTACCCTATCAGGTGGAACACTGTAGAGGGTTCCATTAAGCCACCACTACACCCTGGCCTTCCAGTCTTACCCTATCAGGTGGAACACTGTAGAGGGTTCCATTAAGCCACCACTACACCCTGGCCTTCCAGTCTTACCCTATCAGGTGGAACACTGTAGAGGGTTCCATTAAGCCACCACTACACCCTGGCCTTCCAGTCTTACCCTATCAGGTGGAACACTGTAGAGGGTTCCATTAAGCCACCACTACACCCTGGCCTTCCAGTCTTACCCTATCAGGTGGAACACTGTAGAGCTCTGGAAGTAGACAGATCCCGTCTTTCTGTTTGATCAGAATCCCCTCCAGAGCTTCCTTGTACTCCTGGACCTGAGCGGTTTACAAACAGAGACATGACAGGTCAAGGTAATGCTATGAAGGCATCGTTCTGCCCTTGAGCAGGGCAAAAAAACTAAAAAACATTTCCATTTCACACGTACAGGTTACCCCACTTGTACAGACAGTGAAACAGGACTATATAAGCACCCCCTAATTATTATTAGTAGTATTATTTAACCTGCTATATAGCCACCTGTTCTGGGCTGTTGGTGAAGACGCCATCCAGTATGAGGTAGGTCCAGAACAGGGGCCATTCACACTCTATGTTCTCAAAGAGCTTCAGCTCAGCAGACTCATAGTATAGACGGTTAGGGTCCTGGGACGGGAGGGAGGGAACAGAACCACAGAATTATGGAGAGCGAACAATAGGAGATGGATGGATGAAAAGGAGGGAGGGGACAGAACCACAGAATTATGGAGAGCGAACAATATCAGATGGATGGATGAAAAGGAGGGAGGGGAACAATAGCAGATGGATGGATGAAAAGGAGGGAGGGGAAAAATAGCAGATGGATGGATGAAAAGGAGGGAGGGAACAATAGCAGATGGATGGATGAAAAGGAGGGAGGGAACAATAGCAGATGGATGGATGAAAAGGAGGGAGGGAACAATAGCAGATGGATGGATGAAAAGGAGGGAGGGAACAATAGCAGATGGATGGATGAAAAGGAGGGAGGGAGCAGATGGATGGATGAAAAGGAGGGAGGGTAACAATAGCAGATGGATGGATGAAAAGGAGGGAGGGTAACAATAGCAGATGGATGGATGAAATGGATGGGAGGGAGGGGGGAACAATAGCAGATGGATGGATGAAAAGGAGGGAGGGAACAATAGCAGATGGATGGATGAAAAGGAGGGAGGGAACAATAGCAGATGGATGGATGAAAAGGAGGGAGGGTAACAATAGCAGATGGATGGATGAAAAGGAGGGAGGGTAACAATAGCAGATGGATGGATGAAAAGGAGGGAGGGTAACAATAGCAGATGGATGGATGAAAAGGAGGGAGGGGAACAATAGCAGATGGATGGATGAAAAGGAGGGAGGGGAACAATAGCAGATGGATGGATGAAAAGGAGGGAGGGAACAATAGCAGATGGATGGATGAAAAGGAGGGAGGGGAACAGAACCACAGACTTATGGAGAGAGAACAATAGCAAATGGATGGATGAAAAGGAGGGAGGGAACAATAGCAGATGGATGGATGAAAAGGAGGGAGGGAACAATAGCAGATGGATGGATGAAAAGGAGGGCAATAAAACAAAGTACAGTTCCAGAATTATTTTTTTTCTGAGGAGATGTGATGCGACATGAGAAAAATCCAAAATGATACGAAAATCAGTTCTTGTGGAAATCTAGATTTTTAGTTGTTTTGGATACTTTAAACCCTCTACTTTAAGGGTAATGTAAATTATATTGTATGTTTACTTGAGGGAAATGGTTAATATCCAAGTTTTTTTAAACGTTAGCTAGCATGCCCAACGTGAAAAAGCTAGCTCAAACTTCCCTGACCCGAGTGTGGCAGCTGACTTCACCCAATTCAAGATAACATGCAACAAATCAATTAAGTCAGGCTGGTTTAGACACAGAATAATTAGCCAACTAAAGTAGTTAGCAATGTAGCAGTATAAAGTTATCATTTACAATCAACAATGTAGTTAGCTATGAATACAAGTAGGTGGGATTGTCATTTTGTCGTACACTGGAGATAACGTTCATAACAGGTTCACACTTTCTTCCACTGCTGTTTGATCAGTGGGTTATTAGCTGGCCAAAATTACATGAAAAGTGCTCAAAATATATTAACATTATTGCAGTAATTTCACAAGTTCTGAATTTTTATTTTAGGCAGCAAAAGCAATCAATATCTTATTCTTAACTTGTTGGAAGTGAGAGGCATCTTGTTAGCTTTCATTTCGAGGCGTTTCTTGATATCCTTGGCCAAGTGCCTTCACTACCCTCACAGATGGAAAAGCAGATGAATTGTAGATTAATTGTCTACCAATAGTTACAACAATCCACCGATTTTAATCTTAGAGGGGGTGTGAATTGGGATTGAGATTGGGCTCCTAATAGTAACACAGTCTTCCCATTTTCTAGTTCAATCATCGTTGAAGCTGACAGCTGACTTCTCAGATAAATAGCGATATGTTGTTTGTTGTTTGACTTAGCTAGTCAGTTGTCAATACTTTGAGAAAAGCTGCCAGTATGCTCTGAAATACTGGTAATCAAGGATTGTTTTAAGTGGTCCTAACGATCGTCTGTCACCTCATCATGGATGGAGAGATGAGAGAGCATATTCAACAAGGAGCAAGCAAGGTACAGTGGGGCAAAAAAGTATTTAGTCAGCCACCAATTGTGCAAGTTTTCCCACTTAAAAAGATGAGAGAGGCCTGTAATTTTCATCATAGGTACACGTCAACTATAGACGGACAAAATGAGAAAATAAATCCAGAAAATCACATTGTAGGATTTTGAATGAGAGATGGAGAGAGTGAGAGAAAGATAGAGAGAGAGAGAGCATGTTTTTACCTCTTTAGGCGTTTTGTGTCCATCCCTGAGAAACCTACAGCATCCATATCGACCCTGAGAAAAGAGAAAGAGAGCGATGAAAAATGTAAATATGCTCAGACAAACTCTGCCTAATAGAGTTTGACTTTGATTTAAATTGACAACTTAAATAACAGAGGGCCTGAATGTTAATTTGAGCGAAAGGGAACAAACTTAACCAATAACAATCTAGGAGAGACACTGGCTGACCCTGACCTGCAGTTCAGATACCATATTCTTCTTGGTGTTGTTTTCTATGGACTACATAACCTTGTCATAAGGGTTACATTATAGTACATAACACTGCATAGCCCTGTCATAAGGGATACATACCAATACATATAATATATGCCATTTTCCCTGCCATAAGGGTTAAATAACACTGCATAGCCCTGTCATAAGGGTGACAAAACACTGCATAGCCCTGTCATAAGGGTGACAAAACACTGCATAGCCCTGTCATAAGGGTGACATAACACTGCATAGCCCTGTCATAAGGGTGACAAAACACTGCATAGGCTTGTCATAAGGGTGACAAAACACTGCATAGCCCTGTCATAAGGGTGACATAACACTGCATAGCCCTGTCATAAGGGTGACAAAACACTGCATAGCCCTGTCATAAGGGTGACAAAACACTGCATAGCCCTGTCATAAGGGTGACATAACAATGCATAGCCATGTCATAAGGGTGACAAAACACTGCATAGCCCTGTCATAAGGGTGACAAAACACTGCATAGCCCTGTCATAAGGGTGACAAAACACTGCATAGCCCTGTCATAAGGGTGACAAAACACTGCATAGCCCTGTCATAAGGGTGACATAACAATGCATAGCCCTGTCATAAGGGTGACAAAACACTGCATAGCCCTGTCATAAGGGTGACAAAACACTGCATAGCCCTGTCATAAGGGTGACAAAACACTGCATAGCCCTGTCATAAGGGTGACATAACACTGCATAGCCCTGTCATAAGGGTGACAAAACACTGCATAGCCCTGTCATAAGGGTGACAAAACACTGCATAGCCCTGTCATAATGGTGACAAAACAGTACATAGCCCTGTCATAATGGTGACAAAACACTGCATAGCCCTGTCATAAGGGTGACAAAACACTGCATAGCCCTGTCATAAGGGTGACATAACACTGCATAGCCCTGTCATAAGGGTGACAAAACACTGCATAGCCCTGTCATAAGGGTGACAAAACACTGCATAGCCCTGTCATAAGGGTGACAAAACACTGCATAGCCCTGTCATAAGGGTGACAAAACACTGCATAGCCCTGTCATAAGGGTGACAAAACACTGCATAGCCCTGTCATAAGGGTGACATAACAATGCATAGCCCTGTCATAAGGGTGACAAAACACTGCATAGCCCTGTCATAAGGGTGACAAAACACTGCATAGCCCTGTCATAAGGGTGACAAAACACTGCATAGCCCTGTCATAAGGGTGACAAAACACTGCATAGCCCTGTCATAAGCGTGACAAAACACTGCATAGCCCTGTCATAAGCGTGACAAAACACTGCATAGCCCTGTCATAAGGGTGACAAAACACTGCATAGCCCTGTCATAAGGGTGACATAACAGTGTCCTGACCTGTAGTTTGGATATGATCTTCTCCTTGGTGATGTTGACGATAGAGATGTCCTCTACAGCGAAGGCCGGGTACGAGATGATGGACAGAACACCTGCATCCACCTCTTTAGACATAGATGCCCTGGGAAGCATGGAGTTGAGGATGGACTGAGGAGAGAGGATATTAGAGACACATATTTCCCTCAGATTATAATAATAATAATAATAATAATAATAATAATAATATATGCCATTTAGCGGACGCTTTTATCCAAAGCGACTTACAGTCATGTGTGCATACATTCTACGTATGGGTGGTCCCGGGAATTGAACCCACTACCCTGGCGTTACAAGCGCCATGCTCTACCAACTGAGCTACAGAAGGACCACCAGATTACACAGATCCACAAAGAATTGTAAAACAAACCGTATTTTGATAAACTCCCATATCTACTGGGTGAAATACGACAGTGTGCCGTCACAGCAGCTAGATTTGTGACCACAAGAAAAGGGCAACCAGTGAAGAACAAACACCATTGTAAATACAACCCATATTTATGTTTATTTATTTTCCCTTTTGTATTTGCACATCATTACAACACTGTATATAGACATAATATGACATTTGAAATGTCTTTATTGTTTTGGAACCTATTAAGTGTAATATTTACTGTTCATTTTAATTTTCACTTTTGTTTATTAACTCTGATAAAGGATAACGGAAAACTTAGACAAAACTAATTTAAATGTATATTATGTGTGTCTATACGTGCATGTGTGTGTGTGTGTGTGTGTGTGTGTGTGTGTGTGTGTGTGTGTGTGTGTGTGTGTGTGTTTGTACCTGACAGTGCTGTATATCGTCAGCCAGAGCGTGCACTACAGACCCTGGTCCTCCTCCGGCTCCAAACAGGTTCAGTTCATCCAGGGCCTCCAGAGCTGCCTGTGGACATAACACCTTCATAAGGACTACATAACACCTTCATAAGGACTACACAACACCTTCATAAGGACTACATAACACCTTCACAAGGACTACATAACACCTTCACAAGGACTACATAACACCTTCACAAGGACTACATAACACCTTCATAAGGACTACATAACACCTTCATAAGGACTACATAACGCCTTCATAAGGACTACATAACGCCTTCATAAGGACTACATAACACCTTCATAAGGACTAAATAACACCTTCATAAGGACTACATAACGCCTTCATAAGGACTACATAACACCTTCATAAGGACTACATAACGCCTTCATAAGGAGGGAGGGAGGGATAACACCTTCATAAGGACTACATAACACCTCTACACAGGCTGCTCAACACCTCCACACAGGTTATTTAACCCTGTCACAAGGGCTACATAATATTTTTTGTAAGGGCTCGTAACACCATAAGAGCTACATAACCCTATAATAAAGACTACATAACGTTTGGTCCAGATTTTCATACCGTGCCGGTGCCATACTGAGGAAAAAAGGTATTACTGGTGGTGCACATAACTGAGCGGCAAAAAATGCTAACAGGTACTAAGGAATTCCCATAGCAGATGCTAGGTGAATGCTAACAGGTACTAAGGAATTCCCATAGCAGATGCTAGGTAAATGCTAACAGGTACTAAAGAATTCCCATTGCGGATGCTAGGTAAATGCTAACGAGCGCAAGCGAACATAAACTAATTGCATGTACAGACAACCCTACTCATACAGTTATAAAGTTAGCTCCTCACAGTTTGCAGCAAAATGCTGACAGGCTCTTGATCCAGAAGGGGCTTCTCTACTGTTACCAAGATTCAAGAAACTTTTCTCTCGCAAGCTGGCCTCTTGGCTAGCAAGTTAGTAAACCAAAAACACACCTGGAGAGAATTTATTTAAATTTGGCACATCTTGGCAAGTTAACTTAATGTAAGATTATACCGTATCGTTGATCACCTCAATTCAGTTACGCAGTAGGAGTGACTCACCTTATGAAGCAACAGCTCTATCAACTGTTGTGAGGAACTACCGGTAAGGTTCATAATGAAAAATAATCAAAAACAGGTGAAATTAACTAACTACCGGAAATTAACTAACTACCGTTTAGCTACCGGTTAACTACCGGTAAGGTTCATAATGAAAAATAATCAAAAACAGGTGAAATTAACTAACTACCGGAAATTAACTAACTACCGTTTAACTACCGGTTAACTACCGGTAAGCTTCAAAATGAAAAATAATCAAAAACAGGTGAAATTAACTAACTACCGGAAATTAACTAACTACCGTTTAACTACCGGTTAACTACCGTTTAACTACCGGTTAACTACCGGTAAGCTTCAAAATGAATAATAATCAAAACAGGTGAATTTAAAAACACTTTCTGCTTTAGCTATTTACCTAGTGCACAAGTTGACGGCAGGCATTTAGTTAAAAAGCACAAATATCCTAATTATATTATTATTATATTATATTATATATATTATATTGCGAATAATAATATTGCATATTCAAAAAGACCCCGGATTCCGGTATATACGGTATACTGCCCAACCATACTACATCTTCATAAGGAATACAATGCCCTGTCATAAGGACTACAATGCCCTGTCATAAGGACTACAATGCCCTGTCATAAGGACTACAATGCCCTGTCATAAGGACTACAATGCCCTGTCATAAGGACTACAATGCCCTGTCATAAGGACTACATTGCCCTGTCATAAGGACTACAATGCCCTGTCATAAGGACTACAATGCCCTGTCATAAGGACTACAATGCCCTGTCATAAGGACTACAATGCCCTGTCATAAGGACTACAATGCCCTGTCATAAGGACTACATTGCCCTGTCATAAGGACTACAATGCCCTGTCATAAGGACTACAATGCCCTGTCATAAGGACTACAATGCCCTGTCATAAGGACTACAATGCCCTGTCATAAGGACTACAATGCCCTGTCACAAGGGCTACATTGCCCTGTCATAAGGAATACAATGCCCTGTCACAAGGGCTACATGCCCTGTCATAAGGAATACAATGCCCTCTTCATAAGGACTACAATGCCCTGTCATAAGGACTACAATGCCCTGTCATAAGGACTACAATGCCCTGTCATAAGGACTACAATGCCCTGTCATAAGGACTACAATGCCCTGTCATAAGGACTACAATGCCCTGTCATAAGGACTACAATGCCCTGTCATAAGGACTACAATGCCCTGTCATAAGGACTACAATGCCCTGTCATAAGGACTACAATGCCCTGTCATAAGGACTACAATGCCCTGTCATAAGGACTACATTGCCCTGTCATAAGGACTACAATGCCCTGTCATAAGGACTACAATGCCCTGTCATAAGGACTACAATGCCCTGGACTACAATGCCCTGTCATAAGGACTACAATGCCCTGTCATAAGGACTACAATGCCCTGTCATAAGGACTACAATGCCCTGTCATAAGGACTACAATGCCCTGTGTACAATGCCCTGTCATAAGGACTACAATGCCCTGTCATAAGGACTACAATGCCCTGTCATAAGGAATACAATGCCCTGTCATAAGGACTACAATGCCCTGTCATAAGGACTACAATGCCCTGTCAAAAGGACTACATTGCCCTGTCATAAGGACTACAATGCCCTGTCATAAGGTCATGCCCTGTCATAAAGGACTACAATGCCCTGTCATAAGGACTACAATGCCCTGTCATAAGGAAGACAATGCCCTGTCATAAGGAATACAATGCCCTGTCATAAGGACTACATTGCCCTGTCATAAGGAATACAATGCCCTGTCATAAGGACTACAATGCCCTGTCATAAGGAATACAATGCCCTGTCATAAGGACTACATTGCCCTGTCATAAGGACTACAATGCCCTGTCATAAGGACTACAATGCCCTGTCATAAGGAATACAATGCCCTGTCATAAGGACTACAATGCCCTGTCATAAGGACTACAATGCCCTGTCACAAGGACTACAATGCCCTGTCACAAGGAATACAATGCCCTGACTACAATGCCCTGTCATAAGGAATACAATGCCCTGTCATAAGAAATACAATGCCCTGTCATAAGGACTACAATGCCCTGTCATAAGGACTACAATGCCCTGTCATAAGGAATACAATGCCCTGTCATAAGGACTACAATGCCCTGTCATAAGGACTACAATGCCCTGTCATAAGGGCTACAATGCCCTGTCATAAGGAAGACAATGCCCTGTCATAAGCAATACAATGCCCTGTCATAAGGAATACAATGCCCTGTCACAAGGGCTACATTGCCCTGTCATAAGGAATACAATGCCCTGTCATAAGGAATACAATGCCCTGTCATAAGGAATACAATGCCCTGTCATAAGGACTACAATGCCCTGTCATAAGGAATACAATGCCCTGTCATAAGGACTACAATGCCCTGTCATAAGGAATACAATGCCCTGTCATAAGGGCTACAATGCCCTGTCATAAGGACTACAATGCCCTGTCATAAGGAATACAATGCCCTGTCCCAATGCCCTGTCATAAGGGCTACATTGCCCTGTCATAAGGAATACAATGCCCTGTCATAAGGGCTACAATGCCCTGTCATAACTACATTGCCCTGTCATAAGGAATACAAAGGGCTACAATGCCCTGTCATAAGGAATACAATGCCCTGTCAAAACATTGAAACAAAATGGAAACAATGCCCTGTCACAAGGGCTACAATGCCCTGTCACAAGGGCTACTGGTCACAAGGGAATTGCCCTGTCATAAGGAATACAATGCCCTGTCATAAGGGCTACATTGCCCTGTCATAAGGAATACAATGCCCTGTCACAAGGGCTACATTGCCCTGTCATAAGGAATACAATGCCCTGTCATAAGGAATACAATGCCCTGTCACAAGGGCTACAATGCCCTGTCATAAGGAATACAATGCCCTGTCATAAGGAATACAATGCCCTGTCAGGACTGTCCACCAGAGCCCGGTTCCCTCTCTAAGGAATACAATGCCCTGGAATACAATGCCCTGTCATAAGGAATACAATGCCTGTCATAAGGACTACAATGCCCTGTCATAAGGAATACCATGCCCTGTCATAAGGAATACAATGCCTGTCATAAGGACTACAATGCCCTGTCACATAGGGCTACATTGCCCTGTCATAAGGAATACAATGCCCTGTGTAAGGAATACAATGCCCTGTCACAAGGGCTACATTGCCCTGTCATAAGGAATACAATGCCCTGTCATAAGGAATACAATGCCCTGTCATAAGGAATACAATGCCCTGTCACAAGGACTACAATGCCCTGTCATAAGGAAGACAATGCCCTGTCATAAGGACTACATTGCCCTGTCATAAGGACTACATTGCCCTGTCACAAGGGCTACAATGCCCTGTCATAAGGAATACAATGCCCTGTCATAAGGGCTACAATGCCCTGTCATAAGGAATACAATGCCCTGTCATAAGGGCTACAATGCCCTGTCATAAGGAATACAATGCCCTGTCATAAGGGCTACGTCAGGTCGCAAGACTGTCAATACAACGACATATCAGATACAACAAACCATCATCACCGTTTGTTTTGGTGGAAATGACAAACTGTAGAAACCGAAGGATGGTGACAGATGGCTGGTGTAAAACATTGAAACAAAATGGAAAACCACATGTCACTTATATGCTAACAAGAAATGGCACATTACTGGTTTCTAGGAATATCCAATAGAAACAATTAGTAGTATTAATCTATTTATATTCTTGGAAACTCCAGTGACCAACGCTTACAACATGATACTAGGCGAACACAATCAAAGGCATACCATTGACAGACAAATGTGTGTGTGAAACCCACCCTCTGTCCACCATGCACGCATTCTCAGCTGCTTTGTGTGTGTGTGTCTGTGAGAGGATCGGCCTTAATCTCTTTCATGGCAGCATGCCAGACACATAAGGGGTGAAAAAGGAGTGAGAGAGAGAGAGAGGACAGACAGTAGAGGACTGACCACCCCTCAGAGCCCGGTTCCTCTCTACCCAGTACAGACAGTAGAGGACTGACCACCCCTCAGAGCCCGGTTCCTCTCTACCCAGTACAGACAGTAGAGGACAGTCCACCCCTCAGAGCCCGGTTCCTCTCTACCCAGTACAGACAGTAGAGGACAGTCCACCCCTCAGAGCCCGGTTCCTCTCTACCCAGTACAGACAGTAGAGGACAGTCCACCCCTCAGAGCCCGGTTCCTCTCTACCCAGTACAGACAGTAGAGGACTGACCACCCCTCAGAGCCCGGTTCCTCTCTACCCAGTACAGACAGTAGAGGACTGACCACCCCTCAGAGCCCGGTTCCTCTCTACCCAGTACAGACAGTAGAGGACAGTCCACCCCTCAGAGCCCGGTTCCTCTCTACCCAGTACAGACAGTAGAGGACTGACCACCCCTCAGAGCCCGGTTCCTCTCTACCCAGTACAGACAGTAGAGGACAGTCCACCCCTCAGAGCCCGGTTCCTCTCTACCCAGTACAGACAGTAGAGGACTGACCACCCCTCAGAGCCCGGTTCCTCTCTACCCAGTACAGACAGTAGAGGACAGTCCACCCCTCAGAGCCCGGTTCCTCTCTACCCAGTACAGACAGTAGAGGACAGTCCACCCCTCAGAGCCCGGTTCCTCTCTACCCAGTACAGACAGTAGAGGACAGTCCACCCCTCAGAGCCCGGTTCCTCTCTACCCAGTACAGACAGTAGAGGACAGTCCACCCCTCAGAGCCCGGTTCCTCTCTACCCAGTACAGACAGTAGAGGACTGACCACCCCTCAGAGCCCGGTTCCTCTCTACCCAGTACAGACAGTAGAGGACAGTCCACCCCTCAGAGCCCGGTTCCTCTCTACCCAGTACAGACAGTAGAGGACTGACCACCCCTCAGAGCCCGGTTCCTCTCTACCCAGTACAGACAGTAGAGGACAGTCCACCCCTCAGAGCCCGGTTCCTCTCTACCCAGTACAGACAGTAGAGGACTGACCACCCCTCAGAGCCCGGTTCCTCTCTACCCAGTACAGACAGTAGAGGACTGACCACCCCTCAGAGCCCGGTTCCTCTCTACCCAGTACAGACAGTAGAGGACAGTCCACCCCTCAGAGCCCGGTTCCTCTCTACCCAGTACAGACAGTAGAGGACTGACCACCCCTCAGAGCCCGGTTCCTCTCTACCCAGTACAGACAGTAGAGGACAGTCCACCCCTCAGAGCCCGGTTCCTCTCTACCCAGTACAGACAGTAGAGGACTGACCACCCCTCAGAGCCCGGTTCCTCTCTACCCAGTACAGACAGTAGAGGACAGTCCACCCCTCAGAGCCCGGTTCCTCTCTACCCAGTACAGACAGTAGAGGACTGTCCACCCCTCAGAGCCCGGTTCCTCTCTACCCAGTACAGACAGTAGAGGACAGTCCACCCCTCAGAGCCCGGTTCCTCTCTACCCAGTACAGACAGTAGAGGACAGTCCACCCCTCAGAGCCCGGTTCCTCTCTACCCAGTACAGACAGTAGAGGACAGTCCACCCCTCAGAGCCCGGTTCCTCTCTACCCAGTACAGACAGTAGAGGACTGACCACCCCTCAGAGCCCGGTTCCTCTCTACCCAGTACAGACAGTAGAGGACTGACCACCCCTCAGAGCCCGGTTCCTCTCTACCCAGTACAGACAGTAGAGGACAGTCCACCCTCAGAGCCCGGTTCCTCTCTACCCAGTACAGACAGTCAGAGAGGACTGACCACCCCTCAGAGCCCGGTTCCTCTCTACCCAGTACAGACAGTAGAGGACTGACCACCCCTCAGAGCCCGGTTCCTCTCTACCCAGTACAGACAGTAGAGGACTGACCACCCCTCAGAGCCCGGTTCCTCTCTACCCAGTACAGACAGTAGAGGACTGACCACCCCTCAGAGCCCGGTTCCTCTCTACCCAGTACAGACAGTAGAGGACTGACCACCCCTCAGAGCCCGGTTCCTCTCTACCCAGTACAGACAGTAGAGGACTGACCACCCCTCAGAGCCCGGTTCCTCTCTACCCAGTACAGACAGTAGAGGACTGACCACCCCTCAGAGCCCGGTTCCTCTCTACCCAGTACAGACAGTAGAGGACTGACCACCCCTCAGAGCCCGGTTCCTCTCTACCCAGTACAGACAGTAGAGGACAGTCCACCCCTCAGAGCCCGGTTCCTCTCTAGGTTTCTTCCTAGATTCCTAACTTTCCAGAGTTTTTTCCTGGCCAAAGTGCTTCTACATCTGCATTGCTTGCTCTTTGGGGTTTTAGGCTGGGTTTCTGTACAGCACTTTGTGACATCAGCTGATGTAAAAAGGGCTTTAAAAAATACATTTGATTGATTGAACAGGAATAATTCATGAAAAGAGAGCAACAGGAAGAATGGGATGAATGAGAGGGGTAAATGGAAGGGTAAATGGAGGGGTAAATGAGAGGGGTAAATGAGAGGGGTGAATGAGAGGGGTAAATGAGAGGGGTAAATGAGAGGGGTAAATGAGAGGGGTAAATGAGAGGGGTGAATGGAGGGGTGAATGAGAGGGGTGAATGAGAGGGGTGAATGAGAGGGGTGAATGAGAGGGGTGAATGAGAGGGGTGAATGAGAGGGGTAAATGAGAGGGGTGAATGGAGGGGTGAATGAGAGGGGTAAATGGAGGGGTAAATGAGAGGGGTAAATGAGAGGGGTGAATGAGAGGGGTGAATGAGAGGGGTGAATGAGAGGGGTGAATGAGAGGGGTGAATGAGAGGGGTGAATGAGAGGGGTGAATGAGAGGGGTGAATGAGAGGGGTGAATGAGAGGGGTGAATGAGAGGGGTGAATGGAGGGGTGAAGAGAGGGGTGAATGAGAGGGGTAAATGGAGGGGTAAATGAGAGGGGTGAATGAGAGGGGTGAATGAGAGGGGTGAATGAGAGGGGTGAATGAGAGGGGTGAATGAGAGGGGTAAATGAGTACGGAATGTTCAGAGTGTTCCGCAAGCAGGTCAGGTGCTTGTGTGTGTGTGTGTGTGTGTGTGTGTGTGTGTGTGTGTGTGTGTGTGTGTGTGTGTGTGTGTGTGTGTGTGTGTGTGTGTGTGTGTGTGTGTGTGTGTGTGTGTGTGTGTGTGTGTTCTTTGTTGCTTCACTATTTTGATCATAGCTTGATAAAGGTTATATGTTTGTGGCAGGCTTTCTCAGCAGTGTCAGTCATCTTTATAGGCTTTCCCATACAGACCACAATGTGTGTGTGTGTGTGTGTGTGTGTGTGTGTGTGTGTGTGTGTGTGTGTGTGTGTGTGTGTGTGTGTGTGTGTGTGTGTGTGTGTGTGTGTGTGTGTGTGTGTGTGTGTGTGTGTGTGTGTGTATTCTCACTTTAGCCATGCCGATGGAGCTAGCATTTAGCTCAGGGATCCCCTGGTTCGTCTTGTCTCCTCGCTCCCACATCCCGTAGTCCTGAAAGAGTATCATTCATAAAGTATTTATAGAGCTTGGTAGAGCATTCATAGAGTATTTATAGAGCTTGGTAGAGCATTCATAAAGTATTTATAGAGCTTGGTAGAGCATTCATAGAGTATTTATAGAGCTTGGTAGAGCATTCATAGAGTATTTATAGAGCTTGGTAGAGCATTCATAGAGTATTTATAGAGCTTGGTAGAGCATTCATAGAGTATTTATAGAGCTTGGTAGATCATTCATAGAGTATTTATAGAGCTTGGTAGAGCATTCATAGAGTATTTATAGAGCTTGGTAGAGCATTCATAAAGTATTTATAGAGCTTGGTAGAGCATTCATAGAGTATTTATAGAGCTTGGTAGAGCATGCATAGAGTATTTATAGAGCTTGGTAGAGCATTCATAAAGTATTTATAGAGCTTGGTAGAGCATTCATAGAGTATTTATAGAGCTTGGTAGAGCATTCATAAACTATTTATAGAGCTTGGTAGAGCATTCATAAAGTATTTATAGAGCTTGCTTGGTAGAGCATTCATAGAGTATTTATAGAGCTTGGTAGAGCATTCATAGAGTATTTATAGAGCATTCATAAAGTCTTCATAATCACTGTAAGTAGCAGAGTGAGTAAGCAGAAGGGTCCCATTTTAAATTAAATCACCAACAACTTAAAATGACATTATAGAGCTTTATAGAGCGTTCACAAAGTCTATATTAGCACTACATAGATGCTACAACATCCACAGTTCACTTCTTCACTTCTTCACGTCTTCACGTGAATTTAAAACAGAACCTTACACCCACTTTGCGAACTATGAAGTCATATCAAATCAAATGTATTTATAAAGCCCGTCTTAGATCAGCTGATATCTCAAAGTGCTGCACAGAAACCCAGCCTAAAACCCCCCAAAACAGCAAGCAATGCAGGTGTAGAAGCATATAACCTCTATATTAACTCCTATGACAGTTCATAGACACTACATAGAGACTGAAGAGAAACGTACAGCCACTTTGTAAGCTGCCTCGATGTAGAACATGAGATTCTGTACCACATCCACCTCATCCTGAGTGTAGACGATATGGAGTCCTGCAGGACAGACACGCGAAGGGTAAATACGAGATCAACAATTATAAATAACGTTACAAAGAAATATACATTTGATAGACTTCTAGTTGCTACGACAACTGGAGACTCAAAAACATGAGGACTAAGTGAGGAAGATGATACACACACAGTCCTAGAAGACAAAACATATGAAGACGTCACATGAAGATGTCATAAAGCTTCATAGAGCAGTCATGGAGTGTCCCCTCTACCTGAGGCAGTCATCTGAGCAAGGAACAGCAGGAACAGAGAGGTAGCGTCCACTTGGAGGTGTCCCCACTGATCGTCCCCCACCACGGTAGCACAGGTCCTGGTGTTGTACTTAGCATGGAGGCAGTCCATGGTGCTCTTAGTGTACTTAAACTTCTCCACCTTGTCCAGCTGAGAGAGAGAGAGAGGCAGAGACAGAGAGAGACAGAGAGAGACAGACAGAGAGAAAAAGAGAGAGACAGACCGAGGAAAAAGAGAGAGACAGACAGCGAGAAAAAGAGAGAGACAGACCGAGAGAAAAAGAGAGAGACAGACCGAGAGAAAAAGAGAGAGACAGACCGAGAGAAAAAGAGAGAGACAGACCGAGGAAAAAGAGAGAGACAGACCGAGAGAAAAAGAGAGAGACAGACAGAGAGAAAAAGAGAGAGACAGACAGAGAGAAAAAGAAACAGACAGAGAGAAAAAGAGAGAGACAGACAGAGAGAAAAAGAAACAGACAGAGAGAAAAAGAAACAGACAGACAGACAGACAGACAGAGACAGACAGACAGAGACAGACAGAGACAGACAGAGACAGACAGAGAGAAAAGAGACAGACAGACAGAGAGAAGACAGAGAGAGACAGACAGAGAGAAAAACAGACAGACAGACCGAGAGAAAAAGAGAGAGACAGACCGAGAGAAAAGAGAGAGACAGACAGAGAAAAAGAGAGAGACAGACAGAGAGAAAAGACAGAGACAGACGAGAGAAAAGAGAGAGACAGACAGAGAGAGAAAGAGAGAGACAGACAGACAGAAAACAGACAGACAGAGAGAAAAGAAACAGACAGACAGAAACAGACAGACAGACAGACAGACAGACAGACAGACAGACAGAGACAGACAGAGAGACAGACAGACAGACAGAGACAGACAGAGACAGACAGACAGAGACAGACAGACAGAGACAGACAGACAGAGACAGACAGACAGACAGACAGACAGACAGACAGACAGACAGACAGACAGACAGACAGACAGACAGACAGACAGACAGACAGACAGACAGACAGACAGACAGACAGACAGACAGACAGAGACAGACAGACAGACAGACAGACAGAGACAGACAGACAGACAGAGACAGACAGACAGACAGAGACAGACAGACAGACAGACAGACAGACAGACAGACAGAGACAGACAGACAGAGACAGACAGACAGACAGACAGACAGACAGAGACAGACAGACAGAGACAGACAGACAGAGACATGTATGTATTACACATGTATGAGCCTTTAGAATGTCTCATTGTCTTATACAGGCGTTTACATCTTGTCCAGCTAGAACCTGTGGGTCGTACCTACCTGTCTCATAATGCACTGTAGAACACCTCTCATTAGTTTCACCACACTCTGGTGGGGAGAGAGAATAGAGAAGAGGAGAGAGAAGAGGAGAGAGAAGAGGAGAGAGAAGAGGAGAGAGAAGAGGAGAGAGAAGAGGAGAGAGAAGAGGAGAGAGAAGAGGAGAGAGAAGAGGAGAGAGAAGAGGAGAGAAGTCATTAACAAGCAGCCATACACCTCCCAATCAGCAGGCAGACAGACCAGAGGACTCGCTAGCCAGGAAGAGAAACAAGACAACTAAGGCTTTGCCACCTGGGACACACACACACAAAAAAAACACACACACACACAGGGCCCTAAACCGTGAGTCAAAAGAACAGTTCAGCAGTACAGACACACACACACACACACACACCTGTTCCAGTTCGTAGGCCTTTGCCTTGTCTTCATCTCTGTCGGCATTCTTCCTGTAGGCCAGACTGAGTGCCCAGACAGACAGGATGCTGTACACGTTGTCTCTCACCCAGGCATCAGGCTGATCTCCACTGGCTGGGAGGAGACCTGTGACTGGGTCCTGGGGAGGAGAGAGAGAGGGAAGGGGTTAGGGCTGATCTCCACTGGCTGGGAGGAGACCTGTGACTGGGTCCTGGGGAGGAGAGAGGGAAGGGGTTAGGGCTGATCTCCACTGGCTGGGAGGAGAACTGTGACTGGGTCCTAGGGAGGAGAGAGGGAAGGGGTTAGGGCTGATCTCCACTGGCTGGGAGGAGAACTGTGACTGGGTCCTGGGGAGGAGAGAGGAGAGAGGGAAGGGGTTAGGGCTGATCTCCACTGGCTGGGAGGAGACCTGTGACTGGGTCCTGGGGAGAGAGAGGAGAGAGGAAGGGGTTAGGGCTGATCTCCACTGGCTGGGAGGAGAACTGTGACTGGGTCCTGGGGAGGAGAGAGGGAATGGGTTAGGGCTGATCTCCACTGGCTGGGAGAGACCTGTGACTGGGTCCTGGGGAGGAGAGAGGGAAGGGGAGGGCTGATCTCCACTGGCTGGGTCCTGTGACTGGGTCCTAGGGAGGAGAGAGGGAAGGGGTTAGGGCTGATCTCCACTGGCTGGGAGGAGACCTGTGACTGGGTCCTGGGGAGGAGAGAGGGAAGGGGTTAGGGCTGATCTCCACTGGCTGGGAGGAGAACTGTGACTGGGTCCTAGGGAGGAGAGAGGGAAGGGGTTAGGGCTGATCTCCACTGGCTGGGAGGAGAACTGTGACTGGGTCCTAGGGAGGAGAGAAGGAAGGGGTTAGGGCTGATCTCCACTGGCTGGGAGGAGACCTGTTACATGTTAGAGGGGACAGGTCAATGAGATATGGTCATACTGTAGGCATGGTCCCTATAGTGTATTAGGGTTGGGAGCTATCCAGATTTCCATTCCTTCATACTGTTTCATACCGTAAACGTTATTACCAGCAGTAGGGCTAGGCGATATAACAAATTAATTTAAAAGTATGTGTAAGCAAGATATTTATTTTACCTTTATTTAACTAGGCAAGTCAGTTAAGAACACATTTTTATTTTCAATGACGGCCTAGGAACAGTTCAGGGGCAGAACGACAGATTTGTACCTTGTCAGCTCGGGGGTTTGAACTTGCAACCTTCCGGTTACTAGTCGCACGCTCTAACCACTAGGCTACCCTGCCGCCCCAAATATGGAAATATGCAAATGCATGTATCGCAAGAATACATTTTTTATTTCTTTATGTCAGCTTGTTCTTATGTTGTCTTTGGTCTTGTCTCCTTCGCTCCTTCCCATTTACACACACGCCAAGCTCCTCCCCCACACGCCAAGCTCCTCCCCCACACGCCAAGCTCCTCCCCCCACGCCATGCTCCTCCCCCACACGCCAAGCTCCTCCCCCACACGCCAAGCTCCTCCCCCACACGCCAAGCTCCTCCCCCCCACACCATGCTCCTCCCCCACACGCCAAGCTCCTCCCCCACCCGCCAAGCTCCTCCCCCACACACCAAGCTCCTCCCCCTGCCACTCACAACAACAAAGATGGAAAATGAATGCTCAGTTTCTGTGGCGTGCAGCATTACGTTACCACGTGTGCTTCAGAGATTATTTATGAGACGTGTTTGTTTTCTATAATGGCTGCTACCAGAAGTTGGTCATTATTAGTGAATGTGCATTTTGCATGGTTCTGGTTACATCTGTAACAAAAAGGGCATTTTTAACAAACAGATCAGTGATTATTGCAAAAAAGCAGGTTAAACTATTTGTATAAAATAATTACATTATTAGTGGGTCTTATGATTGTGGAAGGATTATATTAAGTTTAGATAGAACTTCACAAGCCCTGAATTCATTAGATTATTGCTGACTGTTTGAAATGCAGTGTATTTGACCTTTCATTGTACAACAAAGCTGATTTAGAGAAAATGTTTTGTTTTAAATCGAGATATATCTATCGTGAATTGCCCATAGAATTGAAAATAACAATAGAGAGATGATTGAGGCCATATCGCCCAGCCCTAACCAGCAGCAAACACAACGGGTGCCTGAGAGTTGGGCCAGTAAACGAAAGGTTGCTGGACCGAATCCTCGAGCTGACAAGGTACAAATCTGTCCTTCTGCCCCTGAGCAAGGCAGTTAACCCACTGCTCCCCGGGCGCCGAAGACGTGGATGCCGATGAAGGCAGCCCCCAGCACCTCTCTGATTCAGAGGGGTTGGGTTAAATGTGGTAGACACATTTCAATTGAATGCATTCACTTTGACTTCTCCACTTTGACAACTGCAGTGCTACAGAACTACTCCACTTTGACAACTGCAGTGCTACAGAACTTCTCCACTTTGACAACTGCAGTGCTACAGAACTTCTCCACTTTGAAAACTGCAGTGCTACAGAACTTCTCCACTTTGACAACTGCAGTGCTACAGAACTTCTCCACTTTGACAACTGCAGTGCTACAGAACTTCTCCACTTTGACAACTGCAGTGCTACAGAACTTCTCCACTTTGACAACTGCAGTGCTCACAGAACTTCTCCACTTTGACAACTGCAGTGCTACAGAACTTCTCCACTTTGACAACTGCAGTGCTGCAGAAGTTCTCCACTTTGACAACTGCATTTGTGCTACAGAACTTCTCCACTTTGACAACTGCAGTGCTACAAAACTTCTCCACTTTGACAACTGCAGTGCTACAGAACTTCTCCACTTTGACAACTGCAGTGCTACAGAACTTCTCCACTTTGACAACTGCAGTGCTACAGAACTTCTCCACTTTGACAACTGCAGTGCTACAGAACTTCTCCACTTTGACAACTGCAGTGCTACAGAACTTCTCCACTTTGACAACTGCAGTGCGACAGAACCTCTCCACTTTGACAACTGCAGTGCTACAGAACTTCTCCACTTTGACAACTGCAGTGCTACAGAACTTCTCCACTTTGACAACTGCAGTGCTACAGAACTTCTCCACTTTGACAACTGCAGTGCTACAGAACTTCTCCACTTTGACAACTGCAGTGCTACAGAACTTCTCCACTTTGACAACTGCAGTGCTACAGAACTTCTCCACTTTGACAACTGCAGTGCTACAGAACTTCTCCACTTTGACAACTGCAGTGCTACAGAACTTCTCCACTTTGACAACTGCAGTGCTACAGAACTTCTCCACTTTGACAACTGCAGTGCTACAGAACTTCTCCACTTTGACAACTGCAGTGCTACAGAACTTCTCCACTTTGACAACTGCAGTGCTACAGAACTTCTCCACTTTGACAACTGCAGTGCTACAGAACTTCTCCACTTTGACAACTTCCCCACTTTGACCCCATAGGCATTTACTATGAGTCTCTCTCATCTTTATCAGTTGGGCTATATCTATTACATGTGGGTGAGTGTGTGATGGGGCTGTGATATAACTGACATTTTTGGTAACACTTATTTGTCATGCAAATGGTCACAGTTCTTGCCATAATTCTCATTTTTGTTGAAAAAGGTTCTGAGCTTTTAACACATCTTTGAAAGTTAGCTACAACATACCTAATGAATACAAAACATTTTGGTGACACCCCTGTCTCAAAAACAAATGGTTTTGACAGCTTGTAACTTCTGGAAATGAAACTTCTCCTCCCGACTGTGTCATTCATTCGGGATTAGAAGCCACGACCTGACCCTTGAGATCCTTTATTCTCTATTTGGGTTAGGTCGGGGTGTGACTAGGGTGGGCATTCTAGTTTATTTATTTCTAGGTTGGCTTAGTATGGTTCCCAATCAGAGGCAGCTGTCTATCGTGGTCTCTGATTGGGGATCATATTTAGGCAGCCTTGTCCCACCTGTTCGGTGTGGGATCTTGTCTATGTATAGTTGCCTGCGAGCACTACATTAGCTTCACGTTTCCTTTTTGCGGTTGCAAGAATTTTGTATAATTTAAATGTAAAAATTCAAAGTCTTGAATCCGGCATTGTTTTGCGTATCATGTCATAAACCATTTGCCATGGAATCGGTACGTTTAAAATCTCTTCCCAACTATTTTGCAATCTATAATGCACAGCTGTCAATTTTTTGGTCCTTAACCTGTTAAGTCGACCCTCTACTTTTTCGAACATTCTGTTAAAAATCGCTTAACATTTCAGCGCCCTGCTACTCAGGCCAGGAATATAGTATATGCATATGATTAGTATGTGTGGATAGAAAACACTCAGACGTTTATAAAACTGGTTAAATCACGGCTGTGACTATAACAGAACGTGCGTTTCATCGAAAAGTGCAGGAAAATCTGATTACTGAAAATGGAAATAACTATCCTTGCGCTACTTCCAGGAATTGTTCAAAGTGAACCGAATTAAATGAGGCCGAGGTTGCAGTGCCTACAGCTTCCACACGATGTCTAGAGTCTTGTCATTTGATTCAGCTTTGATTCTTGGTCAAACCGAATCAAGGGAACCGATTCCCTCCGGTCTCCGACCGGATGTTTTGGTCGAGCTCTCTCCAGACATTTTTTAGAGACGGACACCTATAGAATTTACATCGCCTCCTGATGAATTTTATCGCTTATTGACGTGTACTAATACCTAAAGTTGCATTACAAAAGTATTTCGAAGTGTTTTGTGAAAGTTTATCGTCAACTTTTTGAATTTTAAAATATGACGTTACGTTATGACACGCAATTTTTTTCCGTTTATCACACAGTCTTCATAGATCGATATCTAGGCTATATATGGACCGATTTAATCGAAAAAAAAGACCCAATAGTGATTATGGGACATCTAGGAGTGCCAACAAAGAAGATGGTCAAAGGTAATGAATGTTTTATATTTTATTGTGCGGTTTGTGTAGCGCCGAATATGCTAATTATTTTGTTTACGTCCCCTGCGGGTCTTTTGGGGTGTTTACATACCATCAGATAATAGCTTCTCATGCTTTCACCGAAAAGCATTTTAAAATTCTGACTAGTTGCCTGGATTCACAACGAGTGTAGCTTTAATTCAATACCCTGCATGTGTATTTTAATGAACGTTTGAGTTTTAACTAATACTATTAGCATTTAGCGTAGCGCATTTGCATTTCCAGAGCTCTAGATGGGACGCCTGCGTGTCAGGTAGGAGCAAGAGGTTAAATGAAACTGGTATATACAATTTTCTTTAACCAATTACGGTCTTTAATGGGCCGACAGACAAGTTCCTTACTTTTCTCCCCCTTCCACTTGCCTCTTCCATTTTTGCAGTAATGTTGCAATTAGTTGGTTGTAATTTTGAGTAGAGCAGACATTTGCATATTTGTGTTAGCTGCATGTGTGACGTAACTCCACCAGTACTATTTATGATATAATTTAAAGACTATAAAAGAAGTATAATGTTGTTGTTTTTTTATTTTTTATCTATTACTGTATTTGAGTTTAACAACAATATTTGTTGTATGATTTGTTCTGTTTCTTCTGTTTTCTGGTTCCTTTTCAAATAACTTAAAGTGCTTAAAGGTTGTAATCTGAATAAAGGTGACATTCTAGAACATGGGGTGAGACATTCTTATTCGGATTTTAGTATAACCTTTGTATGACTGAAGTCCTTAGTGAGAGGTCTAATGCTTTAATATGTAATCATTTCTGCCCTCTGAACTCATATTCCTTATATAAATAGGCCAGTTTAATTTTCTGGCTTGCTGTTCCAAATCAAATTGAATATTGTTTTACTCATATCATTTAAAAAAAACTGGTTGTTAGGTGTAGGCAAGACCATAAGCAAACTGGGATATGACTAAAGAGTTAAATCAGGGTAACCTGTGAAATAACTAAATATTTAAATCAGGGTAACCTGGGATATGACTAAATATTAATCAGGGGGATTTTTTCACAAATAGACAGGTATGTTCCTTTCCATGGTAGCAAGATCTTATCTATTTTTGCCAACTTTCTATAAAAATGTAGTGAGATTATTTCTTTCTTTCGGGATATGTATACCGAGTATGTCCACATCACCATCAGACTATTTTATTGTTAAAAACACGGTAATGTAACATTTTTGTGATCCAATACATAATATACATGTGCCGTAATTTGGTTGTAATCCAGAGAGGTTAGAAAACGTATCTAGATCCTCTATGAGGCTGTGATCCACATTGTGTATTTAAAAGAAAACATCAATCATCAGCGTACAATGACACCTTGGTTTTAAAGCCACGGATTTCTAATCCCTTAATATTATTGTTGGATGTGATTTTAATAGATAACATTTTGATGACCATAATAAATAGATATGCCGATAGTGGACAACCTTGTTTTACTCTTCTTGACAGTTTAAAACTTTCAGAGAAGTAGCCATTATTTACTATTTTACACCTGGGGTAACTGTACATGACTTTACCCATTTGTATAAGAGATTCTCCTAAATGTAAATGTTCCAGACATTTATATATAAACTCCAGTCCTAGAGGGAATCTCGCTAACTAAACTATCAGAGACCGACCAAGAAGATCTCAACTCCCCCTTCACTCCTGAGGAGGTCCTGGAGGCAATTACCTCCATGCCCCAGTCCCCAGATGGATTCCTCAGAGAGTTCTACAAAGCTTTTTGGCCCCAGCTCAGCCATATCTTCATGCCAATGCTGGATGATTTGTGCAAAAATTGAGCTCTCCCAGACTCTATGTACACAGCCCTCATTACAGTGCTGCTATAAAAGACAAGGAGCCTCTATCCTGCTCGTCCTTCCGGCCCATAAGATTGTTGGATTGACTACAAAATAATTACCAAATTGCTCGCCAAAAGACTAAACATTCTTCTTCCCAAAATAATAAAAGCGGACCAAACAGAATTTATTAGAGACAGGTGCTCTTCTGATAACATTCACCATCTTTTTGATATTATTGATCAAGTAAACACACAGAAGAGCCCTGTCCTGCTGGCTTCACTGGATGTTGAGAAGATGTTCGACAGGATGGAGTGGAGCTTTCTGTTCTCAGTCTTAGAAAAGTTCAATATGGGCCCAAATGCATAAAGTTCCTATACTGTCATCCAAAAACCATGGTGACTACTAATGGTCTGAATTGTGACAGATTCCCTTTGGGACGTGGCACAAGACAAGGATGCTCGCTGTCCCCGCTGCTCTACTTGTTGGGGGCGGAACCTTAGGCAGAGTTGATAAGGATCAATCCAAGTATTATGGGTCTTTGGCCATCAGCACAAGATTTTGCTCTACGCAGATGATGTCTTGCTCTACATATCCAACCCTGAGAAATCCCTCCCATTTTAGACACAATTGCTCAGTACGGCAAGTTTTCAGGATATAAAATACATTTGAACAAATCCACTGTTTGCCCTCTCAGTCTTACACTCAACAGCTCTATGAAGATGTTCCAATGGAAGACACAGGGGTTTCAATACCTTGGGATCTTCATAACACCAGATCTGAATTGCCTTTTCAAGGAAAACTCCTGGATCGAATCAAGAACGATCTCCAAACCTGGATCTCCCTCCCAATTAGCCTAGCCGGAAGAATTAACATCCTCCCTAGATTGAACTATTTAGTTCAGATGCTCCCATGCTATCTCCCAGTTTCCTTCTTCAAAACAACTAACCAAAGCATCACCAAATGTACATGGGGCAATAAAAAACCTAGGATCAAGTTCTCCACTCTATCGAAACCTGAATCTAAGGATGGTCTTGCCCTTCCCTCCCTTCAATTGTACTACTGGTCTGCCCAAATCCGCAACATGCTAACATGGATTACAGAACAGACAAGAATTTTGATTCAGATAGAAGCCCAATCCTGTGGTTCATTACCCCTCAGCTCAATTATATTAATTAATAACTTTAGTGAAGTGGGCAACATAGCCAAAACCTTTGTGATTTACAGCACCCTACAAGCATGGAGGGACTGTAAGAAATACCTTGGCATATCCTCCCAAAAATGTTCTCACTCGCAACCCAGACTTGGAAAATGCCCTGAGTGATGCCAACTTTCCTCTTTGGCCCCGTTCAGACCTGTTTCATCAGAACACCACTACACTGAAATCCTTTCAAGAGCTCTGCAGTGAATACAATGTGCCAAGATCCAATTATTTTTTTTAAATCTTCAAATTAGACACGTAACTTCCTCATGTGGGGCGGCAGGGTAGCCTAGTGGTTAGAGCGTTGGACTAGTAACCGGAAGGTTGCAAGTTCAAATCCTCGAGCTGTCGTTCTGCCGGCAGTTAACACACTGTTCCTAGGCTGTCATTGAAAATAAGAATTTGTTCTTAACTGACTTGCCTAGTTAACTAAAGGTAAAATAAATGTACTTCCAAGGGGAGGTTTAGAGCTCAAAGTTGAGACCCTTCTTGCTACAATCCATCAACAGAAAAAGACCACTACAATCGTTTCTGAGAAAGGGGGATCCTGCTATACTATGAATCAGGGAAAAGGATCTTTGTCTGACTATCAGTTATGGGCGGATGGTTATGACAGGGTTTACTGCTCCTCTACTAATGTAACAATGAAAATAATTGAATTACACATTTTTATAAAAATGTTTTTACACCCCAGTGAGACTCCATAGAATGAATAGACATTTATCCTGATTGTAAAAGATGTACACTAATGTTCAAAAGTTTGTTGTCACTTAGAAATGTCCTTGTTTTTGAAACAAAAGCACATTTTGTGTCCATCGAAATAAAATAGATCAGAAATACAGTGTTAATGTTGTAGCAAAACACCAGTCTCAACACCAGTCTCAGCACCAGTCTCAACACCAGTCTCAACACCAGTCCCAACACCAGTCCCAACACCAGTCTCAACACCAGTCCCAACACCAGTCTCAACACCAGTCTCAACACCAGTCTCAACACCAGTCTCAGCACCAGTCTCAGCACCAGTCTCAACACCAGTCCCAACACCAGTCTCAGCACCAGTCTCAACACCAGTCCCAACACCAGTCTCAACACCAGTCTCAACACCAGTCTCAACACCAGTCCCAACACCAGTCTCAACACCAGTCTCAACACCAGTCTCAACACCAGTCTCAAAGTCAACAGTGAAGAGGTGACTCCGGATGCTGGCCTTCTAGGCAGAGTTGCAAAGAAAAAGCCATATCTCAGACTGGACGAGAAAAATAAAAGATTAAGATGGGCAAAAGAACACCGGCACTGGACAGAGGAACTCTGTCTAGAAAGCCAGCATCCCGGAGTCACCTCTTCACTGTTGACGTTGAGACTGGTGGTTTGCTAGTACTATTTAATGAAGCTGCCAGTTGAGTACATGTGAGGCGTCTGTTTCTCAAACTAGATACTCTAATGTACATGTCCTCTTGCTCAGTTGTGCACCGGGGCCTCCCACTCCTCTTTCTATTCTGGTGAGAGCCCGTTTGCGCTGTTCTGTGAAGGGAGTAGTATACAGCGTTGTACGAGATCTTCAGTTTCTTGGCAATTTCTCACATGGAATAGCCTTCATTTTTCAGAACAAGAATATACTGACGAGTTTCAGATGAAAGTTCTTTGTCTTTGGCCATTTTGAGCCTGTAATCGAACCCACAAATGATGATGCTCCAGATACTCAACTAGTCTAAAGAAGGACAGTTTTATTGCTTCTTTAATCAGAACAACAGTTTTCATCTGTGCTAACATAATTGCAAAAGTGTTTTCTAATGATCACTTAGCTTTTTAAAAGAATAAACTTTGATTAGCTAACACGATGTGCCATTGGAACACAGGAGTGATGGTTGCTGATAATGGGCCTCTGTACGCCTATGTAGATATTCCATTAAAAAATCTGCCGTTTCCAGCTACAATAGTCATTTACAACATTAACAATGTCTACACTGTATTTCTGATCAATTTGATGTTATTTTAAATGGACAAAGAATGTGCTTTTCTTTCAAAAACAAGGACATTTCTAAGTGACCCAAAACTTTTGACGGTAGTTTACCTCTGAAAGTGGAGCACGTATTTTGGAGTTGTTGAGATTACCAGATTTGGGCCCAAATCTCTATACATACTGCTGCACAGAAAACACTTGATGTACAGTTAGATATGAACCCATGGCTCTATATTCTTCTGCAGGACTTTGTTCTTGATCCTGACAAAAAATGTGTTTTTGACTATCACATACTTTTGCTAAAATATGTATTGTTCTATTGTGGGTTTCTAATTCTTCTCCTACATTTAAAATGTGGATTGACCAGATTGTTGACTTTCTCCCTCTTGAAAAGCTCACTTATGACCTCCGCAAGAGACAGCCCAGGTTTGACAGACTCTGATCTCCACTACTCAACTATATTTCACATTGGACAGAGTGAACGGGGTGATTAGGGAAATTAGCAGATACATGTTGCGTAAGGTGCTGTAAAAACTCATTCTTTGCTCGTCGTCTCAGCTAAGGCTGGAAATAGCCAATAGGAACGCTGATAGTGCTGCTGCAAGTTTGTTTGTTTTGTTTGATATTATTTATGTTTTTACACATCTGTTTGATTGAAAAACAAGAAAACTTAATAAAACTTTAAATAAAAAAAAAAAGAATAAAAAAATATGAACAGTAGTATAATCTCCCACCATAATAATATTGTATTGCTCGTAAGGTTGATCATTTATTAGATATATTTTCAAAAGAAATGTGGATTATCGTTATTTGGTCCATAAAGGTTAATGAGACAAATCTGTTTTCCAATAACATGCTTAAAATAATCCCATCTACCTTGAGGATCTGTTTGGACAATTTGCAAATTCAGATCAAAATGACTGCTAATTAATATCATCACCCCTTTTGAGTTTCTTTGCCCACAGGAGAAGTATATTTCACCCCCCCCTCCCATCTAAAATTGTTGAATCAGTTTCCTGTAAACAATATAATATATTTATTCTCTTTAAGCCAGGTAAATACTGATAGTATTTTCTTATTATCTGCTAAACTGTTACAATTATAACTTGCTATACTTATTTCACCAATTACCAATGAGATACAATAATTAATTTGTAATTTTCAGAATAGCCATGGAGTACTCTTTGTGTCTCGTAACATTTGGTTGTCAATATACAGTTTATCGACTACGAGAGCTACACACTTCCCTTTTCATTTATTCTCCTTGAAGATTGGGTACAGAACTTTGCGCCGTTTTGTAATCTCCCTCGAGAAATTATCATTCATGCCTATTTTCGTGCCAGCGAGTCTTTTATCCATTACTGCATCCTTAAAGAAAGCAAATTTGGCAGCGATTAGGCTCGTATCTCTGTCCGAAACAGTGTACATGTTCCAGTGGGATTTCATCGACAGCGTCGAGTGGGATTTCATCGACAGCGTCGAGTGGGATTTCATCGACAGCGTCGAGTGGGATTTCATCGACAGCGTCGAGTGGGATTTCATCGACAGCGTCGAGTGGGATTTCGTCGACAGCATCGAGTGGGATTTCGTCGACAGCATCGAGTGGGATTTCGTCGACAGCATCGAGTGGGATTTCGTCGACAGCGTCGAGTGGGATTTCGTCGACAGCATCGAGTGGGATTTCATCGACAGCATCGAGTGGGATTTCGTCGACAGCATCGAGTGGGATTTCGTCGACAGCATCGAGTGGGATTTCGTCGACAGCATCGAGTGGGATTTCATCGACAGCATCGAGTGGGATTTCATCGACAGCATCGAGTGGGATTTCATCGACAGCATCGAGTGGGATTTCATCGACAGCGTCGAGTGGGATTTCATCGACAGCGTCGAGTGGGATTTGAAGCGCTATAAGAAATAATTCCTTAACTACTTTCAGGAAATTCTCCTTCTCTTTCTTAAATACCAGTAAGTACTAGATTTTACTCTGATAAATCTAGTCTGTATGTCAATTAAAGCTTCTCTCAGAAAGAGGTTCTCCGTTTTAAGTTCATTAACGTCCGTCCATTTTAGCTTGTCTGTGTCTTTCTCCAATGTCGCAGCTTTTTCCGTCACTCATCTCGAGGCCTTCAACTCCTTTATATTTATCTTTACTGACTAATTCAAGTATGCCCAGTTTGTCATTTATCGACTTTAACAAATCACTTTCCACCCTTACCAGTCCCGGTGGTGAAAAGCCTAAATTGTCTGTATCCGTCAAGGAGTCGCGTTTTCTTTTAAGAGATTGATGTTCCTCGTTTACTCTCCGTCATGTTTGAGTGTTGCTTGTTTTTGTAATATTTGACGATACATTTCTCTAGCCTTATTTCTTTTGTGTTGTTTTCCAGATTGAACGTCATTACCCATGAGTATAAGAAGTTATAATATATAGTCTAACTTACAGATATTGAATATTACGTTTTTATCTTGAGACGATCTGCACCGCTGTGTTCAGTCCGCCATCTTGGAATCTTACAAAACAGGTAATTACTTGATACATTGGAAAGAATTTACGAAACAAACTAAGCAAACTAGAATGCTATTTGGCCCTAAACAGAGAGTACACAGCGGCAGAATACCTGACCACTGTGACTGACCCGAAATTAAGGAAAGATTTGACTATGTACAGAATCAGTGAGCAAAGCCTTGCTATTGAGAAAGGCCGCCGTAGGCAGACATGGCTCTCAAGAGAAGACAGGCTATGTGCTCACTGCCCACAAAATGAGATGGAAACTGAGCTGCACTTCCTAACCTCCTGCCAAATGTATGACCATATTAGAGAGACATATTTCCCTCAGATTACACAGATCCACAAAGAATTCAAAAACAAATCAAATGTTGATAAACTCCCATATCTACTGGGTGAATTAGGCTGTCATTGTAAATAACAATTTGTTCTTCGCTGACTTTCCTAGTTAAATAAATGTAAAATCAAATGTTTTTATTTTTATTTTTTAAATGCCACAGTGTTCCATCACAGCAGCTAGATTTGTGACCACAAGAAAAGGTCAACCAGTGAAGAACAAACGACATTGTAAATACAACCCATATTTATGTTTATTTATTTTCCTTTTTTAACTATTTGCACATAGTTACAACACTGTATATAGACATAATATAACATTTGAAATGTCTTTAATCTTTTGGAACTTCTGTTAGAGTAATAATTACTGTTAATGTTTTATTGTTTATTTCATTTTTGTTTATACTCTATTTCACTTGCTTTGGCAATGTAAACATATGTTTCCCATGCCAATAAAGCCCCTTGAATTGAAATGGAATTGAGAGAGAGAAATAAATTAAGAATAAGTGATACGTCGTTTCAAAGGGAGCTTTTGTGAGCTTTCTCTAAAACCAATGTTCACGCTATGTAAACATGAATGTCCTCCTGCAAGCTGCTGTGTGCGTGCAACAGTCAACATGTCCCAACGCCACAGACAGTAGGTTAGTTTAGAGGTCAGAATGGATGGCCCTAAAAAAATATATAGCGTTAGCAGAAGGGACAACGCATAAACAACGCTCACTTGATATCGGAGTATGGTTTGATGCACTATCCGGGCATAGTTGTCCAGTTTCACTCCCGAGTTGCTTCGACTTCTCATGTTTTTGGGTTGATGATACTCGTCCGTATCCGTGGTTGAGCAGAGAAAAGGAAGCTTTGAGTTCTCCCCGAGACTCGCTTCGGCATTAGCCTACTTCACAAATATCTCTATTGTTTGACACGAGGAACAAGACAAGACGAAGTTGAGAGGTGATAGGAAACGTGTAAGTTACAAATGTTACAGTAGTAGTCTACTATCGCTGCACCGCCTCCAAACGTCCTGGTATCGATGAGCGAGCTATGGCTGTAACATAATTAACACTGTAGGCTGAAATCCGATATCGTCCTGAAAATAAAAACCACCCTCAGCTGTTCCAACCTATAAGGTACACGCAGAGCAACCATACACAAACCACTCTGTGTTTTGACTGTATCGCCTTTGTTGCTGTCGAATTCTTCAGACAGCGAGTTTCTGCAGAGAGAAAAAAGAACCTCTTAACTCGTGTAAACATGGTGCGAACTAAAACCAGGAAGAGTGCAAAACTATTACACAATCCAACTGAAACAATAACCCGAAATAATGTATCCGTAATTTATAAAGATATAATTATGGTATAGTCACTGGGAGATTTGAGGCGTGTTATTGGAGATATGTAGGGAACTATTTTTAGGTGTCTGCAAGGACAGAGGGACTGGAGCGTTCGATTGTTTTACAACACAGTACCAGACAAACGTTTATTTGGACTGTTTTCTACATTGTATAATAATAGTGAAGACATCAAAACTATTAAATAACACATATGGAATCACGTAGTAACCAAAAAAAGTGTTAAACAAATCAAGAGAGATTTTATATTTGAGATTCTTCAAAGTAGCCACGGCTAAGGGCTGTTCTTATGCGCAATGCGGAGCCATTAGCCGTTGTATTGTTTAGCCGTGGTAAATATATATTTTTAAACTGGGTGGTTCAAGCCCTGAATGCCTATTGGCTGAGAGCCGTGGTATATCAGATGGTATACCACCAGTATGACAAAACATATTTTGTACTGCTCTAATTAAGCTGGTAAAGAGTTTATAATAGCAATAAGGTTTGTTCAAATAATGATTGACATACTTTCATTAAAAAGGTTATTTTGATGAATGTATTTATACTATTTTGACCTTCCATACATTTCTTTGTATATATCCATTAAAATGATGCCAGATGAATGATTTCAACAGGTTGAGAAACGTTGTCTGACTGTCTGTCTCTTCCCGACTCCCGGTCCCTGCTGTACACATGCATTACTATGGGACAGCTGGAGACTGAATTTGAATGTTTAAACAATATTGCAAATGTCGGAGAGACAGACAAGGTTTATACAAATCTCCGCTGTTGAAAACTAAATGTTAGTCTAAAAGAAATGTGAGATAATGTCTAGATGCTTTTTATAGTGGAGATCAATTTTATAAATTGCCTGGCTGGGCTGATGAGACAGTGGATTGCTCAGTCAGACGGGACAGAGTAAATAGGCATTTTAACGGCATAGGGCTGTTCCGGTGGGAACTTGTGGAATAGACACCGGCTGGAATGCACTTTTAACCAATCAGCATTCAGGGATTAGACCAACCCATTTTATAAATATATAGGTGTCTTTTATACTGATAACAAGTTCAAACAGGTGCCATTAATACAGGTAACGAGTGGAGGCCAGAGGAGTCTCTTAAAGAAGAAGTTACAGGTCTGTGAGAGCCAGAAATCTTGCTTATTTGTAGGTGACCAAATACTTATTTTCCACCATAATTTGCAAATAAATTCATTAAAAATCCTACAATGTGATTTCCTGGATTTGTTTTTCTCATTTTGTCTGTCATAGTTGAAGTCTACCTATGATGAACATTGCAGGCCTCTCTCGTCTTATTAAGTGGGAGAACTTGCACAATTGGTGGCTGACTAAATACTTTTTTGCCCCACTGTATAATGTGTGTGATGGAATGTGTAGACAATATGGACAGTAGATGGATAGAATATGTAGCATATCTGAAGAATAGCCAATGTACAGCAATAGCTGAACAGCATGAGCCTTGACGAGAATACAGTACATACAGTTGAAGTCGGAAGTTTACATACACTTAGGTTGGAGTCATTAAAACTCGTTTTTCAACCACTCCCACAAATGTCTTGTTAACAAACTATAGTTTTGGCAAGTCAGTTAGGACATCTACTTTGTTCATGACACAAGTCATTTTTCCAACAATTGTTTACAGACAGATTATTTCACTTATAATTTATAATAAGTTTGCATACACTGAGTTGACTGTGACTTTAAACAGCTTGGAAAGTTCTAGGAAATGTGGTCATGGCTTTAGAAGCTTCTGATAGGCTAATGACATCATTTGAGTCAATTGGAGGTGTACCTGTGGATGTATTTCAAGGCCTACCTTCAAACTCTGTGCTTCTTTGATTGACATCATGGGAAAATCAAAAGAAATCAGCCAAGACCTCAGAAAAGAAATGGAAGACCTCCAATAGTCTGGTTCATGCTTGGGAGCAATTTCCAAACGCCTGAAGGTACCACATTCATCTGTACAAACAATAGTACGCAAGTATAAACACCATGGGACCACGCAGCCGTAATACCGCTCAGGAAGGAGACACGTTCTGTCTCCTAGAGATCAACGTACTTTGGTGTGAAAAGTGCAAATCAATCCCAGAACAACAGCAAAGGACCTTGTGAAGATGCTGGGGGAAACAGGTACAAAAGTCTCTATATCCACAGTAAAACGAGTCCTATATCGACATAACCTGAAAGGCCGCTCAGCAAGGAAGAAGCCACTGCTCCAAAACTGCCATAAAAAAAAGCCAGACTACGATTTGCAACTGAACATGGGGACAAAGATCATACTTTTTGGAGAAATGTCCTCTGGTCTGAATAGAACTAGAACTAATAGAACTGTTTGGCCATAATGACCATCGTTATGTTTGGGTGAAAAAGGGGGGAGGCTTGCAAGCCGAAGAACACCATCCCAACCGTGAAGCACGGGGGTGGCAGCATCATGTTCTGGGGGGTGCTTTGCTGCAGGAGGGACTGGTGCACTTCACAAAATAGATAGCTACATGAGGTAGGAAAATTATGTGGATATATTCAAGCAACATCTCAAGATATCAGTCAGGAAGTTAAAGCTTGGACGCAAATGGGTCTTCCAAATGGACAATGACCCCGAGCATACTTACAAAGTTGTGGCAAAATGGCTGAAGGACAACAAAGTCAAAGTATTGGAGTGGCCATCACAAAGCCCTAGCCTCAAACCTATAGAAAATGTGTGGGCAGAACTGAAAAAGTGTGTGCGAGCAAGGAGGCCTACAAATCTGACACCAGTTCTGTGAGGAGGAATGGGCCAAAAGTTTTGTGGGAAGCTTGTGGAAGGCTACCTGAAACATTTGACCCAAGTAAAAAAAATGTAATTGCAGTGCTACCAAATACTAATTGAGTGTATGTATGTAAACTTCTGACCCACTGGGAATGTGATGAAAGAAATAAAAGCTGAAATAAATTATTCTCTCTACTATTATTCTGACATTTCACATTCTTAAAATAAAGTAGTGATCCTAACTGACTTAAGACAGGGAATTTTAACTAGGATTAAATGTCAGGAATTGTGAAACACTAAGTTTAAATGTATTTGGCTAATGTGTATGTTAACTTCTGACTTCAACTATATTTAGTGCAGAAAAAAGGAACTGTTTCAGTTTATTCACTACACTGTGTTAACCAGGAGGGGGCGGCAGAGACACACGTTTCATTTACCACAGTCCCCTGTGGTGTGTGTGTGTGTGTGTGTGTGTGTGTGTGTGTGTGTGTGTGTGTGTGTGTGTGTGTGTGTGTGTGTGTGTGTGTGTGTGTGTGTGTGTGTGTGTGTGTGTGTGTGTGTGTGTGTGTGTGTGTGTGTGTGTGTACTTGTGTGTGTGTACTTGTGTGTGTGTGTGAAATTGTGTGTAGCTGTTAACGTGTTCTATGAGTGGTTGTCAAGTGCTCACTGAGTGTTCAACAGAACAGATGAGTATAGAGATTCTCTCCTCTACCTTTCCTCCTCCACTCCTCTATCCCTCCACCCCTCCTCCACCTCTCCTCTACCTTTCCTCCTCCACTCCTCTATCCCTCCACCCCTCCTCCACCTCTCCTCTACCTTTCCTCCTCCACTCCTCTATCCCTCCACCCCTCCTCCACCTCTCCTCTACCTTTCCTCCTCCACTCCTCTATCCCTCCACCCCTCCTCCACCTCTCCTCTACCTTTCCTCCTCCACTCCTCTATCCCTCCACCCCTCCTCCACCCCTCCTCTCCTCCACCCCTCCTCCATCTCTCCTCTATCCCTCCTCTCCTCCACTCTCCTCTCATTCTCCGCCCCTCCTCTCCTTCTCCACCCCTCCTCTCCTCCACCCCTCCTCTCCTTCTCCACCCCTCATCTCCTCCACCCCTCCTCTCCTTCTCCACCCCTCCTCTCCTCCACCCCTCCTCTCCTTCTCCACCCCTCCTCTCCTCCACCCCTCCTCTCCTTCTCCACCCCTCATCTCCTCCACCCCTCCTCTCCTTCTCCACCCCTCCTCTCCTCCACCCCTCCTCTCCTTCTCCATCCCTCCTCTCCTCCACCCCTCCTCTCCTCCTCCACCCTTCTACCCCTACTCCACCCCTCCTTTCCTCCTCCACCCCTCCACCTCCCCTTATCCTCCCCTCCTCCTCCCCTCCTCCACCCCTCTCCTCCTCCACCCCTCCTCTCCTCCACCTCTCCTCCACCCCTCCTCTCCTACTCCACCCCTCCTTTACCCTTCCACCCTTCCACTGCTCCCCTCCACCTCTCCACCCCACGTCTCCACCCCCCCATCTCTCCACCCCACGTCTCCACCCCCCCATCTCTCCACCCCACGTCTCCACCCCCATCTCTCCTCCTCCACCTCTCCACCCCACGTCTCCACCCCCCCATCTCTCCACCACTCCAGTGGATCCTAGGATGGAGGCTCGTCTGTGGGTAGATCATCTGGGTTGGAGTGAAGACCTCCTCTGAGCCACAGGCATGCTGGTTGTCTTTGTGACTCATTGGTTCATAGCCCCACACTGTGTCCCAAGTGGCACCCTTTTCCCTCCCATAGTGCACTACATATGACTAGGGCCCATAGGACTCTGGTGAAAAGTAGTGCACTATAAAGGGAATAGGGTGCCATTTGGGACTCATTTTGTCCCATAGAGAGCTCAGGGAAACAAGACAATGGGTCATCACACACACACACACACACACACACACACACACACACACACACACACACACACACACACACACACACGAGTGCCCATGCCACTGCAGAACCTGAGACAGAGCTGCATTTCCTGACAAAATGTTTAAAAAATATAAAACAATTAGAGAGGGTTATTTCCCCAAATTTGAAACCCTTATTCAAGGTTTCAAAGACCTCTCTGATGAGAGTAGGCTGCCCGTCCTGTTGGGGGAGGACGCAGAGAGCTGTGGGTTGGCAGCGCACTACATTGAAGACCTCTCTGATGAGGATAGGCTACCCATCCTGTTGGGGGAAGACGCAGAGAGCTGTGGGTTGGCAGAGCACTACATTGAAGACCTCTCTGATGGGAACAGGCTACCCGTCCTGTTGGGGGAGGACGCAGAGAGCTGTGGGTTGGCAGCGCACTACGTTGAAGACCTCTCTGATGAGGATAGGCTACCCATCCTGTTGGGGGAGGACGCAGAGAGCTGTGGGTTGGCAGAGCACTACATTGAAGACCTCTCTGATGAGGATAGGCTACCAGTCCTGTTGGGGGAGGACGCAGAGAGCTGTGGGTTGGCAGCGCACTACATTGAAGACCTACGCAGAGAGCTGTGGTTTGGCAGCGCACTACATTGAAGACCTCTCTGATGAGGATAGGCTACCAGTCCTGTTGGGGGAGGACGCAGAGAGCTGTGGGTTGGCAGCGCACTACATTACTGCCTGCCAGAAGATGATGGACAGTGTCTGACAGACCAACCGACCAACATGTCCTCTACTGTATACTAACATGTCCTCTATTGTATACTAACATGTCCTCTACTGTATACTAACATGTCCTCTACTGTATACCAACATGTCCTCTACTGTATACTAACATGTCCTCTACTGTATACTAACATGTCCTCTACTGTATACTAACATGTCTTCTACTGTATACCAACATGTCCTCTACTGTATACTAACATGTCCTCTACTGTATACTAACATGTCCTCTACTGTATACTAACATGTCCTCTACTGTATACTAACATGTCCTCTACTGTATACTAACATGTCCTCTACTGTATACTCACATGTCCTCTCCACCTTGGTTATTGTTATCGTTCATTGTTTGGTTATTTCAACCCTTGATTATTGCTGTTACTGTTGTCCTGTTGACAACATTGATTACCAAAGTAAGCTTTGGCAATATGTACATTCTTATGTCATGCAAATAAAGCAAATTTAATTGAATTGAGAGACAGAGAGGGAGAGAGGGGGAGAGAGGGAGACAGAGAGAGAGAGAGAGAGACAGAGAGAGAGAGAGAGAGAGGGGGGAGACAGAGAGAGAGAGGGAGAGAGAGGAGACAGAGAGAGAGAGAGAGAGAGGGGGAGACAGAGAGGAGACAGAGAGGAGGAGGGGGGAGGGAGACAGAGAGAGAGAGAAGCAAGAAAGAGACCCTCTCAGCTAACCGGTCTCTGATCACCACTATTCTATCTCTCTCTATGATACATACTTGGCTGACCCTGACATTGTGCAAGAAACATTAGACCTACAGATGTAGTATCTTAATTTGATCACTATATTCTTGCTGAGAACTGTCCTGCAGATGAGCTTTGATTATATAAATTTAATGAAAACCCACACTAGCGCACGGTTATATTAAGTATATTGCACTTAGTATTGCATCATGTTGTCTGCTTTTTGCCAACCAATAGCCTAACCACCAATCAAGCAACATTATGGACTAAACGTTCAAGTCCTGTTGCTGCAGGATTATTTTGCTGTGACAAAATAGGTCTAATTAAGATCCTACGTCTGTAGCAATCCCAAATACCTACGTTGCACATGTTCATGAAACCATATGGGTTGCACACAGTCATCATTTCTCTATGTCAAAATAGATGATGATGAACTGCGTTTAATATACCCTGCATTGCAGTTTGGTTAGAGAACTAAAGTCAAATGTATTTCTGTTCGCAGTACTTTCATCGGTTTTGTAGCACCTCATTTAAAATCTTTGTATTTTCTAACTGACTTGGAAATAATTTTTCTGAAAAAATAGTATGTGTGATGCATGCTCAAAGCCAGAAGTATGTCGACAGTTGAGTTTTACAGTTTGGTTCCTCTTGTACAGATGTGGAATATTAATTTGATCCCTCGTCCTGCACTGCAGGAAATGCAGATGAGCTTCATGACTCATGTAAATTCACTGAAAACCCACATGAACTCACAGTTACATTATCAGTATTGCACTTTTCATGTAGTCTACTTTTGGCCAGCTAATAGCCTAACTGCCAATCAAGCAAGTTTATGGACTCAAATTCCGTTGCTGCAGGATTATTTTGCTGTGACAATACCGGTCAAATTAAGATCCTACATCTGTACAAACATTTCACAAATATGTAAACAACGTTTATTCTTTATTTCCAAAGTTTGCGTTATGAAAATACAAGAATATTAAGAGACTGATATTAGTAGACCGTAGTAGACACACTGAAAAGGGGCTTATAAAAGACAAAGGAAATCTGCCTCAGGGGTAATTTAAGAATACTCTTTATTTAGTATTGCACATTGTTTTGTGACCAGAGGAGATTGATATACGTTGGTATCTATGGCAACCACGTAGTTTAAGGAAGTATAATACAATGAATAGGATATTTGAATGACATTTTGTTCAAATGAGTACGAATGATAACGAATGGTATAAATAAGAAATCTTAATAAAAAATATATCATTTTGATGCTGTTCATCAGACCACAGGCTTAAACATAATTCCCAACCTTGAGACTAGTTGTAATCTCACAAAATACTGACTACGATATAAATACTTGTTTAATTACATACATACAGTAAATACATATACGAAAACGATTTAAATATGTTTCTATATATTAAAAGTAGAAAAAAGTGAGCATGCATAAACATGAAGTTGGATAGAGAGCACTTGGACCAAAGGCCATTGCAAAGACAGGAGACGAGCTCTCTAGTACATCTCTATATGCATAAAACATCTGGCCGGGAGGTCAAAGGTGAGGTCAATCATTACACATAACCATTGCTCCATGTCTGTTCTCACTCTCTATCTCTCTCTTTCTCTCCCCCTCTACCTCTGGTTCAATGACACTACGGTTTCTCTCTCTCTTGTTCTCCCTTTCCCCTTTTTCACTATCTATCTATCTATCTATCTATCTATCTATCTATCTATCTATCTATCTATCTATCTATCTATCTATCTATCTCTTTCTCTCCCCCTCTACCTCTGGTTCAATGACACTATGGTTTCTCTCTCTCTTGTTCTCCCTTTCCCCTTTTTTCACTCTCTCTTTTTTTTTAGTATATTTTTTACCCGGAACACAAAGTTCCAAAGTCTGACGTTATGACATTGCCTATCTCTCTCCACGTCACTATCAAGTATGATACAAGTATGATACAAGTATGATACAAGTATGATACATGTACCATGAAAATGTATCTGATTCTGATGTATTTTTTTAACGCGATCTAATCCGATTGAACAGATACTCTGCACGACAGATATTGTTGGAGGATAAATTCCTCGATGGCAAAGTGAATACAGTCACCATTACGTTGAATGCGAGTGTGTTGACTGTTAACATTTGGTGAAGCACTTTGACAGACTATGTTTAGGCGCCTAGCTACTGTTTTGTCTCTGGCCAGCACCCTGTATGAAATATTAGTAGAAATATTGAAAACCTTATAACCAAAAATCCATGTGTCTGTCACATTTACATGCTGCTCCCTTTGGTACGGTCCAAAAGCTAGCATTCAATATCACATCTTCACTCTTAGAACAAAAAAGCATTATCTAGAACCCAGAAGGGTTCTTGGGCTGTCCTCATAGGAGAACCCTTTCTACCTGGAACCCAGAAAGGGTTCTCCTACGGAGACACCCGAAGAACCCTTCTGGGATTATTTTTCCTAAGAACGTAACCCAACCTTTTGCCTAAGGAAAATCCTAAAGGACGATACATTCGTAGGAACATCTCAATAAGGGGTTTGTTAAAGATGCTTTAGCCTGTAATATTAGGCTAAACCTTTATCAGCATGTCATCTGCTTACTTTGGTAAAGTCAGAAAGATTAGAGTAAAATATAGCAATCCCCTTTGCCTAAGCAAAATATTCAGGAATATATATATATTTTAGGTATACCTTAACCTTTCCTTTAAGATATGTTAACCCTTCTCATACTTCAGCGATACATTATGAATACAGAGATTGTTTTGCATAGATAGATGTCAAGCCACATAATGTCTGCATGTTTGGCTATGTAGAGGAGAGGGAGGGTATGTCCATGGAGAACAGATTGGGGAAAATGTTGGGAGCGTTCCTCCGTCTTCTCTTCTAGGACTTGATGGGTTGGCTGAACATGCAGTGGCCACCCCTGGAGAGGAGAGGAGAGGAGAGGAGAGGAGAGGAGAGGAGAGGAGAGGAGAGGAGAGGAGAGGAGAGGAGATGAGATGAGATGAGATGAGATGAGAGGAGAGGAGAGGAGAGAGGAGAGGAGAGGAGAGGAGAGGAGAGGATGGAGTGAAAGAGAGAAAGAGAGAGAGAGAGAGAGGGGGAAGGAGAGGAAAGAGAGGAGGTTGAGAGAGAGAGAAAGTGAGAGAGAGAGAGAGAGAGAGAGAAAGTGAGAGAGAGAGAGAGAGAGAGGGGGGAAAAGGAAAGAGAGGTGGTTGAGAGAGAGAGAGAGAGAGAGAGAGAGAGAGAGAGAGGGAGAGAGGGGGAAGGAAAGGAAAGAGAGGGGGTTGAGAGAGAGAGAGAGAGAGAGAGAGAGGGGGGGGGGGGCAGTAGATACATTTTTCTTTTAGAATGAATCAGCAACATGTTGGTGTTTTGTTCAGCTGTATTAAATGAAAAGTTAGTCAATGGGATCTTTATGAGACATTAACCCTCTGTTTCACACATTAACCCCTTGTTTCACAAAGCAAGACTAGACGAAAGGGCCTGACTGACGTGCCGGGCAACAATCTACGTTCATACATGGAACTGGGAGTCAAATAAGACAAGGTCAAGTCAACAATGTGGTGCTGTTGATGCAGCAGTGTGGCTTCGCACTGTAACGATTAGTTATGACCCAGGTGTGTTGCCCAGGTGTGTTGCCCAGGTACCCAGGTGTGTGTGACAGATACCTTACCTGCAGATCCCAGTGGAGCACTCATAGTTGTTTAGACAGTACGCCCCGTAGGGTTTAGTACCCATGGTCCTCCATAACGGGGTCATACGAGCCATCCGCTTCAGTGCCCTCTGACCTTCAGGCTGGAGATGACCAGAGCTGGGCGGGACATCCACAGACGGAACAGGGCTGGCAGACGCCTGATTGAACAGATATAATCAATGAAGATCCAACGGTACAGACAGACAGTTAAAGACAAAGGCAGAGCCAGCTAAGAACATATATCATATACATAAACATTATGAATGCCCAGTAGCAGTATGCTCGCTCGGATAAAAAAATATACAAATCACATATCATAACATCAAACTGTTCAGTGAAATCCTTTACATTTTTATTTTATTAGGCAAGTCAGTTAAGAACAAATTCTTATTTTCAATGACGGCCTAGGAACAGTGGGTTAACTGGTCTAGGAACAGTGGGTTAACTGCCTTGTTCAGGGGCAGAACGACAGATTTGTACCTTGTCAGCTCAGGGATTCAAACTTGCAACCTTTCGGTTACTAGTCCAACGCTCTAACCACTAGGCTACCCTGCCGCCCCAACATTCATTCATCTGTTTGAGGTGGTTATATTGTACAGTACTAACACGCAGTAACAGTATGCAGCAATGCTAAACATATATAATGGGCTTCTATTTTCAAATGATTCAAAAGGGCTGTTCCAAAGTTCTGTAGAACGTCTAGGGAGGGAACAGGGCAGACACCTGATAGACAAATACAGATATAATCAATGAGCTATCGTTGTTCCTGACTTATAAAATACAAAATACATACAAACAACAACAAAAAAAGATGACAAATGAAATCTCACTCAATATTTCTCGCAATAAATATGCATTTTCCATTTAAAGGGAAGTTACTCCTGAGATTGTGAGGAACTTCCACTGCTGACACATTTTTCACTCCTTTCCACATTTGAAAGTTCCTCGCACGGACCCCGTACTGTTTGAGGTTGCATGTTCACTTTGACTGTGTCCAAAGATATTTCACAAATGAAGAAACTGTCAAAATAAAGGCTTGGTCTTACCTGCGGACCGAGCACCAGAAACACCAGGAACCATGTGAAGGCTTTCATGAAGTAGTGTTGACGGTCCTGCATGTTGGAGTGGCTTAGAGTCAGATGATCCAGAAAGACAGAAGTAGAGTAGAAGTAGAGTAGACAGAACTTTGAAAACACGTATTGTACTGTGTCCTCAGTAACTGGAGCTCTGGTGGGATCTCTCTTCTCTCTGCAGAAGTAGATTGTCCCTTCCTCTTTATAGTCCCCCTTCTCTCTCTCTCTCTCTCTCTCTCTCTCTCTCTCTCTCTCTCTCTCTCTCTCTCTGTCTCTCTCTCTCTCGCTGTCTCTCTCTCTCTCTCTCTCTCTCGCTGTCTCTCTCTCTCGCTCTCTCTCTCTCTCGCTGTCTCTCTCTCTCTCTCTATCGCGCTCTCTCTCTCTCTCACTGTCTCTCTCTCTCTCTCTCTCTGTCTCTCTGTCTCTCTCTCTCGCTCTCTCTCTGTCTCTCTCTCTCTCTCGCTGTCTCTCTCTCGCTGTCTCTGTCTCTCTCGCTCTCTCTCTCTCTTTCCCTCTCTCTCTCTCTCTCGCTGTCTCACTGTCTCTCTCTCTCTCTCGCTGTCTCTCTCTCGCTGTCTCTGTCGCTCTCTCTCTCGCTGTCTCTCTCTCGCTCTCGCTGTCTCTCTCTTGCTCTCTCTCGCTGTCTCTCTCTCGCTCTCTCTCTCTCGCTGTCTCTCTCTCACTGTCTCTCTCTCACTGTCTCTCTCTCTCTCGCTGTCTCTCTCTCGCTGTCTCTCTCTCTCGCTGTCTCTCTGTCTCTCTCTCTCGCTCCCTCACTGTCTCTCTCTCGCTGTCTCTCTCTCTCTGTCTCTCTCTCTCTCTCGCTCTCTCACTGTCTCTCTCTCTCTCTCTCTCTCTCTCTCTCTCTCTCTCTCTCTCTCTCTCTCTCTCTCTCTCTCTCTCTCTCTCTCTCTCTCGGTCTCTCTCTCGCGGTCTCTCTCTCACTGTCTCTCTCTCACTGTCTGTCTCTCTCTCTCGCTGTCTCTCTCTCTCACTGTCTCTCTCTCTCTCTCCCTCTCGCTCTCTCACTGTCTCTCTCTCTCTCGCTGTCTCTCTCTCACTGTCTCTCTCTCTCTCACTGTCTCTCTCTCTCTCACTGTCTCTCTCTCTCTCTCACTGTCTCTCTCTCACTGTCTCTCTCTCTCTCACTGTCTCTCTCTCACTGTCTCTCTCTCTCTCTCTCTCTCTCTCTCATCACGTGTTTGTTCAAAGTTTGAAGATCGTTCTGATCAGCTTTTCTCTAGACGGGGCCCTAAACCGTGAGTCAACAGAACAGTACAGCAGTACAGACACAAACGCACGTACACACACACACACGTACACACACACACACACACACACACACACACACACACACACACACACACACACACACACACACACACACACACACACACACACACACACACACACACACACACACACACACACACACACACACCTAAAATACAGCACTGCTGGCATGGGCGTGAAAGTGAGGGGGAGGGAAGGTTGAAAGGTGAGGGGGAGGTTGAAGGGTGATAAGAAGAGTTGCCCTTAGACACAGATCTAGTATCTATTCTTGCCATAACCATTAGGGAAGGAACTGTCAATCTGACCTGATACTTGTGCTAAGGGGCGACATTGTTATTCCTTACCCCCCTCCCAACACACACATGCACACGCACACACCAAAGCACTACTAAGTAACACATCTAGGGACTAGAGGATTTTTTATGACTGAGCACACACTGACTGTATAGATTTAATATTGTCGTTGTAGTTGCTGTTAATGGTAATCCCATATCCACTACTGCTATTATTGTTGCTGTTGGTCACACCTTTCTGTTATATGTCAGTCTTTTAACTCTCCATGTCAATAAAGTTGACTGAATTGAATTGATTCCTGGAATGTGTGCATCATGGAGGCGTGAGTGAGAAACCATGTGTGTCATCACATCTGCATAAGAGCCTGGTCATGAAGAAATCACGAGGAGAACAGACCGCAGAGAGAGAACAGTGTTTAGAACCGGGTTTAGAACCGGGTCAGGCAAACCAAAGGTCCTGCCTTTCCGTCTGACTCACCGACTCTCTGTCATCTGGATTGCAGTGTTCCACATTCAGAGTAGAGTCTGGAGATGGAACATACTGTTATCTGGATTGCAGTGTTCCACATTCAGAGTAGAGTCTGGAGATGGAACATACTGTTATCTGGATTGCAGTGTTCCACATTCAGAGTAGAGTCTGGAGATGGAACATACTGTTATCTGGATTGCAGTGTTCCACATTCAGAGTAGAGTCTGGAGATGGAACATACTGTTATCTGGATCGCAGTGTTCCACATTCAGAGTAGAGTCTGGAGATGGAACATACTGTTATCTGGATTGCAGTGTTCCACATTCAGAGTAGAGTCTGGAGATGGAACATACTGTTATCTGGATCGCAGTGTTCCACATTCAGAGTAGAGTCTGGAGATGGAACATACTGTTATCTGGATTGCAGTGTTCCACATTCAGAGTAGAGTCTGGAGATGGAACATACTGTCATCTGGATTGCAGTGTTCCACATTCAGACATTCAGTGTTCCACATTCAGAGTAGAGTCTGGAGATGGAACATACTGTTATCTGGATTGCAGTGTTCCACATTCAGAGTAGAGTCTGGAGATGGAACATACTGTTATCTGGATTGCAGTGTTCCACATTCAGAGTAGAGTCTGGAGATGGAACATACTGTCATCTGGATTGCAGTGTTCCACATTCAGAGTAGAGTCTGGAGATGGAACATACTGTTATCTGGATTGCAGTGTTCCACATTCAGAGTAGAGTCTGGAGATGGAACATACTGTCATCTGGATTGCAGTGTTCCACATTCAGAGTAGAGTCTGGAGATGGAACATACTGTTATCTGGATTGCAGTGTTCCACATTCAGAGTAGAGTCTGGAGATGGAACATACTGTTATCTGGATTGCAGTGTTCCACATTCAGAGTAGAGTCTGGAGATGGAACATCTATTGCAGTGTTCCACATTCAGAGTAGAGTCTGGAGATGGAACATACTGTCATCTGGATTGCAGTGTTCCACATTCAGAGTAGAGTCTGGAGATGGAACATACTGTTATCTGGATTGCAGTGTTCCACATTCAGAGTAGAGTCTGGAGATGGAACATACTGTTATCTGGATTGCAGTGTTCCACATTCAGAGTAGAGTCTGGAGATGGAACATACTGTTATCTGGATTGCAGTGTTCCACATTCAGAGTAGAGTCTGGAGATGGAACATACTGTTATCTGGATTGCAGTGTTCCACATTCAGAGTAGAGTCTGGAGATGGAACATACTGTTATCTGGATTGCAGTGTTCCACATTCAGAGTAGAGTCTGGAGATGGAACATACTGTTATCTGGATTGCAGTGTTCCACATTCAGAGTAGAGTCTGGAGATGGAACATACTGTTATCTGGATTGCAGTGTTCCACATTCAGAGTAGAGTCTGGAGATGGAACATACTGTTATCTGGATTGCAGTGTTCCACATTCAGAGTAGAGTCTGGAGATGGAACATACTGTTATCTGTGTTTCTCAAAGGGAACCTTCCTTGACCTTTCACCTATATTCAAACAGCACGGATGAAAGTACACTACAAGACGGAAAGTATGTGGACACCTGCTCGTCGAACATCTCATTCCGAACTCATGGGCATTAACATAGCACATGCCCCCCCTTTTGCTGCTATAACAGCCTCCACCCCTCTGAGAATGCTTTCCACTAGATGTTGGAATATTGCTGTGGGGACTTGCTTTCATTCAGCCACAAGAGTTCAGGCACTGATGTTGGGCGACTAGGCCTGGCTCTCAGTCGGCGTTCCAATTCATCCCAAAGGTGTTCAATGGGGTTGAGATCACGGCTATGTGCCCCAAACTGTTGCCACAAATTTGGAGGTACAGAATCATCCAGGATGTCATTGTATGCTGTAGAGTTAAGATTTCCCTTCACTGGAACTAAAGGGGCCCGAACCATGAAAAACGCACCCAGACCATTATTCCTCCTCCACCAAACTTTACAGTTGGCACTATGCATTCGGGCAGCAAAGCGTTCTCCTGGCATCTTACAAACCCATATTCGTCCGTTGGACTTCCAGATGGTGAAGCGTGATTCTTCACTCCAGAGAACACGTTTCCACTGCTCCAGCGTCCAATAGCAGCAAGCTTTACAAATCAAATGCAAATAGCCTGGGTAGCCATTTCACTAGATGTTCAGGAGTCTTATGGCTTGGGGGTAGAAGCTGTTTAGAAGCCTCTTGGACCTAGACTTGGCACTCCGGTACCTATTGCCGTGTGGTAGCAGAGAGAACAGTCTATGACGAGGGTGGCTGGGATCTTTGACAGTTTTTAGGGCCTTCCTCTGACACCGCCTGGTATAGAGGTCCTGGGTGGCAGGAAGCTTGGCCCCAGTGATGTACTGGGCCGTTCGCACTGCCCTCTGTAGTGCCTTTGGGTCGGAGGCCGAGCAGTTGCCACACCAGGCAGTGATGCGACCAGTCCGGATGCTCTCGATGGTGCAGCTGTAGAACCTTTTGAGGATCTGGGGACACATGCCAAATCTTTTCAGTCTCCTGAGGTGGAATAGGCTTTGTTGTGCCCTCTTCACGACTGTCATGGTGTGCTTGGACCATCTTAGTTTGTTGGTGATGTGGAGACCAAGAAACTTGAAGCTCTCAACCTGCTCCACTGCAGCCCCATTGATGAGAATGGGGGCGTGCTCGGTCCTCCTTTTCCTGTAGTCCACAATCATCTCCTTCGTCTTGGTCACGTTGAGGGAGAGGTTGTTGTCCTGGCATCACACGGCCAGGTTTCTGACCTCCTCCCTATAGGCTGTCTCGCTGTTGTCGGTGATCAGGCTGTTTTGTCATCGGCAAATTAAAATTATGGTGTTGGAGTCGTGCTTGGCTGGGGAGTCATGAGTGAACAGGGAGTACAGGAGGGAGCTGAGCACGCAGTCCTGAGGGACCCCCGTGTTGATGATCAGCGTGGCGGATGTGTTGTTCCCTACCTTTACCACCAGGGGGCAGCCCGTCAGGAAGTCCAGGATCCAGTTGCAGAGGGAGGTGTTTAGTCCCAGGGTCCTTAGCTTAGTGATGAGCTCTGAGGGCACTTTGGTGTTGAATGCTAAGCTGTAGTCAATGAACAGCATTCTCACATAGGTGTTCCTTTTGTCCAGGTGTGAAAGGGCAGTGTGGAGTGCAATAGAGATCGCACCATCTGTGGATCTCTTGGGGCGTTATGCAAATTGGAGAGGGTCCAGGGTTTCTGGGATGATGTTGATGTGAGCCATGACCAGCCTTTCAAAGCACTTCATGGCTACAGACGTGAGTGCTACGGGTCGGTAGTCATTTAGGGTAGGTTACCTTAGTGTTCTTGAGCACAGGCACTATGGTGGTCTGCTTAAAACATGTTGGTATTACAGACTCAGACAGGGAGAGATTAAAAATGTCAGTGAAGACACTTGCTAGTTGGTCAGCGCATACTCGGAGTACACGCCCTGGTAATCCATCTGACCCTGTGGCCTTGTGAATGTTGTCTAAAGGTCTTACTCACATCGGCTGCGGAGAGGGTGATCACACAGTCTTCCAGTACAGCTGGTGCTCTCATGCATGTTTCAGTGTTATTTGCCTTGAAGCGAGCATAGAAGACTGTGTTGAAGTAGAAATGTTTATTACAGCAATAGGGGCAGGCAAACGACAGGTCAAGGCAGGCAGAGGTCGATAATCCAGAGCAGTGGGCAAAGGTAAAGGACGGCAGGCAGCCTCAGGAGCAGACAGAGAGGTCAGGCAGGCGGGCTCAGAGTCAGGACAGGCAAGGGTCAAAACCAGGAGGGCAAGAAAAAGAGAAACTGGGAAAAAGCAGGAGCTGAGACAAAATGCTGGTTGACTTGACAAACAAGACAAACTGGCAACAGACAAACAGGGAACACGGGTATAAGTACCCAGGGGATAATGGGGAAGATGGGTGACACCTGGAGGGGGTGGAGACAAGCACAAGGACAGGTGAAACAGATCAGGGTTTGACACTGTCAGTAATGGGTGTGGCTGAAATAGCTGAATGCACTCATTTGAAGGGGCGTCCACATACTTTTGTATTTATAGTGTATGTCTTCCAGAACAATCCATACATTATGTAAAGGGATGTGGTCTATCTCTTGCATGTTATTGTATTTTGAAACAAAAAAACACGCAATCATATTGATTTGACAAGTTAAATGTGATCTAAAATGAGGTTAAAGCTCTTGCAAGAACACATGTTTGAATTCTAATACAATACAGACAATCCATAAAACAATGAAAAATGAAGTTCTATGTTCTGAGTTCTAAGTTCTGAATTATGAGTTCTAAGTTCTGACGTCAACATTCTTATAAGACAACGCTCTGTCTGTCACCTCATGGTGATGTTTCGTGCCCTTTGAACTTTGATTGGCATTGAGTAACATTGACTACAAAATCTGACCTGAGACACGATTCTCTTATCAATCACCCCCCCCCCCCAAAAAATGTGACCGTTGCAAACTGCACTGTGAACACAGACCTTCACAGAATGGACATACTCAGAATGTTAGAATCTATGGGCACAGTTCAGGCCTTGAATCAAATTAATTTCCCAACTGAAAGTGCTTGAATCGCTAAAACGCACACGCAGTGAAAAGTGAGGAATTCGTGCCAATGCAATGTGTGCTTAGTGGGACATATTTTGGGGGAGATGT
>NC_068455.1:74790517-74860517 GCF_023373465.1 Oncorhynchus keta | reverse complement strand
AGAGACAGAGTGAGAGACAGAGAGAGAGAGAGAGAGAGACCCATGCACTCTCATTGTGTGCTATGACAGGGACAGGAGATAACTAAAACAGCTATTGGGAAAGAATGAAAACCTCCACAGTGGGTTCATACGGACCGTCCCCTTCAGTACCCTCTGTCCCGGCTGGAGATGACCAGAACTGGGCTGGACATGACCAGGACTGGGCTGGACATGACCAGGACTGGGCTGGACATGACCAGGACTGGGCTGGAGATGACCAGGACTGGGCTGGAGACGACCAGGACTGGGCTGGAGACGACCAGGACTGGGCTGGAGACGACCAGGACTGGGCTGGACATGACCAGGACTGGGCTGGAGATGACCAGGACTGAGCTGGAGATGACCAGGACTGGGCTGGAGATGACCAGGACTGGGCTGGACAGAAATGGCAGGGAGTGGAATGATAGTACACACAGACCGGTACTCAGGCTATAAGTAAAAAGCTCAGTGTAAATTTTTACACCGAAATAAGGTTTTTAGTCCAGGACTTAATTTGTGTCCGGGAACCTGTCCCATACTTGTTTTTTACGTTTATTAGTCATAATCCGTTCCAGGTGATTCTACTGATATAAAACATGTATTTTTTAAGACAGGAGTCTGCAGATGTAGTTAAGGGAGTCCGAGGCCAGATACATTTTTTTTTTTACATAAACTAACAACAGATTCAAATCACTTCGGCCAAGGGATAGTGGAATAAGTTTAGTTGTAATACAATATTAACCTTGGGCAGCCTGGGCGGCTCACAGGGATATTGGTATCCACAGCCCTCCACCAATTATACATTTTTCACTCAATACTTTTTGTATCTGCCTCATGGAAAAATGTGTAGAGTTTCAGGAAATTAGCTTGATAAAAAAAAGGTGCCAGTTCTCATTTAACTTTTAGACTACTATGGTCTATTTAAGAACCAGTCTTGTCTTTCTATACCAGACAGCACTGGTACAGCTCAACCCCCTGGCCTGTAGCAGTTGTGTGGGAGAGAAGTGGTGAAACCCTGGTTTAAATGACAGTAACAGCACCCTCTGTGGGTGAAAGGCATCTACTGCAGATCAAAGACAGTAAACAACACATAAAATACACGGTGGACAAAACATTAAGAACACCTGCTCTTTCCATGACAGACTGACCAGGTGAATCCAGGTGAAAGCTATGATCCCTTATTGATGTCACTTGTTAAACCCACTTCAATCAGTGTAGATGAAGGGGAGGAGACGGGTTAAAGGCTTTTTAAGCACCGAGACATGGTGTATATGTGCTATTCCCAGGGTGAATGGGCAAGACTAAATATTTAAGTGCCTTTGAACATGGTTGCACGTGCCAAGCCCACCGGTTTGAGTGTGTCAAGAAATACAACACTGCTGGTTTTTTTTCACACTCAAGTTTCGTGTATCAAGAATAGTCCACCACCCAAAAGAAAAACAATGAAACTTGACACAACTGTGGGAAGCATTTGAGTCAACATGGACCAGTATCCCTGTGGAACGCTCTCCCCACCTTGTAGAGTCCACATGGTCCAGTATCCCTGTGGAACGCTCTCCCCACCTTGTAGAGTCCACATGGACCAGTATCCCTGTGGAACGCTTTCCACACCTTGTAGAGTCCACATGGTCCAGTATCCCTGTGGAACGCTTTCCACACCTTGTAGAGTCCACATGGACCAGTATCCCTGTGGAACGCTTTCCACACCTTGTAGAGTCCACATGGTCCAGTATCCCTGTGGAACGCTTTCCACACCTTGCAGAGTCCACATGGACCAGTATCCCTGTGGAACGCTTTCCACACCTTGTAGAGTCCACATGGACCAGTATCCCTGTGGAACGCTCTCCCCACCTTGTAGAGTCCACATGGACCAGTATCCCTGTGGAACGCTTTCCACACCTTGTAGAGTCCACATGGACCAGTATCCCTGTGGAACGCTCTCCCCACCTTGCAGAGTCCACATGGACCAGTATCCCTGTGGAACGCTTTCCACACCTTGTAGAGTCCACATGGACCAGTATCCCTGTGGAACGCTCTCCCCACCTTGCAGAGTCCACATGGACCAGTATCCATGTGGAACGCTTCCACACCTTGTAGAGTCCACATGGACCAGTATCCCTGTGGAACGCTCTCCCCACCTTGTAGAGTCCACATGGTCCAGTATCCCTGTGGAACGCTTTCCACACCTTGTAGAGTCCACATGGTCCAGTATCCCTGTGGAACGCTTTCCACACCTTGCAGAGTCCACATGGTCCAGTATCCCTGTGGAACGCTTTCCACACCTTGTAGAGTCCACATGGTCCAGTATCCCTGTGGAACGCTCTCCCCACCTTGTAGAGTCCACATGGACCAGTATCCCTGTGGAACGCTTTCCACACCTTGTAGAGTCCACATGGACCAGTATCCCTGTGGAACGCTCTCCCCACCTTGTAGAGTCCACATGGACCAGTATCCCTGTGGAACGCTCTCCCCACCTTGTAGAGTCCACATGGACCAGTATCCCTGTGGAACGCTCTCCCCACCTTGTAGAGTCCACATGGACCAGTATCCCTGTGGAACGCTCTCCCCACCTTGTAGAGTCCACATGGTCCAGTATCCCTGTGGAACGCTCTCCCCACCTTGTAGAGTCCACATGGACCAGTATCCCTGTGGAACGCTCTCCCCACCTTGTAGAGTCCACATGGTCCAGTATCCCTGTGGAACGCTCTCCCCACCTTGTAGAGTCCACATGGTCCAGTATCCCTGTGGAACGCTTTCCCCACCTTGCAGAGTCCACATGGACCAGTATCCCTGTGGAACGCTCTCCCCACCTTGCAGAGTCCACATGGACCAGTATCCCTGTGGAACGCTCTCCCCACCTTGCAGAGTCCACATGGACCAGTATCCCTGTGGAACGCTCTCCCCACCTTGCAGAGTCCACATGGACCAGTATCCCTGTGGAACGCTCTCCCCACCTTGTAGAGTCCACATGGTCCAGTATCCCTGTGGAACACTCTCCCCACCTTGTAGAGTCAACATGGTCCAGTATCCCTGTGGAACGCTCTCCCCACCTTGCAGAGTCCACATGGTCCAGTATCCCTGTGGAACGCTTTCCACACCTTGCAGAGTCCACATGGACCAGTATCCCTGTGGAACACTCTCCCCACCTTGTAGAGTCAACATGGTCCAGTATCCCTGTGGAACGCTCTCCCCACCTTGCAGAGTCAACATGGACCAGTATCCCTGTGGAACGCTCTCCCCACCTTGTAGAGTCAACATGGACCAGTATCCCTGTGGAACGCTCCCCACCTTGCAGAGTCCACATGGTCCAGTATCTCTGTGGAACGCTTTCTCCCCACCTTGTAGAGTCAACATGGACCAGTATCCCTGTGGAACGCTCTCCCCACCTTGTAGAGTCAACATGGTCCAGTATCCCTGTGGAACGCTCTCCCCCACCTTGTAGAGTCAACATGGACCAGTATCCCTGTGGAACGCTCTCCCCACCTTGTAGAGTCAACATGGTCCAGTATCCCTGTGGAACGCTCTCCCCACCTTGTAGAGTCAACATGGACCAGTATCCCTGTGGAACGCTCTCCCCACCTTGCAGAGTCCACATGGTCCAGTATCTCTGTGGAACGCTCTCCCCACCTTGTAGAGTCCACATGGTCCAGTATCCCTGTGGAACGCTCTCCCCACCTTGTAGAGTCCACATGGACCAGTATCCCTGTGGAACGCTCTCCCCACCTTGTAGAGTCCACATGGTCCAGTATCCCTGTGGAACGCTTTCCACACCTTGCAGAGTCCACATGGTCCAGTATCCCTGTGGAACGCTTTCCCCACCTTGCAGAGTCCACATGGACCAGTATCCCTGTGGAACGCTTTCCACACCTTGTAGAGTCCACATGGACCAGTATCCCTGTGGAACGCTCTCCCCACCTTGCAGAGTCCACATGGACCAGTATCCATGTGGAACGCTTTCCACACCTTGTAGAGTCCACATGGACCAGTATCCCTGTGGAACGCTCTCCCCACCTTGTAGAGTCCACATGGACCAGTATCCCTGTGGAACGCTTTCCACACCTTGTAGAGTCCACATGGTCCAGTATCCCTGTGGAACGCTTTCCACACCTTGCAGAGTCCACATGGTCCAGTATCCCTGTGGAACGCTTTCCACACCTTGTAGAGTCCACATGGTCCAGTATCCCTGTGGAACGCTCTCCCCACCTTGTAGAGTCCACATGGTCCAGTATCCCTGTGGAACGCTTTCCACACCTTGTAGAGTCCACATGGACCAGTATCCCTGTGGAACGCTCTCCCACCTTGTAGAGTCCACATGGTCCAGTATCCCTGTGGAACGCTCTCCCCACCTTGTAGAGTCCACATGGACCAGTATCCCTGTGGAACGCTTTCCACACCTTGTAGAGTCCACATGGACCAGTATCCCTGTGGAACGCTCTCCCCACCTTGTAGAGTCCACATGGTCCAGTATCCCTGTGGAACGCTCTCCACACCTTGTAGAGTCCACATGGTCCAGTATCCCTGTGGAACGCTCTCCCCACCTTGTAGAGTCCACATGGTCCAGTATCCCTGTGGAACGCTCTCCCCACCTTGTAGAGTCCACATGGACCAGTATCCCTGTGGAACGCTCTCCACACCTTGCAGAGTCCACATGGACCAGTATCCCTGTGGAACGCTCTCCCCACCTTGCAGAGTCCACATGGACCAGTATCCCTGTGGAACGCTCTCCCCACCTTGCAGAGTCCACATGGACCAGTATCCCTGTGGAACGCTCTCCCCACCTTGCAGAGTCCACATGGACCAGTATCCCTGTGGAACGCTCTCCCCACCTTGTAGAGTCCACATGGTCCAGTATCCCTGTGGAACACTCTCCCCACCTTGTAGAGTCAACATGGTCCAGTATCCCTGTGGAACGCTCTCCCCACCTTGCAGAGTCCACATGGTCCAGTATCCCTGTGGAACGCTTTCCACACCTTGCAGAGTCCACATGGACCAGTATCCCTGTGGAACGCTCTCCCCACCTTGCAGAGTCCACATGGACCAGTATCCCTGTGGAACACTCTCCCCACCTTGTAGAGTCAACATGGTCCAGTATCCCTGTGGAACGCTCTCCCCACCTTGCAGAGTCAACATGGACCAGTATCCCTGTGGAACGCTCTCCCACCTTGTAGAGTCAACATGGACCAGTATCCCTGTGGAACGCTCTCCCCACCTTGCAGAGTCCACATGGTCCAGTATCTCTGTGGAACGCTCTCCCCACCTTGTAGAGTCAACATGGACCGGTATCCCTGTGGAACGCTCTCCCCACCTTGTAGAGTCAACATGGTCCAGTATCCCTGTGGAACGCTTCCCACCTTGTAGAGTCAACATGGACCAGTATCCCTGTGGAACGCTCTCCCACCTTGTAGAGTCAACATGGTCCAGTATCCCTGTGGAACGCTTTCCCCCACCTTGTAGAGTCAACATGGACCAGTATCCCTGTGGAACGCTCTCCCCACCTTGCAGAGTCCACATGGTCCAGTATCTCTGTGGAACGCTCTCCCCACCTTGTAGAGTCCACATGGTCCAGTATCCCTGTGGAACGCTCTCCACACCTTGTAGAGTCCACATGGTCCAGTATCCCTGTGGAACGCTCTCCCCACCTTGTAGAGTCCACATGGTCCAGTATCCCTGTGGAACGCTTTCCACACCTTGCAGAGTCCACATGGACCAGTATCCCTGTGGAACGCTTTCCACACCTTGTAGAGTCCACATGGTCCAGTATCCCTGTGGAACGCTCTCCCACACCTTGTAGAGTCCACATGGTCCAGTATCCCTGTGGAACGCTCTCCCCACCTTGTAGAGTCCACATGGACCAGTATCCCTGTGGAACGCTCTCCCCACCTTGTAGAGTCCACATGGACCAGTATCCCTGTGGAACGCTTTCCCCACCTTGCAGAGTCCACATGGACCAGTATCCCTGTGGAACGCTTTCCCCACCTTGCAGAGTCCACATGGACCAGTATCCCTGTGGAACGCTTTCCCCACCTTGCAGAGTCCACATGGACCAGTATCCCTGTGGAACGCTTTCCACACCTTGTAGAGTCCACATGGACCAGTATCCCTGTGGAACGCTTTCCACACCTTGCAGAGTCCACATGGACCAGTATCCCTGTGGAACGCTCTCCCACCTTGCAGAGTCCACATGGACCAGTATCCCTGTGGAACACTCTCCCCACCTTGCAGAGTCCACATGGTCCAGTATCCCTGTGGAACGCTCCCCACCTTGCAGAGTCCACATGGTCCAGTATCCCTGTGGAACGCTCTCCCCACCTTGCAGAGTCCACATGGACCAGTATCCCTGTGGAACGCTCTCCCCACCTTGTAGAGTCCACATGGTCCAGTATCCCTGTGGAACGCTTTCCCCACCTTGCAGAGTCCACATGGACCAGTATCCCTGTGGAACGCTCTCCCCACCTTGTAGAGTCCACATGGACCAGTATCCCTGTGGAACGCTCTCCCCCCACCTTGCAGAGTCCACATGGTCCAGTATCCCTGTGGAACACTCTCCCCACCTTGCAGAGTCCACATGGTCCAGTATCCCTGTGGAACACTCTCCCCACCTTGCAGAGTCCACATGGTCCAGTATCCCTGTGGAACACTCTCCCCACCTTGCAGAGTCCACATGGTCCAGTATCCCTGTGGAACGCTCTCCCCACCTTGCAGAGTCCACATGGTCCAGTATCCCAGTGGAACACTCTCCCCACCTTGCAGAGTCCACATGGACCAGTATCCCTGTGGAACGCTTTCCCACACCTTGCAGAGTCCACATGGTCCAGTATCCCTGTGGAACGCTTTCCCCACCTTGCAGAGTCCACATGGTCCAGTATCCCTGTGGAACACTCTCCCCACCTTGCAGAGTCCACATGGACCAGTATCCCTGTGGAACGCTCTCCCCCACCTTGCAGAGTCCACATGGTCCAGTATCCCTGTGGAACGCTCTCCCCACCTTGTAGAGTCCACATGGACCAGTATCCCTGTGGAACGCTTTCCCCACCTTGTAGAGTCCACATGGTCCAGTATCCCTGTGGAACGCTCTCCCCACCTTGTAGAGTCCACATGGTCCAGTATCCCTGTGGAACGCTCTCCCCACCTTGCAGAGTCCACATGGTCCAGTATCCCTGTGGAACGCTTTCCCCACCTTGTAGAGTCCACATGGACCAGTATCCCTGTGGAACGCTTTCCACACCTTGCAGAGTCCACATGGTCCAGTATCCCTGTGGAACGCTTTCCCCACCTTGTAGAGTCCACATGGTCCAGTATCCCTGTGGAACGCTCTCCCCACCTTGCAGAGTCCACATGGTCCAGTATCCCTGTGGAACGCTTTTCCACACCTTGTAGAGTCCACATGGTCCAGTATCCCTGTGGAACGCTCTCCCCACCTTGTAGAGTCCACATGGTCCAGTATCCCTGTGGAACGCTTTCCACACCTTGCAGAGTCCACATGGTCCAGTATCCCTGTGGAACGCTTTCCCCACCTTGCAGATTCCACATGGTCCAGTATCCCTGTGGAACGCTCTCCCCACCTTGCAGAGTCCATGTCCTGACGAATGGCGGCTGTTCTGAGAGCAGAAAGGGGGTGCATCTCAACACTAGGAAGATGTTCCTAATGTCTGGTATACTCTGGATACAATGCCAAATTCAAAAAAATTGAAATGCACCCAAATAAAATGTGAAACTAAACTAAACTTAAGCCCTACATTAACAGGCCCATCAACCCTTAATATAATATTGTCCATTTTGTCCACTCCAGTATGCATCATGATGTAGAGAACCCTGAACTACATAACAGGCCCATCAACCCTTAATATAATATTGTCCATTTTGTCCACTCCAGTATGCATCATGATGTAGAGAACCCTGAATTAAATAACAGGCCCATCAACCTTTAATATAATATTGTCCATTTTGTCCACTCCAGTATGCATCATGATGTAGAGAACCCTGAATTAAATAACAGGCCCATCAACCTTTAATATAATATTGTCCATTTTGTCCACTCCAGTATGCATCATGATGGAGAACCCTGAATTACATAACAGGCCCATCAACCTTTAATATAATATTGTCCATTTTGTCCACTCCAGTATGCATCATGATGTAGAGAACCCTGAACTACATAACAGGCCCATCAACCCTTAATATAATATTGTCCATTTTGTCCACTCCAGTATGCATCATGATGTAGAGAACCCTGAACTACATAACAGGCCCATCAACCCTTAATATAATATTGTCCATTTTGTCCACTCCAGTATGCATCATGATGTAGAGAACCCTGAATTAAATAACAGGCCCATCAACCTTTAATATAATATTGTCCATTTTGTCCACTCCAGTATGCATCATGATGGAGAACCCTGAATTACATAACAGGCCCATCAACCTTTAATATAATATTGTCCATTTTGTCCACTCCAGTATGCATCATGATGGAGAACCCTGAATTAAATAACAGGCCCATCAACCTTTAATATAATATTGTCCATTTTGTCCACTCCAGTATGCATCATGATGGAGAACCCTGAATTACATAACAGGCCCATCAACCCTTAATATAATATTGTCCATTTTGTCCACTCCAGTATGCATCATGATGTAGAGAACCCTGAACTCCATAACAGGCCCATCAACCCTTAATATAATATTGTCCATTTTGTCCACTCCAGCATGCATCATGATGTAGAGAACCCTGAACTACATAACAGGGTAACATGGTAAAGTCATGAATATAAACAGTTGGTTCTCAGACACAGATAGAGTCTAGTTATGGACTAAATATCATGATAGTGAACATTCAAAATGCTTCTTTGTCCAAAAAAAAAAAAATTTTTAAAAAGAGACCGAATTTTTAAAATTCTTCTCACATTAGAACACAAAACCAAATGTAAAAAAAATTACTTCAAAAACATGCATGGCTAACTAGTGACTACCAATTCAACATTAGGGGCACTATCATCCAACTGTAGTTAAGAAACAAAACCAATGTCGAATCAGATTTTTACAAAATATTCATTTTATTATTTATTTTTCATTCATTATAATAAAACGTCACAATAATTTCAGTGCGAGACTTTTAGCTAAACATTCATAAGACACACTCCTGAAAAATACTTGACACATTGCACTTTCCCCGTTCAGTTTATTTTCCCCTGAGATACGCCATTGACAGTGATACTGCCCTAGTTCTTATCCTCCCTCCCGCCCTTATCCGTTTGGGAAGGCCACACCCTCGGCCCAGAAATATTAGAAAAATCTGTGGTTTTGTAAAGAAGCAATAAACTCCAAGGTTACGTCCCAAATGGCACCCTATTCCTTATGTAGTGCACTACTACCCTACTGGTCCTGGTTAAAAGTAGTGCACTACAGAGGGAATAGGGTGTCATTTGGGACACATCCCAAGTCTAGCAAGACTCCATCGAGTCCTTAATAACTCAATATAAAGGCGACCATTTTGTATTTATTTTAAAATGCTTATTTTTTTTTTTATTATTATTTGTATTTAATTTTAGGTCAGACACCCAAACTGTTAGAGGGGCCCAACATGCCAACAACACAAAGTGTGTGGATCCAAATATGTACATATCTTACGAAGCTTCGTCTCTGGCCAATCACGTTGCGTGTTCAATCCCTCACTTCCTGTGTCCAGATGTCAAGCATTGATAACAAGATTTTAAAAAGAAAAAGACCAAAAAAAAAACAAACAAACAGCAAATTGGTTCAAGCAGAAGGCCAGGATTGACCCTTCCTGTGCACCCATCAACATATTCCTACAGCACATTATTTCATCATCATCATCACATGACCATTGTCAGACTTCACTACCCACAGAGCTTTATGGTGGTGTGATCTGGGCTCTTAAGTTGTTCTCTCTGCCCTCCAGAAGGTTCACAGTGAAGTGAAGATCCTTCAGTCTCACGTGATTCATTTACTGGTCCACTGATTCTAATATAAACCTGTACACAGAGCATGTTAAAGAAGGCAACAAGACATTTTGTTTTTGTGGAACCCCCTCCAAGCTACCCCACCCTCTACCATCGTCTTTTCCCTCCTCTCCTCCAAAAGGTTCAGTGTGACATGGGGCATCTGAAGCCAGTGGTGGGAGGGAGGGAGACGGATCAGAAAACTCACGGTTGGGAGCGACAGCTTAGTGAAAGGGAAGGTAAGCTAAGCCCCAGTCTCTACCAAGTAATGAAGAGGGGGACCGGCCTCCCCCTGACTCCCTCCCCACCCAAATGTCTTTAACTAGCAGCAAGTGTGTAAGGGAGGGGGGGAGGGGTCCATGTTCTTAACGCCCCCCCCATTTCTTTAACTACCGACAGGTGCAGGACTCAGCTATCATGTCAGGGATCTCCTTATAATCCACTGTCTTGTTGTCATCCAGCAGCATCAGTACGCTGATGGGTTTGTACTTATACGGCACGCAGGACAGCGACGGCACCTCATCCATCCCCTTCCCTTTAATCAGGTTCTGCATTATGGCATGGCTGGAGGGGTTGAGGCCGTAGTGGAGGATTCTGGGACAGTCTCCTTTACAGTAGCCAGGGTTGTACTGGTGTGGGGCGAGGTATTTGACCAGGCCTAACGCGGCAAAGGTGACCCGGTAGGAGTGGAGTTTGCACTGGTTCTTGGGCGAGGGTTTCTTGTGTTTTCGGTAGTTGGGGATGTCGGAGGCGATGCTACCTGGGGGATTAGGGCCGTTGGAGCGACGGAGTCGGGGGGCGAAGAGGTGGTGAGATTCTGGAGTCAGACCCCCCAAACTGGACCACCCAGTTCGGGTCGCTGCCCTCCACTCTCTGGTTTCTTCCTCTTCATTGAGGAAGAGGAGGAGAGCGGGGGTGTTGAGGTGATTTGCGGAGGCCGCCCTCCTTCCCCTCCTGTGTCCCCCTCGGATTCTCCACAGGCTTCCCAAGGCCTCGCTCCTCCAATGCCCAGGATCCAAGCACCAATACTGGGCCATGAGGGTCAGGCAACTGCCCTGCTTTGGCCTTTTCTGGGTCAGCTTTACCACCTGTGTGGTGAGGTGCTCTGTGATGTCAGTTTCTGTCCACTGCTGATGCGGCTCCAGGGTGACTAGGCGCCCCAGACCTCCATGGGGGCTTGTCCAGCTATCATTCCCCAGAGAGGTGACTCTGGCCCTGCAACGGAGAGGAGAGGGGTGGGGCGTCCTGGATGTATTAGAGGGACGGAGGTGGACAAAGGAGGCTCTCACTAGCTGTTCCAGGGAGAGGGACTGGAGGTCGTACTCCACTGTGTAGGTGTAGCGCAGGACTGGAGGAGGGAGAGAGAACATGCAGAGAGGACAGGAGGGAGAAAAACATGTATAGGGAAAGAGAGAGATGGGGAGGGTTGAGGGAGAGAAAGGATGTAAAAGAACAGGGAGAGATGACAATGGTAGGAGTCAATATCTTCATCTCACCTTTGACCTGATACACTTCTAAATTATAAATGGTCAGGCTTCACCATAACAAACAGTTACAAAAACAAAAAGGTAACCTAGACTATTCTACACCATAACATACCCATCATAACCTATAGCCTTAATAATGGTTTATCTATTGTTATTATGAATGACAATGAATAGTTGTACAACAGGCCTACCCTTAACCACTGTAATTTCATATAATCAGATATAATCAGACAAAACCTTCAGGGTGATAAGCGCTTGTTATCTTACACACTGTGTGTGTCTCACCTGAAGACGACGTCAGAGACCACACCTGGGTGGTGTTGGGTCGCAACAGACGCGCTGTGTTCGACCCGAACATCCGATGCTGTTTAGGCCTCCCATCCGGGTCGGCCGCGCTCTTAAACAAACTTAACATATATTGCAAGTTCTGGTCGGCCTTCTGTGCTTCTGTTAGCGTGTGAAGCGGCTCCTGCTGGTTTTTCTGACTAGTGCTATGGTGATTTCGGCGACATCTCCCACCGAGTTGTGATTGTAACGAACCAGAGGGATCGGTAGGAATGTTGGCCATTTCCCCGTCCGCTCGGGTAAACGTAGAACACAAGAAAAATACGAAAAAGGACAGGATACATGTGTTGTTACGGTGGGTAGCCCTCATGTTCGACCTAGCACCGGTGAAAGCCCGAGTTACTGCCACCAGAAGGATGGAATCAAAAGGTGTGATTTCTTACCGAGGACAAGGTGAGACGCGCGCTCACCTGACAAACAACCTGCCATTTTCGCTCATCACTAGTTACCACAGCGCCATAAACCACGCCCATTTCTACAAATTATATTCTCAAAATATGTTTTTAAACCTAACCTTAACCACACTGCTAACCGTGTGCCTAACCTTAAATGAAATCATTTTTGTTTATATTAATTCTTACGATATGACTTTGTGGCAGTGGAAAACACCATAATCTGTTTGACCCCCAATTGACCCCTCTCGTGAGGTGTGGACGAAAAAGGAGCAATTGTCATGACCTGATGAAAGCTGAAACGCGAAACAGGCCAAACTCATAGAGATAAATTAGAGGACTCAACTTGGATAGAAATTATTTTAGCATGGACAGTGACATTAAAGACATGCTCCGGAACTTTGGGGCCTACTAAGTATTTTTTTTTAAACTTCCTGCTTTGAGCTGGATGTGTCCATGTGTAGCTCATACACACATAATCTATGCGCATAATTACTGTTTTACCTCAATTAGCCTCGAAATCTCTAGTTTGAAAGCGACTGTTTTTCTGGAGGCTGTGCTGCGCCATTTCCACTACATTTTCTTCCACATGGGCCAGCCCCTTCGCAATTTGAGTTCAACCAATGAGCTTCAGCTCCTCACCATATGAGTGACAGCTAGCAAGATGCACATGATGCACCGACAGCAGAGCGAGAGAGAGCAATGACGTGGTGCATATCTTCACATATGTGACGTAGTACGCAATTTCCGTGGACCACTTTTGGCTCGCGAGCTCTGCTTTCAGAACTACTGGCTAAAAAGTATCCAAAAGTACCGGAGAATCTCTTTAAGGGCTTCCACAATTTTAAAGTAATCAACTGGTTGGGGATTCCTCTGGGTTGGGAGCGATCAGCCAATCGGTGAATCCCAAACCACCCCCTCGCCCCTACCAACTCACTCAGAGGGTCCTTAGTTGTCAAGGGGTGAGAGTGGCGAGGGGATCAATAAACCCATCAACTCCTGTACACTAGTGACTTAAATTAATTCATGTTCCACTTTTAAATAGTAAAACTGGTATGAAATTCAAATGAACAAATAAAAGTTTTACACTTCAGTAACAGTTAAACATTTAATTTGGGAGGTATTTATCCTGTTATTTATTTTGGGAGGTATTTATCCTGTTATTTATTTTGGGAGGTATTTATCCTGTTATTTATTTTGGGAGGTATTTATCCTGTTATTTATTTTGGGAGGTATTTATCCTGTTATTTATTTTGGGAGGTATTTATCCTGTTATTTATTTTGGGAGGTATTTATCCTGTTATTTCACGTTGCGAGTCAAGAAATCAGACACAAACAAATGCATGTGGCTTCTGATTAGACACGCCTCTCCATTATTTTGTATGAAATTGCACAAACTTCCAACAGATCGCAGTGCGCGTCGTGATAAGCACATCGCTCTGAAGCCTGCAACCTTGCAGACGCTATCTGAGGGTCTTATTAGCCCCTACACCCTCCAACTGTTGGTGAGATCATAAACAACCAAAACCGGATAGAAAGCATGCCGAAAAGATATTGAACTATATATATATATATATATATATATATATATATATATATATATAATACCATCTTCAAGAAATAACCATCAAATAAAAGCTAGACAGTCAGGGAGAATTGATGCCTGTTGATTTTGTTATGTTTGAGCAAAGGAACGCAGGTTTAGCCATGTCAAAATGCATAGAATTGCAGGAAATTAGCTGTAAAACTGCAAACTTTCCTTTCAGCTCCATGCCAAACTGTGTAGAATTGCTAGAAATAAGCTTCAAAACTGTACAGAAAAAAACCTCTACTCAATAGAAATATGTGCTTTACAACAGCAACATGTTCCCTAAATCGCCAAAGACACCTTTCTAGCTGATATACTGTGTTATAGTTTACACTTCCTCTTCCAGGGAGCTGTGGAGAGGTCAAAATAATGACACTGTCTACTAAATCTATTTTTTTCACCTTTATTTAACCAGGTAGGCTAGTTCATTTTAAAACGGTGATTACTTCTTCCACTTGCTATTATCATTCACATAATTCTAACATATAATGTATGTCGCCGGTATGCCTGGGGTGGGGTTTCCCTGGGCAACAAAAAAAAAGCGTTAGAAACCTTGGACTAGAGTGCAGAATTTAAAACATCAAACTCCAGCCTGGTAGGTGACACCGCCGTAAAACCCCAATGAAGAAGAATTCCCCAACCCACAACCCAACCCTCCCCGTTTTTTTTCAACTGGTCGTTCAGAACAGCACCGTTTCCGTTTAATTGAACGTTGCAGCAAATACGTTAAATTATTTCACAGGGGGTTGGTGGAACCTTAATTGGGGAGGATGGGCTCGTGGTAATGGCTGGAATGGAATAAGTTCAATTATTATTAAACCCATGGTTTCCATGCCATTCAATTTTACTCCGTTCCAGCCATTATTATGAGCCGTCCTCCCCTCAGCAGCCTCCACAGTAATTATATTGACAAGATACCTGATTGAACTCTCTAACAATGGAAATACATGTCCTCAATTATTGAAGGGACACACTCTTTTCATAGCACTTTGATTAAAAAAAAGAAGATTTTTGTAGCTACGAAAAAGTCACTTTAGGTATCGAAGTGACGAGTGTTTCCCAAATGATTGACTGCAGGTGAGATCAGTTCAGACCATTCTAGCCAATGAGAAGGCAGATATCCTCTCGCTTCACGTCTTCCTCTCTGGTTGCAATACGTTCTATCGTACTGAACGCAGCACAGGTGAAATTCAAACGAACACCTGCTGCTGCTAATTAGGGGCGGGGAGTAGCTGTTGAAGTTATTTGGACAGCTACTAATTCAGCGGGACGCGGATGTTCCGATAGTCTATTGCTCGCTGCCATGGCCGAACCACGAAGGGTTCAACTGACTACGCTGTCCAGTAATGTCCCCTTGCAGTCAGCCGTGGGGGTTAAACCAGCGTTACCCCCTAAAGAGGCGGTCACCGTTACTCCAGTAGCTGCGTCGACCTCAACTTCCTGGGGAAGTCCAACCAAACAACCTGTAGCCGCATCCAACTCGTGTTCTCAGGGTAGTTCAACCAAACTGGTTAAGACCGAACGCTTTGTCCTGACGTTGTTTGAGCCAGACCAGCATAGGTGTCCTGAGTTCTACTACCCTGAACTTGTTTACAAAAAGGTGAGATAGAAAGACGCTCCTCCGTTCAGATAGAATTGGTGTGATTGATCAATAGATTTAGACTGATCAATTATGAATGTTAAATCTACTAGGAAACTAGCTAAATGTATTATCCTAAATACGTTTCATTGACGCCACTAACAAAGGCACTGTTTTCCAGAAGAGCGTTTCAGACAAAGATGTACCAAACACAATTGAGCAGGAGAACAGAGAGAAGGATGAACTTGGAGCGATCGCCAGGAGATTCGAGGATAAATATGTTAGTGGAGTTGAATATTAGTATTTGGTGCCAAGCCTAATATTATGGCCTGGCACCACAAGCTAAAATGACATTTTACATACAGAATTACCTTTTTTTGGTCCATTAAGGAGTTACTCCCCCCTCCCCTTCCCCCTTCTAAGCTCACTCCATTGAATCACACCATTTTAAAAGCCCTTCTCATCGAGAATGTTACAAACTGGTCTATATGTAGTAACTGACTGACGAGATGGTCTGAATAGTTTTTTGTCAGTCTAAATTCAGTGTCCTTGTCTTTAACCTCTCTATGCACATGCCAACACATTTCTCAGCCTTTGAAGCATTCAGCAAATGTGTTTTATCATTTGACATATTCTCCAGACGTAGACATAGGGAATTTGTTTTTATATGTTAAATGTTTTCAATTATGTTTTCATCAGAAAATGTGTAAGTACTTTTCTTATTTAACACACAGAAAAATGAAAATAATATTTTCAACACTTATGTTCAAGTCCGGTTGTGGAATTTCTCAACAAAATGAAAGCAAAAGATTTAGACTTTGATCCCGTGTACATTTTTTTTTGCCTGATAATTAAATAGGCACATATTTGCATATCACCTGATCTGCGTACTTAAATACAATATTTCAGAAACATTAAATTGATAAAAGTGTATTGTGATATGATTTTAAAAATATATTTATTTATTAGTGTGTGGTGCCTGGCGTTAAGACTGTTTAAATATTGTGTCTGAAATGCCACCCTATTCCCTATATAGTGCACTACTTTTGTCCAGAGCCCTACTGCACCCTATTCCCTATATAGTGCACTACTTTAGACCAGAACTTTAGGGATTAGGGTGCCATTTGAGATGCATTCAATGTCATTGTTTTAATACCTTATTGTCTTGATGAACCCCCTGTCTTGTCCTCTCTCTCTCTCTCTCTCTCCAGGGATGTGGGAACAAACGTAAGAAGGATCGTATTCAGGATCTAGTGGATATAGGCTATGGTTATGACAACGAAGACTCTTTCATCGACAACTCAGAGGCAGTAGGTTCAGGTTCTCCTGGTTCTCCTGGTTTGGTTTCTCCTGGTTCTCCTGGTTTGGTTTCTCCTGGTTCTCCTGGTTTGGTTTCTCCTGGTTCTCCTGGTTTGGTTTCTCCTGGTTCTCCTGGTTTGGTTTCTCCTGGTTCTCCTGGTTCGGTTTCTCCTGGTTCTCCTGGTTCGGTTTCTCCTGGTTCTCCTGGTTCGGTTTCTCCTGGTTCTCCTGGTTCGGTTTCTCCTGGTTCTCCTGGTTCGGTTTCTCCTGGTTCTCCTGGTTCGGTTTCTCCTGGTTCTCCTGGTTTGGTTTCTCCTGGTTCTCCTGGTTTGGTTTCTCCTGGTTTGGTTTCTCCTGGTTCTCCTGGTTTGGTTTCTCCTGGTTCTCCTGGTTTGGTTTCTCCTGGCTCTCCTGGTTTGGTTTCTCCTGGTTTGGTTTCTCCTGGCTCTCCTGGTTTGGTTTCTACTGGTTTGGTTTCTCCTGGCTCTCCTGGTTTGGTTTCTCCTGGTTCTCCTGGTTTGGTTTCTCCTGGTTCTCCTGGTTTGGTTTCTCCTGGTTCTCCTGGTTTGGTTTCTCCTGGTTCTCCTGGTTTGGTTTCTCCTGGTTCTCCTGGTTTGGTTTCTCCTGGTTCTCCTGGTTTGGTTTCTCCTGGTTCTCCTGGTTCTCCTGGTTCTCCTGTTTCTCCTGGTTCTCCTGTTTCTCCTGGTTCTCCTGTTTCTCCTGGTTCTCCTGGTTTGGGTTCTCCTGGTTCTCCTGGTTTGGGTTCTCCTGGTTCTCCTGGTTTGGTTTCTCCTGGTTTCTCCTGGTTTGGTTTCTCCTGGTTTGGTTTCTCCTGGTTTGGTTTCTCCTGGTTTGGTTTCTCCTGGTTTGGTTTCTCCTGGTTTCTCCTGGTTTGGTTTCTCCTGGTTCTCCTGGTTTGGTTTCTCCTGGTTCTCCTGGTTTGGTTTCTCCTGGTTCTCCTGGTTTGGTTTCTCCTGGTTTGGTTTCTCCTGGTTCTCCTGGTTTGGGTTCTCCTGGTTTGGTTTCTCCTGGTTCTCCTGGTTTGGTTTCTCCTGGTTCTCCTGGTTTGGGTTTCTCCTGGTTCTCCTGGTTTGGGTTTCTCCTGGTTCTCCTGGTTTGGTTTCTCCTGGTTCTCCTGGTTTGGGTTTCTCCTGGTTCTCCTGGTTTGGGTTTCTCCTGGTTCTCCTGGTTTGGGTTTCTCCTGGCTCTCCTGGTTTGGTTTCTCCTGGTTTGGTTTCTCCTGGCTCTCCTGGTTTGGTTTCTCCTGGCTCTCCTGGTTTGGTTTCTCCTGGCTCTCCTGGTTCGGTTTCTCCTGGCTCTCCTGGTTCGGTTTCTCCTGACTCTCCTGGTTCGGTTTCTCCTGACTCTCCTGGTTCGGTTTCTCCTGGCTCTCCTGGTTCGGTTTACCCTGTTTAGTTTAATGTAGTATAGTACTGTATTATACTGTAATATCTCCCCCTCCTGTCCTCTCTGAGCACTAAGCTGGTCTGTTTAGTAATGTAGTATAGTACTGTATTATACTGTAATATCTCCCCCTCCTGTCCTCTCTGAGCACTAAGCTGGTCTGTTTAGTAATGTAGTATAGTACTGTATTATACTGTAATATCGCCCCCTCCTGTCCTCTCTGAGCACTAAGCTGGTCTGTTTAGTAATGTAGTATAGTACTATATTATACTGTAATATCACCCCCTCCTGTCCTCTCTGAGCACTAAGCTGGTCTGTTTAGTAATGTAGTATTATACTGTAATATCTCCCCCTCCTGTTCTCTCTGCAGTATGATGAGTTGGTCCCAGCCTCTCTGAGCACCAAGCTGGGAGGGTTCTATGTCAACTCTGGACCTCTCCATTTCCGCCAGGCCTCTGATACGGAGACAGACGACGACTCCATGACCAAGAACCAACAACCCAAGCCCCCTAAAGTAATTAACTCCATGACCAAGAACCAACAACCCAAGCCCCCTAAAGTAATTAACTCCATGACCAGAACCAACAACCCAAGCCCCCTAAAGTAATTAACTCCATGACCAAGAACCAACAACCCAAGCCCCCTAAAGTAATTAACTCCATGACCAAGAACCAACAACCCAAGCCCCCTAAAGTAATTAACTCCATGACCAAGAACCAACAACCCAAGCCCCCTAAAGTAATTAACTCCATGGCTGCGTCCCGTTCCAAACAGCCCCCTAAAGTAATTAACTCCATGGCTGCGTCCCGTTCCAAATAGCGTCCTAATCCGTCTACGGTGTACTACTTTTGGCCGGAGTGGTCTCTGAATAGGGTGCGATTTGGGATGCGGACAATATGTAGGATCATAACTGTGTTTGTGAATGGAACATGTTCCGGTTCAGACATCATTCTTTGTTTGGTTCCAGAAACGCAGGAAGGAAGAGGGAGTGAAGAGGAGGAAATACCCTGGACAGGTGGTGACTGCAAACCCCACGGTGTCAAACACTGGGTGAGAGACGGACTGACTCCTGATCAGTTGATTGACAACTATGGATCATAGCTTGTCCATTTACTCTCCCGTCTCTCTGTGCCCCCGTCTCTCTGTGCCCCCGTCTCTCTGTGCCCCCGTCTCTCTGTGCCCCCGTCTCTCTGTGCCCCCGTCTCTCTGTGCCCCCGTCTCTCTGTGCCCCCGTCTCTCTGTGCCCCCGTCTCTCTGTGCTCTTTCTTCCCCAGTGTTCTACCTGACAAAAACATGTGGGAGGAGAAACCGAAGAAGAAGAAAAGGAAGAAGCCTGCTGGTCCTCTGAGTGTCACAGACATGTTGAGAAAGTTCCAGAAACAGAAAGACAAAGAGAAACTAAAAAGAGAGAAAGAGCGAGAGAAGTTTGTTCTGGAGAAGACTACACTACCCACAACCCCCTATGTTTCTGCAGACCCTGCTGGGGGCGGCGCCAACATGGCAGACCCTCTGCTCAGCTTGATCGGATCGACCAATGACAGGGCGTTTCTCCAGGCAGCCAGCACTGTGGACTTTGACCTCGATCTAGACACCCTATTGGACGCCTCCGCTGAGACGCTGGCCAATCAGGTAGTCGTTGCCATGACCTTAACCAATCAGGAGGTCAACGCTAAGACCTTGGCCTACAAGGAAGTGAACGGTTCGATACTCTACTATATTGTCCATTTTCATTATTTGTTTTGTGTTGTTAATGGTACATTTGAAGTCCAATAATTACAACACACTATACATACATACACACTATACATACATACACACTATACATGCATGCATACTGTTCCAGGTGCAGGTGGTGACACCCGTACTTCCACCCTGGAGAGCCACACACAGACCCCCATCGACCCTGTCCCTCACCCCCAGGACCAGATTGACCTGGTCTCTGAATCCATCTCCAAGCCCCAGGCCCCAAAACCATCTACACAGCCAGTCTCTGACCCACAGGTCCAGCCCTCGTCACAGCCCACTCCCCTGCCTGAAGGTCTGTCACCAGCCATGGAGAAGAGAGCTCAAGACCTGGCCCTGGTATGCTACCGGACACTGGGCTTTGCGTTATGCTGTGCCCTTATGTTGTTGAGCGCCACATTGATTGATGTATTGGTTGAACTTGTTCAGGCTGCTAAGGGGTTGGAGGGAGAGTCAAAGGTCAAGTTCTTCACACCAGAGGTCAACGCCATCCTACTGGAGTAAGTCACTTGGTTTGGTTTCATGTTTAAACTACTATCAAAAACTTTTTCTTATACAAGTCCCATAACAATGTTCAGCCTTACGAGTAATGTGTGTGTGTGGTCCTCAGCATTGAGCTGCAGTGCAGAGATGTGAGTGGCCAGGTGCGTTCTAAGGTGTACACACACCTTGCTTCATTCCTCCCCTGCAGCAGAGAGACACTGCTGAAACGGGTCAAGAAACTACTGCTGACACAGGTAACACAGGATAGCTCGTCCTCTCTGTGTGTGTGCAGGCTAAAAAATGTTTGTCTGTGTGGTTTAGGAGGAGCCTCTCCAGAGGTTGAGGCAGGCAATCGACAAGGTGATGCCGGAACAGATCTCCCGTTACCACGACGACTGCCAGGCCCACGCCCAGGCCAGGGCCGCTAAGTAGGTCACAATGGCAACTATCGTCAACACAAAGAACATAATAACTCATAGTCCACTTAATGTGCTACTTGGAGTGATCTAGCTAACCTGTGTGGCTGGTTCTGACCGCTCCAGGATGGTGGAGGAGAGTAAAGAGCGAGAACAGAAGGAGAACACAGGATCAGAGGAGGAGGAGGGGGAGGAGGAGGGGGAGGAGAGGAGTGGTAAACGAGTGGTGGGCCCCAGGAAGAAATTCAGATGGAACCAAGAGATCAGGTGTCTTTTAATGTTTTAAATGTTTACTCATCATTCTATCAACACACACATGTGTATAAACACCTATGGTGACTATCCTATCTTGCCCGATAGGGAGGGCCTGTGCAGTGCTGTTCGGGTGAGGATGGACAGATTCAAAGTGGAGAAAGGGAAAGGTGAGACGCAGGGACCGGAGGAGTTCCTGAAAGCTTTCTTGGACACAGAGATCAAAGCCCTCTGGCCGAAAGGCTGGATGCAGCCCAGGTACACGCAACCCTCAAATATTCCAGTCGACTTGTTGATGCGTGTTTCACTAGTGTGTTGGTTCCTCAGAGTGCTGCTGAAGGAGAGTAGAAGGGTCCACTGCCCCACTGCACCTCTACAGCAGTAAGTATCATCCATACAACTAGGAATTATAATACCTTTCTCTCTAGATCTCTATGGTAGCGTCCATCAGACTCTTTATTAGCTGAACCAGGGTGTTGCTGCTGGGCTGGAGCTAAAGCATGCACCCCCTATAGCTCTGCATGACTCTCTCTGACTGCATCTCACACATTGTGTTTTTTGTTGTAAGGAGTGAAAGAAAACGTGTTCTCTCCCACAGAGTGAAGAGGAAGTCGGTGAAGAAACGGTCCTCTTTGGGCAGTGCTCCAACTCTTCCAGGGACCTCCAGTGGGCCTGGGGAGCCTCAGGTTTTCCTAGGAGTTCAACCCCAGAACGGTTCACCTCTTCTGGGCTCAGGCGTATCCACAACCCGCCAGAATCTAGATGACTCTCTGGACCAGGGTCGCATCCTCACACCCCCCTCTTTAGGGGTTGTGAAGGAGGAGCTCCCTGAGCTGAGGGGGGAGGAGAGTTGCCGGTCTGATTTTGGTTCCCCCATCGCTGTGTTGACCCCCTACGATGATTTGAAGCCTTTGCCTGTCAGCATGTCAGCCAATGCCAACACACATGCTCAGTCAACGACCGCGAACACACCCCCTCAGGCGAACACTCACTCCCAGTCTCCTCTGACCGTGCTCGCTAACCAGGCGCTGGCGCAAGTCCACATCCACAAAGACTACGTTTCCCAGGGGCACCTAGCATTGACGCAGGACCTTTCACTCCAGAACGGCCACCCTCCTCCACCACAGAAGAAGAAGAAGAAACGGGTAACCACATTATTCAAAGTTGACAGACGAGTAGAATGCATTATAATGGGTTTGTGATTAGTTGCAAAATTTGGGGAACTTTCAATAAATACCCTGGTTTCCCCAAAATCCCGGTTCTAGGTTTCTATAATCAGGAGAGAATAAGCAGAAACTCTGGGATCCTCTAACCAGGATTTCTGGAAAACAAGGGAATTGATTGAAAGTTCCAGGAATGTTGCAACCCTAGTTGTGATGCATAAAGCCATTTGGTTTATTTGTTAGTTCAAGATTCTGAAAGTCATAGGCTTTGTCCCAAATGGCAGCTTTTTCCCTATGAAGTGTACTACAAAGTGAATCCGGTGCCATAATTTCTTTATTGTTTGCAGGTTTCTGAGGCGTCTGCACGGAGCTTGCCCGCTCCGGGACACAAACCCGCTCCTGGTCTTCCTGGGATCCCTCTACTCCATGCCCTGGGTTTCCCGCTCTCCGACTTCGGACCAGGAACCATGGGAACGCTGACCCAGTCACAACATTCCAAAGACGCCCTGGTCACCGGCACCACTCCCGGAACGTTCCACCACGGACTCACGCACAGTAAGTGTGTGTGATGCATCTACGGTTGTATTTAGCATTCGAGGGGAGTGGCCTGAGAAAATGCCCTGTCAATATTCAAATGGATTTCACTTTACTAGAGGCACTGTTGACATAAAGGGCAGCTCACGCACTCTCTTCACCCTTCCCTGCAAAAAGATTGCAGTCAGAGTGCCGGGGGACGGCAGGCGGGGGGGACGGCAGGCGGGGGGGACGGCAGGCGGGGGGGACGGCAGTCGGATATGATTTTTTTTTACCTTTAGTCATCTGTCCTCTTCATTTTCTCCTCTACCTCAACACCAGGCAACTAACATGATACCTGATCATCCTAGTCATGATAAATCACACCAATAAATATATTGATTACCTGATCAGATGTATTGCTTTTTAGATGGCAGCCAGCTGGTGGGAGAGGGACCCAACGCTCAGAGAAAACTACAGTGATCCAACCCTCTAGAATGGACACGTGCAGTAAAAATGGGGGACCTGTGGGGGAAAAAAATAATGATGAGAACTGGATGTAAAGGCCTATTGAGCCTGGAATAATGATCTTGGAATGGACACCTATAAGACATCGGAACTTCTGAGCCCCTGCTGAACAGATTAGATGGAACATTCCTCGTCAGCAATGGGAAGGGGTGAAACGTTTTTAAATGGGTCACAGAGCTGCATGTATATCACTGGCTAGCACAGTGGTGTTATGAGGAACTTACTGAATTGAATGTGTTCTTGTCATATTAAAGTATTGTTGATAGTTTGGTCATTCAAATCATGTAACCACGTTGGTAGCACGTTGTAATAAAGCATTTAAAATGAAATATGAGTACGCTTATTCATTGATTTAAATCAATACTCCCACATTTTAAATGTTAGCTTGTATTGGCATAAATTACTTTTAAAGTATGTAATCATTTGTAAGATGTTTTATAGGTCCTTATAAACCATTTAGGCCCAGGCTACTGCTAATCATTAAAGTAGGTTTGTATGGGCTCACAAAATGAGTGCTATTTATACCTTGTAAATATTTTTTATTCATTGACCTGGGCCTGGTTTCCCAAAAGCGTTGTAATACATTTAAGTTCATAACTGTGCGCTCTCAAACAGTAACATGGTATTCTTTCACTGTAATAGCTACTGTAAATTGGGACAGTGCAGTTAGCTTAACAAGTTAAGCTTTCTGCCAATCTCAGATGTCCTGGGAAATGTTCTTGTGACCTACAACCTCATGCTAATCACATTAGCCTACGTTAGCTCAACCGTCCTGCGGTGGACCCACAGATCCTGTAGAGGTTAATTAACCTCAAGGGTCTGCCCCTTTTTTCTTCCATTTTCGCCTGAAATGACATACCCAAATCAAACTACCTGAGGCAAGGATGTGCATATTCTTGATACTATTTGATAGGAAACACTGAAGTTTGTGGAAATGTGAAATGCATGTTGGAGAATATAAAACCGATCTGGTGAAAGATTATACAAATATTTCTTTTTTTTGTAACGTCTTTGAAATGCAAGAGGCCATAATGTATTATTCCAGCTCTAGTGTAATTTAGATTTTGGCCACTAGATGTCAGGTGTGAAGTTTCACTGATCGAATGAATCATTGCATTGCTGTTCAAAATGTATCAAGACTACCCAAATGTGCCTAATTGTTTAAGGCTTTGTAAATTGTTAGAACTTTCTTTGGCGTATCCTTAACTCCGAGCGATTTCCCAAAACTAGTTGACGTTGGCTTGCTTGGTTACCGACTGCCTCAGACCACCGGGAGAAAGACTTAGTAAATCAGATGTATTATATTTTTGCTCTTTCACACCACTATGCACAGATCTCAAGATGTTTGTCTTACTGTGACGGATAAGTTCAGAACGGATGTACCTGTAACCAGGTTTCAATCATACCTTTTTACGTGAGTGAAGTACATGTCTGTCGGCTAGAAGATTTCATGACCGGCCTGAATGGAAACTGAACAGTTTCAGTTCAAATGTCGTCAAAACAAATGTTCTGGCCATGGTGGGGTCTGTCGGTAAAATGAGTTAAGCAAGAAAAGCTTTTAGAAACTTTTATATTGATATCATCGCCATATCAATCTAAACTGTGTGGTCCTCACTACGACGTGTCAGGAAACCATGCAGTTCATTAGGCTACAGATTTTTTATTTTTTATTTAACCAGGCAAGTCAGTTAAGAACATATTCTCATTTTCAATGACGGCCTGGGAACAGTGGCTTAACTGCCTGTTCAGGGGCAGAACGACAGATTTGTACCTTGTCAGCTCGGGGGTTTGAACTCGCAACCTTCCGGTTACTAGTCCAACACTCTAACCACTAGGCTACGCTGAAATAAATGATGAAAGTGCATATGGTGATGAGTTTGATGCTCTTCCAATAAATATGCAGGATCTTATTCTGGAGGCATTACTGATCATCTTGGCTGCCGTTTTGACAAAAGATAAATGATTTCACTTTTGTCCATAATCTAAAGTAGGCTTATACGTGAGCCCTAGCCTGAGGTGAAGCCCTCATTACTGATCATCTTGGCTGCCATTTTGACAAAGATCCTTGATGAAAACCTGCTCCAGAGTGCTCAGGACCTCAGACTGGGGCGAAGGTTCACCTTTCAACAGGACAACAACCCTAATCACACAGCCAAGATGAGGAGTGGCTTCGGGACATGTCTCTGAATGTCCTTGAGTGGCCTAGCCAGAGTCCGGACTTGAATCCGATCGAACATCTTTGGAGAGACCTGAAAATATCTCTGCAGCACCTCTCCCCATCCAATCTGACAGAGTTTGAGAGATATTGAGTTTGAGAAGAATGGGAGAAACTCCCCGAATACAGGCATGTCAAGCTTGTAACGTCATGCTCAAGAAGGCTCGGCTGTATTCGCTGCCAAAGGTGCTTGAAAAAGTATTGAGTGAAGGGTCTGAATACTTATGTAAATGTGATATTTCAGTGTTTAATTTTGTATAAATTGGCAATTTTTTTACTTTGTCATTATGGGGTATTGTGTGTAGATTGATGAGGGTAAAAATAAAGCTGTTAACAAAATGTGGAAAAGGTAAAGTGGTCGGAATACTTTCTGACTGTAATGGTCTGTATAGATGGTCTGTTTGTACCCATCCATCCATCCATCCATCCATCCCAGTCACCTTGAATACTTTCTGACTGTAATGGTCTGTATAGATGGTATGTTTGTACCCATCCATCCATCCATCCATCCATCCCAGTCACCTTGAATACTTTCTGACTGTAATGGTCTGTTTAGATGGTCTGTTTGTACCCATCCATCCATCCATCCATCCAAGTCACCTTGAATACTTTCTGACTGTAATGGTCTGTTTAGATGGTCTGTTTGTACCCATCCATCCATCCATCCATCCCAGTCACCTTGAATACTTTCTGACTGTAATGGTCTGTTTAGATGGTCTGTTTGTACCCATCCATCCATCCATCCATCCCAGTCACCTTGAATACTTTCTGACTGTAATGGTCTGTTTGTACCCATCCATCCATCCTGTCGTGGTTACATTTTTATTTTTTTATTTTACCTTTATTTAACCAGGCAAGTCAGTTAACAACACATTCTTGTTTTCAATGACAGCCTGGGAACAGTGTGTTAACTGCCTGTTCATGGGCAGAATGACAGATTTGTACCTTGTCAACTCGGGGGTTTGAACTCGCAACCTTCCGGTTACTAGTCTAACCACTAGGCTACCCTGCCGCCTCTACTCTCTAACCACTAGGCTACCCTGCCGCCTCTACACTCTAACCACTAGGCTACCCTGCCGCCTCTACACTCTAACCACTAGGCTACCCTGCCCCCTCTACACTCTAACCACTAGGCTACCCTGCCCCCTCTACACTCTAACCACTAGGCTACCCTGCCGCCTCTACACTCTAACCACTAGGCTACCCTGCCCCCTCTACACTCTAACCACCAGGCTACCCTGCCGCCCCAAATGCAGTGGTTCGCAATTTCAGTTTTGCATGAATGTTGCCATATATCCAGTTTTTGGTTTGGATAGGTTCTAATCGTCACCATGGGAACAGCATCCTCTATGCACTTCCTGATGAACCCAGTCACTGAGTCAGTGTATATGGTCGATGCTATTCTCGGAGGCAACCCCTGGAACATTCCCTAGTCCGAGTGAGTGATCAAAAGAATCATTAAACGTATATATTTCGATTGGTCAGACCAACATTGAACAGCCTTTCAGCCCTCCCGGAAGAGGCAGTAGCAATGGTTAAAAGTGCTCGATACACAAGTAGCACAGGAGATGTGCTGATAGAACTTCAGTAGCGTTTTCTTTAGATTTTCCTTTTGTTAAAATCCCCAGCTACAATAAATGTTGTTTCAAGATATGCTTTTTCCAAGTTTGCACAAAGTCCAGTGTGGTTCCTTGAGGGCCGAAGTGAGTGCTACAGGGCGATAGTCATTAGTTCAGTTACCCACACTTTCTTGTGTACAGGAACAATGGTGGACATCTTGAAGCAAGTGGGGACAACAGACTGGGAGAGATTGAGTATGTCTGTAAACATTCCAGCCAGCTGTTCTGCACATCCTCTGAGGACCCGGCTTGGTATCGACTTGAGGGGGAATATACACGTCTGTGACGATGACCGACGAGAATTCTCTCTGGAGGTAATGCGGTCGGCATTTAATGGTGAGCTATTCCAGATCGGGAGAAACAAAAGGACACGAGTTCCTGTATGTTACCACAATCACACCGCGGTTAGTTAATCATTAAACATACACCTCCACCATTTAGATTTCCCCAAGATATATTTTTTCCTGTCTACACAATGGACGGAGAACCCCGCTGGCTGAATGGACGCGGACAGTATATCCGGAAAGAACCATAATTCTGTAAAACAGAGTATTTTACAGTCCCTTATGTCTATTTGGAAGGAGATCCTTCGCCCTGAGCTTGTCTATTTTATGATCCAGGGACTGAACGTTAGCGAGGATTATTCACTTGGAAGCGGTGGTTGTTATTATACCTTTCTTTCAACAAGGAACAAAGACTGAGACCAAGGTCTCTTTTACAGCTGGGCCCTGCGTGTACATGTTTACAACATACAGTTTAGGTAGAATGATTAAGAAATTACACAAGACAAAACAAAATGATCACAGATAACACACAAAAAAACAACAGCAGATTGTTACATTTACACAGGTTATTCCCCTAAGAGGTTATTCCCCTAAGAGGTTATTCCCCAACAGGTTATTCCCCTAACAGGTTATTCCCCTAACAGGTTATTCCCCTAACAGGTTATTCCCCTAACAGGTTATTCCCCTAACAGGTTGTTCCCCTAACAGGTTATTACCCTAACAGGTTATTCCCCTAACAGGTTATTCCCCTAAGAGGTTATTCCCCTAAGAGGTTATTCCCCTAACAGGTTATTCCCCTAACATGTTATTCCCCTAACAGGTTATTCCCCTAACAGGTTATTCCCCTAACAGGTTATTCCCTAACAGGTTATTCCCTAACAGGTTATTCCCTAACAGGTTAGTCCTCTCCCCTAACAGGTTATTCCCTAACAGGTTATTCCCTAACAGGTTATTCCCTAACAGGTTATTCCCTAACAGGTTATTCCCCTAACAGGTTATTTAACAGGTTAGTCCTCTAACAGGTTATTCCCTAACAGGTTATTCCCCTAACAGGTTATTCCCTAACAGGTTATTCCCTAACAGGTTATTCCCTAACAGGTTATTCCCCTAACAGGTTGTTTAACAGGTTGTTCCCCTAACAGGTTATTCCCCTAACAGGTTAGTCCTAACAGGTTATTCCCTAACAGGTTATTCCCTAACAGGTTATTCCCCTAACAGGTTATTCCTAACAGGTTATTCCCCTAACAGGTTATTCCCTAACAGGTTAGTCCTCTAACAGGTTATTCCCCTAACAGGTTATTCCCCTAACAGGTTATCCCCTAACAGGTTATCCCCCTAACAGGTTATCCCCTAACAGGTTATTCCCCTAACAGGTTATTCCCTAACAGGTTATTCCCCTAACAGGTTAGTCCTCTAACAGGTTATTCCCCTAACAGGTTATTCCCTAACAGGTTAGTCCTCTAACAGGTTATTCCCCTAACAGGTTATTCCCTAACAGGTTATTCCCTAACAGGTTATTCCCCTAAGAGGTTATTTCCCTATAGAGGTTATTTCCCTAAGAGGTTATTCCCCTAACAGGTTATTCCCCTAACAGGTTATTCCCCTAACAGGTTATTCCCCTAACAGGTTATTCCCCTAACAGGTTGTTCCCCTAACAGGTTGTTCCCCTAACAGGTTATTCCCCTAACAGGTTATTCCCCTAACAGGTTATTCCCCTAACAGCACAAGAACTTGTATTACCCGAAACAGTTACAAGCAATACAAAAGGCCCATGTTTGATTCTTTTGCAGGAAAAGGATTAGTTGGATTTTTAAACTTTTTCAACCTTAAGTCTCTTTATTAACGAGGTGTGTTTACCAGCCTTGGAGGTTTAAAAAAAATGATGAAAAGAAAGAGAATGCTTAAACGGGGTCCATTATGCAGTTTACGGATAAATGCTCTGAGTAATAAAGGTCATGGATAAAGGCTCTCTCTGAGAAGTGTTTATAGTTTCTCTTTGGAAGTATATGGGGGTCAGGTTTTTTTGTTGTTGCCTAGTGTCTCTGATACATGCAATAGGGCAGTGGTCACTGATGTCATTAGCAAAATAACCCACTAGCTATATATTTTTGAAGTGTATTTGATGAGATAAGGTATTTAATGTAGACTTTTCCAAGTCTTTTGGATTAAGATGGGTAGGTATTAGTTATTAGTTGAGTAAGATTTAGTTTTTTACAAATGTCTTTTAATTTAAGCGATGCTGGCATCAGCCGGTCCAAATTGAGACCTCTGATAATCAATTATTCAGAGTTGCCATAATTAGAATTAGAATTTGATCTGAAACTGACTTGCCTAGATAAATAAAGGTTACATTTAAATAAATACGAAATTAGACTTTCGAAAAGCTTCCTGGTCTTTGTAGTTGAATCTGTGTTTGAAATGTAATACTTGACTGAGGGACTTTACAGATGTTGTACGGGGCGGCAGGGTGGCCTAGAGTTAGAGAGCTGGAACATGAACCGGAAGGTTGCAAGTTCAAACCCCCGAGCTGACAAGGTACAAGGAGAGATCTGTCGTTCTGCCCCTGAACAGGCAGTTAACCCACTGTTCCTAGGCCATCATTGAAAATAAGTATTTGTTCTTAACTGACTTGCCTGGTTAAATAAAGGTAAAATAAATGTATGTGGACAGAAGAAGGTTAAGTCATTCAAAAATAAAGTAAACTGCTATTATTTCATAACTAATTTAGGTTTCTCTAAAGAAATACTTGTGCAATGGCTATATTTTAGTTATTCATTTTTTTAATCATTAAAAGAAATATACATTTTCATCTACTTTTACATTACAGACTATGTTGTGTAGGTTGTTGACAAGAAATCAAAATTAAATACATTTTAATCCCACTTTGTAACAATTAAATGTGAAGAAATCCAATGTATTATTGTTAAGGGCAAACTACAGAATGGCTGCAGGCTTTAGTTGCAAGTTTTAGAAACACACACACACACACACACACACACACACACACACACACACACACACACACACACACTCGCACACTCGCACACTCGCACACACACACACACAGTATTTAGAAATTAGAGGTTGGGCCAGTTTGAAACATTCCACAACGGTCATTATCTGAAGTGAATTACAGGGGAGAAAAATGTGGGGAAACTGAACACAAAAAAACAATAGACCCATCTGAAGACTATTCATTTCAAACTAAGGTTTCTTTCTTTTCTCAGTCATGTTTATATATGGTTATATACAGGTAAGATATAATTTGCTATCAACGTGCTCACAGTTGAACAATTGTTTGATTTAAGGCTTAGAAATGTAAGCATTTCTTTCACAAAATGTTTAATAAATGATTAGAGTGGATAGAAAACATATCGATGTTGTTTTACTGTAGGCTAACTACGCCTAGGCGACCCCTATGTCTCAAACATGTCCGACAACAAAAAATGTGTTTTATGTGTGTACGCTAGTGGCCTAATAACAACTTTACAGCTTTACAACACCGCTACTAAAGTAGCGGTTTCAGGTTACAAATGAACGACTGGATATTCACAGGAATTACGTCTCAAACGACTCACTATAACCTATATAATGGGTCCTGGTCAAAAATAGTGCACTACATATGGGAAAGGGTACCATTTGGAACGTATCTCACTACATAGCGGATACATTTACTTTTCTAAAGTTGTGTCTTTTCAGACAGACAAGGCGATACAACACAGCGGTTGACGCCTGACACGTCCATCCCTCTGGGCGCTCTCATTGGACAATCACAGCTCAATCTCTACCGTGACTGGCTGCGAAAGAAATCAATCAAACTCGCTTTCGAATAGTGGGACTGGGAAATAACTTCTTCCTACGCGTCAGAGAAGTTTTGGAACACTGGCTAAACTTTTTTTGAGCCCTCCCCCCACCCCTCTCACACTCATTCCTCTGTCCGTTCCGGTGGTAGACCCGTGATGGAGACTCAGAGTTCTTAAACTGCGCCGGTAGAAAAGTGACTCCTCGTGGTCGATTACGGCGAGGATAATAACGGTAAAAGAGATCTAGAATGGAGACGGTTGAGCAGCTCGTTTCGTTTAACCATATCCAAGTCCAGCTGAAGGGAGGCTCGCCTTGGGGGTTCACGCTGAAAGGAGGTCTCGAACACGGAGAACCGCTCATCATCACTAAAGTGAGTCGTGATTTGGATTTCAGAAAGTCACCAACGCTCTCTGTTGTCGTGGAATAGCGTTTATTTTTATTTATTTTTACTGTTAAAGGCTGACAGCTTTGCAACATTTTATGTAGGCCTATAGCCAATGCAATGTGCATTTTGTCAGCCTACATTTATGTGGTTTCAGTCTGTTACATAGTTACATAGTAACTACTATCTACATGCCCAGTCTGTGTAGAACGGTGTAACTACCCTTGTTGACTATCCAGGAAAACTATATTGTCACCTATGTAGTCGCACCTCACCAGTAAACGTATCTACACATTTTTAAATGTATTTTTTAAAGAAACTTTATTGATAAAATGTCAGGGACATACAATGATATGCTGATATGCTCCTACCAGGAAATATTGTGGATACCTCTTTTTAGATAATATTAAAAACAAACAACTAGTGGCGCAGGGGTCCAAGGCACTGCATCTCAAGACACCCCGGTTCGATTCCAGGCTGTATCACAACCGGTCGTGATCGGGGCGGTGCACAATTGAACCAGAGTCATCTGGGCTTGGCCGGGGTAGGCCGTGATTGTAAATAAGAATTTGTTCTTAACTAACTTGCCTAGTTACAAAAAAAAGGTCCTATAAAAAGAGAGAGAGAGTTAATACACATGTTCTACAGCTGACAGGTTGGTGTTATTGTTACATGAAGTAGATGTTATGTCTACGTCCCACATGGCTCCTCATCCTCTATTTAGTGCTTTACTTTTGACCAGGATCCATAGGGAATATCTAGGGAATGTGGAGGGAATATCTAGGGAATGTGGAGGGAATGTGGAGGGAATATCTAGGGAATGTTGAGGGAATATCTAGGGAATGTGGAGGGAATATCTAGGGAATGTGGAGGGAATATCTAGGGAATGTGGAGGGAATATCTAGGGAATGTGGAGGGAATGTCTAGGGAATGTGGAGGGAATATCTAGGGAATGTAGAGGGAATATCTAGGGAATGTTGAGGGAATATCTAGGGAATGTGGAGGGAATGTCTAGGGAATGTGGAGGGAATATCTAGGGAATCTAGAGGGAATATCTAGGGAATCTAGAGGGAATATCTAGGGAATGTGGAGGGAATATCTAGGGAATGTGGAGGGAATGTGAAGGGAATATCTAGGGAATGTGGAGGGAATATCTAGGGAATGTAGAGGGAATGTGGAGGGAATATCTAGGGAATGTGGAGGGAATATCTAGGGAATGTAGAGGGAATATCTAGGGAATGTGGAGGGAATATCTAGGGAATGTGGAGGGAATATCTAGGGAATGTAGAGGGAATATCTAGGGAATGTAGAGGGAATATCTAGGGAATGTGGAGGGAATATCTAGGGAATGTGGAGGGAATATCTAGGGAATGTGGAGGGAATATCTAGGGAATGTGGAGGGAATATCTAGGGAATGTGGAGGGAATATCTAGGGAATGTGGAGGGAATATCTAGGGAATGTAGAGGGAATATCTAGGGAATGTAGAGGGAATATCTAGGGAATGTAGAGGGAATATCTAGGGAATGTGGAGGGAATGTAGAGGGAATATCTAGGGAATGTGGAGGGAATATCTAGGGAATGTAGAGGGAATATCTAGGGAATGTGGAGGGAATATCTAGGGAATGTGGAGGGAATATCTAGGGAATGTGGAGGGAATATCTAGGGAATATCTAGGGAATGTAGAGGGAATGTGGAGGGAATATCTAGGGAATGTAGAGGGAATATCTAGGGAATGTGGAGGGAATATCTAGGGAATGTAGAGGGAATATCTAGGGAATGTAGAGGGAATATCTAGGGAATGTGGAGGGAATATCTAGGGAATGTAGAGGGAATATCTAGGGAATGTAGAGGGAATATCTAGGGAATGTAGAGGGAATATCTAGGGAATGTGGAGGGAATATCTAGGGAATGTGGAGGGAATATCTAGGGAATGTAGAGGGAATATCTAGGGAATGTGAGGGAATGTAGAGGGAATATCGGGAATGTAGAGGGAATATCGGGAATGTAGAGGGAATATCTAGGGAATGTGGAGGGAATATCTAGGGAATGTGGAGGGAATATCTAGGGAATGTGAGGGAATGTAGAGGGAATATCTAGTGAATGTAGAGGGAATATCTCTCTCTCTCTCTCTCTCTCTCTCTCTCTCTCTCTCTCTCTCTCTGTCTCTCTGTCTCTCTGTCTCTCTGCCTGTCTCGGAGAGGAGGGTGTTATGACAACATGGGGAGCTGTCTGGTGGAGTTTGATGATGATGTGTTTGGGTTTTAAAAGGGACGGAACAGAGAGAATCAAATTGATTAGTTTGGAATGGCTTTTAGAAAAGTGTCCATCTCTCACACGGTATATCACTGTAGTGGTGTGTGTGCTATCTCTTTTCCTTTAGGCCAATCTGATTCATGGTTTACTTTTCTCTTATTAACAGTGTCAAGATTTTCAGTCAATGAAGTGTGTGTGTTTGAGAGAGCTGGGCAGAAAGAACACACACACACACACACACACACACACACACACACACACACACACACACACACACACACACACACACACACACACACACACACACACACACACACACACACACACACACTGGACACACACACACAAACACACACACACACACACACTGGACACACCCACACAAACAAACACACACAAACACTGGACCCACACACACACACACACACACACACACACACACACACACACACACACACACACACACACACACACACACACACACACACACACACACACACACACACACACACACACACACACACACACACACACACACACCCTGTGGTCTCACTGGTCTGCATTCCATTCAGCCAAAGTGTTGATTTATGCTTCAACAATACAGATGGAGGAGACGAGTGCGAATCAGCGTGTGTGTGTCTTCCAGATCCACCCCTCTCCGAGCCGGTGAGAGGGGGAAGATGAGGGGGAGCAACAGACAGAAGAGGGATACCCCCCATTTGGTAGACATTCTTAGAAAGGGAGCCTCATGTTTTGGCACAGTCATCCATACACACCACCCCATGTGACACCCAGGATGCTCTCTGGGAAATGGACCAGAGAGAGATATTTAACGTGTCTTTACTGATAATAACCTGCTACAATCAGTGGTTGACTTGGGCAGGAGCACCGGAGCTGAGTACCGGAGCTGAGTACCGGAGCTGATACCGGCACTTCAAGTGTTCTACTGTTTGAGCTCCTGTTCCTCTTACAGAATATTCAAACTATTTCATACTCAAAGTGTTGTGAATATAAATATCTATCATCTAAATATAAACAGTACCGGCACCTATTTCAGTCTCAGTCGAGCACTGTGTAGAACCCTTAGTCCTCCTATCATCCTGTCTCTCTGTCTGTCTCTGTCTGTCTCTCTCTCTGTCACGCTCTTTCTGTCTCTCTGTGTCTCTCTGTCTCTCTGTCTTTCTCTGTCTGTCTCTGTCTGTCTCTCTCTCTCTGTCTCTCTCTTTCTGTCTCTCTGTCTCTCTCTGACTCTCTCTGTCTCTCTCTGTGTCTCTCTGTCTGTCTCTGTCTGTCTCTGTCTGTCTCTCTCTCTGTCACTCTCTTTCTCTGTCTCTCTGTGTCTCTCTGTGTCTCTCTGTGTCTCTCTGTCTGTCTCTCTCTCTGTCACTCTCTTTCTCTGTCTCTCTGTGTCTCTCTGTCTGTCTCTGTCTTTCTGTCTTTCTCTCTGTCTGTCTCTCTCTCTCTCTCTCTCTCTGTCTCTCTCTGTCTCTCTCTGTCTCTCTGTCTGTCTCTCTCTGTCTCTCTGTTTCTCTCTCTGTCTCTCTCTTTCTCTCCCTCTCTGTCTCTCTCTGTCTCTCTCTTTCTCTCCCTCTCTGTCTCTCTGTCTGTCTCTCTCTGTCTCTCTCTCTCTCTCTCTCTCTCTCTCTCTGTCTCTCTCTTTCTCTCCCTCTCTGTCTTTCTCTGTCTCTCTCTTTCTCTCCCTCTCTGTCTTTCTCTGTCTCTCTCTTTCTCTCCCTCTCTGTCTTTCTCTGTCTCTCTCTTTCTCTCCCTCTCTGTCTTTCTCTGTCTCTCTCTTTCTCTGTCTCTCTCTTTCTCTCTCTCTGTCTTTCTCTGTCTCTCTCTTTCTCTCCCTCTCTGACTACACAGTTTTTCAGTTTGGGATTTATTTCTTAACGTTAACATTCCCCATTTGTATGAATCGTTCACACCCCTGTACTGTGCTGTCCAAACTCCTTCTACATGTTGGTGCTCTGGGGGCCTTTTACGTGGAAACGTCCTAAAGTGTCAGTGGCTATGATGGTGGTATACTGTTGTCATTTGTGAGTATTTTCTCCAGCTGTTCTCTCTCACCATCTCTCTCTTTCTCCTAACTCTCTCTCTCCCTCCTATCTCTCTCCCTTTCTCCAAACTCTCTCTCTCCCTCCTATCTCTCTCCCTTTCTCCTAACTCTCTCCCTCCCTCCTATCTCTCTCCCTTTCTCCAATCTCTCTCTCCCTCCCTCCTATCTCTCTCTTTCTCCTAACTCTCTCTCTCCCTCCTATCTCTCTCCCTTTCTCCTAACTCTCTCTCTCTCCCTCCTATCTCTCTCCCTTTCTCCTAACTCTCCCTCCCTCCTATCTCTCTCCCTTTCTCCTAACTCTCTCTCCCTCCCTCCTATCTCTCTCCCTTTCTCCTAACTCCCTCTCTCCCTCCTATCTCTCTCCCTTTCTCCTAACTCTCTCTCTCTCCCTCCTATCTCTCTCCCTTTCTCCTAACTCTCCCTCCCTCCCTCCTATCTCTCTCCCTTTCTCCTAACTCTCTCTCTCCCTCCTATCTCTCTCTTTCTCCTAACTCTCTCTTCCTCCCTCCTATCTCTCTCCCTTTCTCCTAACTCTCCCTCCCTCCCTCCTATCTCTCTCCCTTTCTCCTAACTCTCTCTCCCTCTCCCATATCTCTCTCCCTTTCTCCTAACTCTCTCCCTCCCTCCTATCTCTCTCCCTTTCTCCAAACTCTCTCTCCCTCCCTCCTATCTCTCTCTTTCTCCTAACTCTCTCTCTCCCTCCTATCTCTTTCCTTTCTCCTAACTCTCTCTCTCTCTCCCTCCTATCTCTCTCCTTTTCTCCTAACTCTCCCTCCCTCCCTCCTATCTATCTCCCTTTCTCCTAACTCTCTCTCCCTCCCTCCTATCTCTCTCCTTTCTCCTAACTCTCTCTCTCCCTCCTATCTCTCTCCCTTTCTCCTAACTCTCTCTCTCTCTCCCTCCTATCTCTCTCCTTTTCTCCTAACTCTCCCTCCCTCCCTCCTATCTATCTCCCTTTCTCCTAACTCTCTCTCTCCCTCCTATCTCTCTCTTTCTCCCAACTCTCTCTTCCTCCCTCCTATCTCTCTCCCTTTCTCCTAACTCTCCCTCCCTCCCTCCTATCTCTCTCCCTTTCTCCTAACTCTCTCTCCCTCTCCCATATCTCTCTCCCTTTCTCCTAACTCTCTCTCTCCCTCCTATCTCTCTCTTTCTCCTAACTCTCTCTCCCTCCCTCCTATCTCTCCCTTTCTCCTAACTCTCCCTCCCTCCCTCCTATCTCTCTCCCTTTCTCCTAACTCTCTCTCCCTCTCCCATATCTCTCTCCCTTTCTCCTAACTCTCCCTCCCTCCCTCCTATCTCTCTCCCTCTCTCCCTCCTATCTCTCTCCCTTTCTCCTAACTCTCCCTCCCTCCTATCTCTCTCCCTTTCTCCTAACTCTCTCTCCCTCCCTCCTATCTCTCCCTTTCTCCTAACTCTCCCTCCCTCCCTCCTATCTCTCTCCCTTTCTCCTAACTCTCTCTCCCTCTCCCATATCTCTCTCCCTTTCTCCTAACTCTCCCTCCCTCCCTCCTATCTCTCTCCCTCTCTCCCTCCTATCTCTCTCCCTTTCTCCTAACTCTCCCTCCCTCCTATCTCTCTCCCTTTCTCCTAACTCTCTCTCCCTCTCCCATATCTCTCTCCCTTTCTCCTAACTCTCTCTCTCCCTCTCCCCTATCTCTCTCCCTTTCTCCTAACTCTCCCTCCCTCCCTCCTATCTCTCTCCCTTTCTCCTAACTCTCCCTCCCTCCTATCTCTCTCCCTTTCTCCTAACTCTCCCTCCCTCCCTCCTATCTCTCTCCCTTTCTCCTAACTCTCCCTCCCTCCTATCTCTCTCCCTTTCTCCCTCTCTGAACACCATATGCTGTTGCTGCTACACTTCTCCCTTTAATAAGACTCAGAAATAACATCAGAGGGGTTGAATTGTTGTTGTTGTCCTACTCCAGATATACGGACATCTATATATATATATGTATGTATATGTATGTATGTATGTATGTATGTATGTATGTATGTATGTATGTATGTATGTATGTATGTATGTATGTATGTATGTATGTATGTATGTATGTATGTATGTATGTATGTATGTATGTATGTATGTACAGTGGGGCAAAAAAGTTTTTAGTCAGCCACCAATTGTGTAAGTTCTCCCACTTAAAAATATAAGAGAGGCCTGAGGTTGCTGTGGAAAAGGAGGAAGTCAAAAGGGGGGTGAGTGTGGCCGATGTGAAATGGCTAGCTAGTTAGCGGTGGTGCGCGCTAATAGTGTTTCAGTCGGTGACGTCACTCGCTCTGAGACCTAGAAGTAGTTGTTCCCCTTGCTCTGCAAGGGCCGCGGCTTTTGTGGAGCGATGGGTAACGATGCTTCGTGGGTGACTGTTGACGTGTGCAGAGCGTCCCTGGTTCACGCCCAGGTCTGGGCGAGGGGACGGACGTAAAGTCTATACTGTTACACAGGCACACAAGTAAATGCATGGCCATCATATTTCTAATATTTATCATAGAAAATTTTGCCAGCTACATTCTTTCTAATGTTTTGCCTAAAGTTAATATTTCATTATTACCGGAGAAAGGTAGCCTACACCGAAAAGTAGCTACACATTTGTTAGCAACACATCTGTTAGCATCACATCTGTTAGCTACACATCTGTTAGCAACACATCTGTTAGCAACACATCTGTTAGCAACACATCTGTTAGCAACACATCTGTTAGCAACACATCTGTTAGCTACACATCTGTTAGCAACACATCTGTTAGCAACACATCTGTTAGCAACACATCTGTTAGCTACACATCTGTTAGCAACACATCTGTTAGCAACACATCTGTTAGCAACACATCTGTTAGCATCACATCTGTTAGCAACACATCTGTTAGCAACACATCTGTTAGCAACACATCTGTTAGCAACACATCTGTTAGCAACACATCTGTTAGCAACACATCTGTTAGCAACACATCTGTTAGCATCACATCTGTTAGCAACACATCTGTTAGCATCACATCTGTTAGCATCACATCTGTTAGCTACACATCTGTTAGCAACACATCTGTTAGCAACACATCTGTTAGCATCACATCTGTTAGCTACACATCTGTTAGCTACACATCTGTTAGCAACACATCTGTTAGCAACACATCTGTTAGCAACACATCTGTTAGCATCACATCTGTTAGCAACACATCTGTTAGCAACACATCTGTTAGCTTCACATCTGTTAGCTTCACATCTGTTAGCATCACATCTGTTAGCTACACATCTGTTAACTGTCTGCTGATAGAATGCCACTCTGTACGTTAAGTTAGTCTGATGCCGAGGAAAAATTACAATAAGAAGCATTTTAGATCTGCGTTTATTAAATGCAGCAAGATATTTCCAGTGGTGGAAAAAGTACTCAAAACTCATACTTGAGTAAAAGTTAAGATACCTTTAATAGAAAATGAATCAAGTGAAAGTCGCGCAGTAAAATACTACTTGAGTAAAAGTCTAAAAGTATTTGGTTTTAAATATACGTAAGTATTAAAAGTGAAGTATGAATGATTTATTTAAAATAACTTATATTAAGTAAACGAGATGGCACAATATATTAGAGGTCGACCGATTAATCGGAATGGCTGATTAATTAGGGCCGATTTCAAGTTTTCATGACAATCGGTAATCGGTACTTTTGGACACCGATTTGGCAGATTTTTTAAATATATTTTTTTACACCTTTATTTAATCTTTATTTAACCAGGCAAGTAATATATGTCAGTTAAGTTAAGTTAAGTCAGTTAAGAACACATTCTTATTTTCAATGACGGCCTAGGAACAGTGGGTTAACTGCCTTGTCCAGGGGCAGAACGTCAGAATTTCACCTTGTCAGCTTGGGGATTCAATCTTGCAATCTTACAGTTAACTAGTCCAACGCTCTAACCACCTGCCTCTCGTTGCACTCCACGAGGAAACTGCTTGTTACATGAATGCAGTAAGCCAAGGTAAGTTGCTAGCTAGCATTACACTTATCTTATAAAAAACAATCAATCAATCATAATCACTAGTGGTTGATGATATTACTAGTTTATCTAGCGTGTCCTGCGTCGCATATAATCGATGCGGTGCGTATTCGCGAAAAAGGACTGTCCTTGCTCCAATGTGTACCTAACCATAAACATCAATGCCTTTCTTAAAATCAATACACAGAAGTATATATTTTTAAACCTGCATATTTAGCTAAAAGAAATCCAGGTTAGCAGGCAATATTAAATTAGGGAAATTGTGTCACTTCTCTTGCGTTCATTGCACGCAGAGTCAGGGTATATACAACAGTTTGGGCCGCCTAATTTGCCAGATTTTTACGTAATTATGACATAACATTGCAGGTTGTGCAATGTAACAGGAATATTTAGACTTATGGATTCCACCTGTTAGATAAAATACAGAACGGTTCCGTACTTCACTGAAAGAATAAACGTCTTGTTTTCGAGATTATAGTTTCCGGATTCGACCATATTAATGACCTAAGGCTCGTATTTCTGTGTATTATTATGTTATAACTAAGTCTATGATTTGATAGAGCAGTCTGACTGAGCGATGGTAGGCACCAGCAGGCTCGTAAGCATTCATTCAAACAGCACATTCTTGCGTTTTGCCAGCAGCTCTTCGTTGTGCTTCAAGAATTGCGTTGTTTATGACTTCAAGCCGATCAACTCCCGAGATTAGGCTGGTGTAACCGATGTGAAATGGCAGGCTAGTTAGCGGGGTGCGCGCGAATAGCGTTTCAAACTTCACTCGCTCTGAGACTTGGAGTAGTTATTCCCCTTGCTCTGCATGGGTAACGCTGCTTCGAGGGTGGCTGTTGTCGATGTGTTCCTGGTTCGAGCCCGGGTAGGGGCGTGGAGAGGGACGGAAGCTATACTGTTACACTGGCAATACTAAAGTGCCTGTAAGAACATCCAATAGTCAAAGGTGTATGAAATACAAATGGTATAGAGAGAAATAGTCCTGTAATTCCTATAATAATTCAACCTAAAACCTCTTACCTTGGAATATTGAAGACTCATGTTAAAAGGAACCACCAACTTTCATATGTTCTCGTGTTCTGAGCAAGGAACTGAAACGTTAGCTTTCTTACATGGCACATATTGCACTTTTACTTTCTACTCCAACACTTTGTTTTTTCATTATTTAAACCAAATTGAACGTGTTTCATTATTTATTTGAGGCTAAATAGATTTTATTGATGTATTATATTAAGTTAAAATAAGTGTTCATTCAGCATTGTTGTAATTGTCATTATTACAAATAAATAAATAAATACAAATCGGCCGATTAATCGGTATCGGCTTTTTTGGTCCTCTAATAATCAAAGGTAGTAGGGATGACCAGGGATGTTCTCTGTTTAGTGAGTCCTCCAGATCAAAGGCAGTATTGATGACCAGGGATGTTCTCTGTTTAGTGAGTCCTCCAGATCAGAAGCAGTAGGGATGAGCAGGGATGTTCTCTGTTTAGTGAGTCCTCCAGATCAGAGGTAGTAGGGATGACCAGGGATGTTCTCTGTTTAGTGAGTCCTCCTGATCAGAGGCAGTAGGGATGACCAGGGATGTTCTGTGTTTAGTGATTCCTTCAGATCAGAGACAGTAGTGATGACCAGGGATGTTCTCTGTTTAGTGAGTTCTCCTGATCAGAGACAGTAGTGATGACCAGGGATGTTCTCTGTTTAGTGAGTCCTCCTGATCAGAGGCAGTAGGGATGAGCAGGGATGTTCTCTTGATAAGTGTGTGAATTGGACCATTTTCCTGTCCTGTAAAGCATTATAACGTGGAATTTTAGGTGTCATGGAAAATGTATGTAGTAAAAAGTACATTATTTTCTTTAGGGATGTTGTGAAGTAAAAGTAGTCAAAAATATAAATAGTAAAGTAAAGTACAGATACCCCCCAAAAAATGACTTTTATGTAGTACTTTAAAGTATTTTTACTTAATTACTTTACACCACTGGATATTTCTGTTAAAAAAACCTCAGAATTCTGCATTAACATGATCCCTAAGCTTAACCTCTTGATTCTAGCCATCTCGGATCCGGGATCGTGAATACAGCCTCAAGCTCATTACCATAACGCAATGTTAACTATTCATGAAAATCGCAAATGAAATTAATTAAATATGCTAGCTCTCAAGCTTAGCCTTTTGTTAACAACACTGTCATCTCAGATTTTCAAAATATGCTTTTCAACCATAGCAAAACAAGCATTTGTGTAACAGTATTGCTAGCTAGCGTAGCATTTAGCGTTAGCATTCAGCGGCCAACATTTTCACAAAAACAAGAAAAGCATTCAAATAAAATCATTTACCTTTGAAGAACTTCAGATGTTTTCAATGAGGAGACTCTCAGTTAGATAGCAAATGTTCAGTTTTTCCAAAAAGATTATTTGTTTAGGACAAATCGCTCCGTTTTGTTCATCACGTTTAGCTAAGAAAAAAACCTGTATCCAGGAGTGTAATTATCCCGTAAGCTCATTAGCATAACACAACGTTAACTATTCATGAAAATCGCAAATGAAATTAAATAAATATATCAGCTCTCAAGTTTCGCCTTTTGTTAACTTCTTAAGCGCACCCGACACGCAGGCGTCCCATCTAGCCATCTGGAAATGCAAATGCGCTACGCTAAATGCTAATAGCACTCGTTAAAACTCAAACGTTCATTAAAACACACATGCAGGGTACTGAATTAAAGCTACACTCGTTGTGAATCCAGCCAACAAGTCAGATTTTTAAAATGCTTTTCGGCGAAAGCATGAGAAGCTATTATCTGATAGCATGCAACACCCCGAAATACCTGAAGGGGACGTAAACAAAATAATTAGCATAGCCGGCGCTACACAAAACGCAGAAATAAAATATAAAACATTCATTACCTTTGACGATCTTCTTTGTTGGCACACCTAGATGTCCCATAAACATCACTATTGGGTCTTTTTTTCCCGATTAAATCGGTCCATATATACCCTAAATATCGACCTATGAAGAGTGTGTGATCAAGGAAAAAACATCGTTTTTTAACGCAACGTCATTTTTTAAAATGAAAAAAGTTGACGATAAACTTTCACAAAACACTTCGAAATACTTTTGTAATCCAACTTTAGGTATTAGTAAACGTTAATAATCTATCAAATTAATCACGGGGCGATGTGTATTCAATAGCTCCACGTCTTAAAATCATGGTCGGAAATTTCTCATCCAAAACATCCTGTCGGAGACCGGAAGGAATGGGCTCTCTCTCACTCGATTGACCAAGAAACAAAGGCCAGGCAATTGACAAGACTGGCGACATCCTGTGGAAGCTGTAGGACTTGCAATCTCAGCCCCATGTAATTTGGTTTCCCATAAACAATACATGCAAGTGGCGCATTGATATATTTTCCAGATTTTGGTGATCAGTTTTTCTTCCGCTTTTCGAAGAAACACACGTTATGTTATAGTTACAGCCGTGATTTAACCAGTTTTAGAAACGTCAGAGTGTTTTCTATCCACACATACTAATCATATGCATATACTATATTCCTGGCATGAGTAGCAGGACGCTGAAATGTTGCGCGATTTTTAACAGAATATTCAAAAAAGTAGGGGGTAGGCTTAATTAACAACACTGTCATTTCAGATTTTCAAAATATGCTTTTCAACCATAGCAAAACAAGCATTTGTGTAACAGTATTGATAGCTAGCGTAGCATTTAGCGTTAGCATTCAGCGGGCAACATTTTCACAAAAACAAGAAAAGCATTGAAATAAAATAATTTACCTTTGAAGAACTTCGGATGTTTTCAATGAGGAGACTCAGTTAGATAGCAAATGTTCAGTTTTTCCTGAAAGATTCTTTGTGTAGGAGAAATCGCTCTGTTTTGCTCGTCACGTTTGGCTACCAAAAAAAAAAAGAAAATTCAGTCATCAAAACACCAAACTTTTTTCCAAAGTAACTCCATAATATCGACTGAAACATGGTAAACGTCGTTTAGAATCAATCCTCAAGGTGTTTTTCACGTATCTCTTCGATGATATATCGTTCGTGGAAGTCTCCTCTCTCCTCTGAATCACATGGCTGAACACGTGCAGCTGAAGATTATGCACCAATTTCGACAAAGGACACCGGGCGGACACCTGGTAAATGTAGTCTCTTATGGACAATCTTCCAATGATATGCCTACAAACACGTCACAATGCTGCAGACACCTTGGGGAAACGGCAGAACGTGTAGGCTCGTTCGGGACGCATTCACAGCCATATAAGGAGACAATGGAAAACATTGCCTCAAAAATTTTGCTCATTTCCTGTTTGAAGTTTCATCTTGGTTTCGCCTGTAGCATCAGTTCTGTGGCACTCACAGATAATATCTTTGCAGTTTTGGAAACATCAGAGTGTTTTCTTTCCAAAGCTATCAATTATATGCATAGTCAAGCATCTTTTCTTGACAAAATATGTTGTTTAAAATGGGAACGTTTTTTTATCCATAAATTAAAAGAGCGCCCCCTATATCCAAGAAGTTAACTTGCCTGTTATCTCAGTAAGTGGCTGAATTAATAAGGTGCATCGTGTATGGTGTTAGCTTTCTGCTGTGTTTGAGAAAGCAGTGTCAGCTATCTTGATTTCCTTGCGTTTTTTCTCTCTCCATTCTTGGCCCGTCTGCTCTAACAAGGCAGGCAGGCCCGTTGCTCTAGCGACTCCACACAGACACAGCGTGTACACATGCTGCTCTAGAGCCAGTACTGTTCTTCCTTCAGGGAAACATGCGTCAAACTTTTTTCCCACAATGTCTCTCGTTTATATTCACTTGTACATGTCCAAACTCACCAAAAATGACATTCAGTAGCTTCTACCTACATATGTGTAACTTTATGAGTTGGATTGGCTATCTTAAAAATTTGTTTATTTTCATTTTCCCTCCATAGAATATTTAGCAAGCAGCTTCCATGAAACTTTGCTATTAATTGTGCTAATTTTGTTAGCATTCTGGTAATATAGGCCCAATGGGCTATAATTTTTTTTTTTGGGGCGCTCCCTTGTGTACTAAGCCGGTAATACCGTAAATCCTGGGATGAAAGAAGGACGGTTTAACGATATGAACATCCGGATAATTCCCAAACCTAGTGAATCGACCTGAGAAACACAGTCCACGAGCATCTCAGATGGAACACTCGTGTTTGGTCAAGTTACGGTCGTAGTCAACCCAACATTAACGGTTTTAAATGTTGTACAGGTTTTTAAACTGACTGTACAATGACAAGTTGATTCGTGTAGACTCAAATGAGAATCTCGTTACTAGTCACCCCCAATCAATATTTAACACTGTAAATCCCTGGCGTGGTTATAAGAGGACAAGTGTTAATCTCTAGCGTCGAGCAATCCCGTATCCGGGAGCGTAATCATAGCCTCAAGCTCATTACCATAACGCAATGTTAACTATTCATGAAAATCGCAAATGAAATGAAATAAATATATTGGCTCACAAGCTTAGCCTTTTGTTAACAACACTGTCATCTCAGATTTTCAAAATATGCTTTTCAACCATAGCTACACAAGCATTTGTGTAAGAGTATTGATAGCTAGCATAGCATTAAGCCTAGTATTCAGCAGGCAACATTTTCACAAAAACAAGAAAAGCTTTCAAATAAAATCATTTACCTTTGAAGAACTTTGGATGTTTTCAATGAGGAGACTCTCAGTTAGATAGCAAATGTTCAGTTTTTTTTGTGTGTAGGAGAAATCGCTCCGTTTTGTTCATCACGCTAAGAAAAAACCCTGAAAATTCAGTCATTACAACGCCAAACTTTTTTCCAAATGAACTCCATAATATCATAATATCGACAGAAACATGGCAAACGTTGTTTAGAATCAATCCTCAAGGTGTTTTTCACATATCTATTCGATGATAAATCATTCGTGGCAGTTGGGTTTCTCCTCTGAAGCAAATGGAAAAATGCACGCAGCTGGAGATTACGCAATAATTTCGACGGAGGACACCAAGCGGGCACCTGGTAAATGTAGTCTCTTATGGTCAATCTTCCAATGATATGCCTACAAATACGTCACAATGCTGCAGACACCTTGGGGAAACGACAGAAAGTGTAGGCTCATTCCTGGCGCATTCACAGCCATATAAGGAGACATTGGAACACAGCGCCTTCAAAATCTGGGCCATTTCCTGTTTGAAATTTCATCTTGGTTTCGCCTGTAGCATCAGTTCTGTGGCACTCACAGATAATATCTTCACGTCAGAGTGTTTTCTTTCCAAAGCTGTAAATTATATGCATAGTTGAGCATCTTTTCGTGACAAAATATCTTGTTTAAAACAGGAATGTTTTTTTATCCATAAATTAAAAGAGCGCCCCCTATATCCAAGAAGTTAAGGAGAAGTGTCCTGTTTATTTATTTATCCGTTATTTTACCAGGTAAGTTGTTTATAATCCTATTTCACAACTCTTCCCAAAACCACAACAGCCTTTTAAATGTAATTATGAGAATGATATGTAATTTCCTTTATGTAATGTAAGGATAATCGTGTGTGTTTTTGTTTCTGTGTTTACAGTTTGTTCCATTTCTGTGTGTGTGTGTGTGTGTGTGTGTGTGTGTGTGTGTGTGTGTGTGTGTGTGTGTGTGTGTGTGTGTGTGTGTGTGTGTGTGTGTGTGTGTGTGTGTGTGTGTGTGTGTGTGTGTGTGTGTTTGTGTGTGTGTGTGTGTGTTTACAGTTTGTGTTTTATAGTGTGTGTTTTACAGTGTGTTTGAGTGCGTGCTTGTGTGTTTACAGTTTTCTCCAGTGTTACCATGCCTTAACCACAGAAAGCACAGTAAAACCTCAGCCTCAATACCAGAGCTCTGTGTGTGTGTGTGTGTGTGTCCACGTATGTCCTCTGGAAAAACAGACAATGACTTCTTCATATCCTGTGTTCTTTCTTCTCAGCACTCCTCCTCCTCCTCCTCCCCCTCCTCCCCCCTCTCTCCTCCTCCTCCTCCTCTCTCCTCCTCTCTCCTCCTCCTCCTCCTCTCTCCTCCTCTCCTCCTCCTCCCTCCTCCTCCTCTCCTCCCCTCCTCCTCCTCCTCCTCCTCCTCCTCCTCCTCCTCTCCTCCTCCTCCTCCTCCTCCTCCTCCCCTCCTCCTCCTCCTCCCTCCTCCTCTCCTCTCTCCTCCTCCTCCTCCTCTCTCCTCCTCCTCCTCCCTCTCTCCTCCTCCTCTCTCCTCCTCCTCCTCTCCTCCTCCCTCCTCCTCCTCTCTCCTCCTCCTCCTCCTCCTCTCTCCTCCTCCTCTCTCCTCCTCCTCTCTCCTCTCCTCCTCCTCTCTCCTCCTCCTCTCCTCCTCCTCCTCTCCTCCTCCTCCTCCTCCTCCTCCTCCTCCCTCCTCCTCCTCCTCTCCTCCCTCCTCCTCTCTCTCCTCCTCCCTCCTCTCTCCTCCTCCTCTCTCCTCCTCCTCCTCCTCTCTCCTCCTCCTCCTCCTCCTCCTCCTCCTCTCTCCTCCTCCTCCTCCTCCTCCTCCTCCTCCTCCTCCTCCTCCTCTCTCCTCCTCCTCCTCCTCCTCCTCTCCTCCTCCTCCTCTCTCCTCCTCCTCCTCCTCCTCCTCCTCCTCCTCCTCCTCCTCCTCCTCCTCCTCCTCCTCCTCCTCCTCCTCCTCCTCTCTCTCCTCCTCCTCCTCTCCTCCTCCTCCTCTCTCCTCCTCTCTCCTCCTCCTCCTCCTCCTCCTCCTCTCCTCCTCCTCCTCCTCTCTCCTCCTCCTCCTCCTCCTCCTCCTCCTCCCTCCTCCTCCTCCTCCTCTCTCCTCCTCCTCTCCTCTCCTCCTCCCTCCTCCCTCCTCCTCCTCCCCTCTCTCCTCTCTCCTCCTCCTCCTCCTCCTCTCTCCTCCTCCTCTCTCCCTCTCTCCTCTCTCCTCTCTCCTCCTCCTCTCTCTCTCCTCCTCCTCCTCTCTCCTCCTCCTCCTCCTCCTCTCTCCTCTCTCCTCCTCCTCCTCTCTCCTCCTCCTCCCTCTCTCCTCCTCTCTCCTCTCTCCTCTCTCTCTCCTCCTCTCTCCTCCTCCTCTCTCCTCCTCCTCCTCTCCTCCTCCTCCTCCTCCTCTCTCCTCCTCCTCTCTCCTCTCTCCTCTCCTCCTCCTCTCTCCTCCTCCTCCTCCTCCTCCTCCTCCTCCTCTCTCCTCCTCTCTCCTCCTCCTCCTCCTCCTCTCTCTCCTCTCTCCTCCTCCTCCTCCTCCTCTCCTCCTCCTCCTCCTCCTCCTCCTCTCTCCTCCTCTCTCCTCTCTCCTCCTCCTCTCTCCTCCTCCTCCTCCCTCCTCCTCTCCTCCTCCTCCTCCTCTCTCCTCTCCTCTCCTCCTCTCTCCTCCTCCTCCTCCTCCTCCTCCTCCTCCTCCTCCTCCTCCTCCTCCTCTCTCCTCCTCTCTCTCTCTCCTCCTCCTCTCTCCTCCTCCTCTCCTCTCTCCTCTCTCCTCCTCCTCCTCCTCCTCCTCTCTCCTCCTCCTCTCTCCTCCTCCTCCTCTCTCCTCCTCTCTCCTCCTCCTCCTCTCTCCTCTCTCCTCCTCCTCCTCCTCCTCCTCCTCCTCTCCTCCCTCCCTCCTCCTCCTCTCTCCTCTCCTCCTCTCCTCCTCCTCCTCCTCTCCTCCTCCTCCTCTCTCCTCCCTCCTCTCCTCCTCCTCCTCTCTCCTCTCTCCTCTCTCTCCTCCTCTCCTCCTCCTCTCTCCTCCTCCTCCTCCTCCTCCTCCTCCCTCCTCCTCCTCCTCCTCTCTCCTCTCTCCTCCTCCTCCTCCTCCTCCTCTCTCCTCCTCCTCTCTCCTCCTCCTCTCTCTCCTCCTCCTCCTCCTCCTCTCTCCTCCTCTCTCCTCTCTCCTCCTCCTCCTCCTCCTCTCTCTCTCCTCCTCTCTCCTCCTCCTCTCTCTCCTCCTCCTCTCTCCTCCTCTCCTCTCTCCCTCCTCCTCCTCCTCCTCCTCCTCCCTCCTCCTCCTCCTCCTCCTCCTCCTCTCTCCTCCTCCTCCTCCCTCCTCCTCCTCCTCTCCTCCTCCTCCTCCTCCTCCTCCTCCTCCTCCTCCTCCTCCTCCTCTCTCCTCCTCCTCCTCCTCCTCCTCCTCCTCCTCCTCCTCTCCTCCTCCTCCTCCTCCTCCTCCTCCTCCTCTCTCCTCCTCCTCCTCTCTCCTCCTCCTCTCCTCCTCCTCTCCTCCCCTCCTCTCTCCTCCTCTCTCCTCCTCCCTCCTCCTCCTCTCTCCTCCTCCTCTCTCCTCTCCTCCTCCTCCTCCTCTCTCCTCCCTACTCCTCCCCTCCTCCTCCTCCTCCTCCTCTCTCCTCTCTCCTCCTCCCTCTCCTCCTCCTCCTCCTCCTCCTCTCTCCTCCTCCTCTCTCCTCTCTCTCCTCCTCCTCCTCTCCTCTCTCTCTCTCCTCCTCCTCCTCCTCCTCCTCTCTCCTCCTCCTCTCTCTCCTCCCTCCTCCTCTCTCCTCCTCCTCCTCCTCCTCCTCCTCCTCCTCCTCTCCTCCTCCTCCTCTCTCCTCCTCCTCCTCCTCCTCCTCCTCCTCCTCCTCTCTCTCCTCTCTCCTCCTCCTCTCCTCCTCCTCCTCCTCCTCTCTCTCCTCCTCCTCCTCCTCCTCCTCCTCCTCCTCTCTCTCCTCCTCCTCCTCCTCCTCCTCCTCCTCCTCCTCCTCCTCCTCCTCTCCTCCTCTCCTCCTCCTCTCTCTCCTCCTCCTCCTCCTCCCTCTCCTCCTCTCTCCCCTCCCTCCTCCTCCTCCTCCTCCTCTCTCTCCTCTCCTCCTCCTCCTCCTCCTCCTCCTCCTCCTCCTCCTCCTCTCTCTCCCTCCTCCTCCTCCTCCTCCTCCTCCTCCTCCTCCTCCTCCTCCTCCTCCTCCTCCTCCTCTCTCTCTCCTCCTCTCCTCCCTCTCCTCCTCCTCCTCCCTCTCTCCTCTCTCCTCCTCCTCCCTCTCTCCCTCCTCCTCCTCCTCCTCCTCCTCTCCTCCTCCCTCCTCTCTCTCTCCTCCTCCTCCTCTCCTCTCCTCCTCCTCCTCCTCCTCTCTCCTCCTCCTCCTCCTCCCCTCTCTCCTCCTCCTCCTCTCTCCTCCTCTCCTCCTCTCCTCCTCCCCTCCTCCTCCTCCTCCTCTCCCCTCCTCCTCTCCCCTCTCTCCTCCTCCTCTCCTCCTCTCCTCCTCCTCTCTCCTCTCTCCTCTCTCTCCTCCTCCTCTCTCTCCTCTCCTCTCCTCCTCTCCTCCTCCCTCCTCTCTCCTCCCTCCCCTCCTCTCCTCTCTCCTCTCCTCCCCCTCTCTCCTCCTCCTCCTCTCTCCCTCCCTCCTCCTCCTCCTCCTCCTCCTCCTCCTCCTCCTCCTCCTCCTCCTCCTCCTCTCTCCTCTCCTCCTCTCTCCTCCTCCTCCTCCTCTCTCCTCTCTCTCCTCCTCCTCTCTCCTCTCTCCTCTCTCCTCTCTCTCTCTCTCCTCCTTTCCTTCACCCCTTGGGTGTGGAAACACCTTTTTCCGTTTCATAGCAGTCCCTCGTTCTCAAGCTGTGGTGTGACCGAAATCACGAAGCCACGTGCTACACGCTTGATGCCGTTACCACGGTAACAGGATAAACTAGTCACGCTTTTTTCCCCCTGTCCTCCATTTTAAATCAAATCAAATCAAGTTATTGGGGAGGCGTAGACAGATTTAGAGATGTTATCGCAGTTGCAGCGATAATGTTTCTAGTGCTTTCATACCTTTAAATACATTTAAATACCTTTAAATACAACAAACTTTACCCAGAAAAATCTAGCCGTCTAAATAGTGAGTAGGAACCAATGTTTTTAGGAACAGTAAGGGATTGGGGAATTTGCAGTGGGAGTGGGGGACGGTTTTGTGTTACACATTCTGGTGTTTCAGATGGCTCATTCAATCCCAGTTTGGCTGTTGAGAGAGAGTTAACATTTAGTTGGGTGCTTGACGTTTAATTATAGTTAAAAAAAAAAATCCAGATCCGAGAACGAGATTGTTGGCGCTGGTTGGACATTATTGTCGGTAGAGACGTTTGTTCTGCTGTGTTTAACTAGGAGCTGAAGGGGCCTGGGAGAGAGAGAGAGAGAGAGGGAGAGACAGGGCCTGGTGGACCTAAAAGAGGGGGAGAAAAGAGAGGGAGGGAGAGATAGGGCCTGGTGGACCTAAAAGCGGGGGAGGGAGAGACAGGGGGGTTGGTGTGGTTGCTATCTGATGGAATGTGTGTGTTTGGCTCCTGTGGCTTTAGCCTCTGGGCTGGTTGCTAGTGATGGAGAGGAGAGATAGGAGAGAATACTATAACCAGCTGGAGGGTCAAGATTTGGTCAAGCTGAAAGCGAGAGAAAGGAGGGGGGAGAGAGGGAGAGAGAGATGGAGGGGGAGAGAGGGAGGGAGAGATGGAGGGGAGAGAGGGAGGGAGAGATGGAGTGGGGAGAGAGGGAGGGGGAGAGAGAGATGGAGGGAGAGATGGAGGGAGAGATGGAGGGAGGAGAGATGGACAGGGAGAGGGGGGGCGAGAGAAAGGGAGAGATGGAGAGGGAGAGAGGGAGGGAGAGATGGAGGGGGAGAGAGGTAGGGAGAGATGGAGGGGGGAGAGAGGGAGGAGAGATAGAGGGGGAGAGATGGAGGGGAGAGAGGGAGGGGCGAGAGGGTATATATGGAGTAGTGAGATGGGAGAGAGGGAGGGGTGAGTCAGTAGTGAGATGGGATTAGATGGAGGTGGATAGATGGAGGTAGTGAGATGGTGGAGGGGGTGTGGAGGTGATATATGGTCAGTAGTGAGATGGTGTTTATTAAGGGTGTGTGTTTTGGTGTATATATGGTCAGGGGTGAGATGGTGTTTAGAGATGGAGGGGGAGAGTGTATGGGGAGAGATGGTCAGTAGTGAGATGGTGTTGGGATTAGATTGGTGGGAGGTATGTAGATATGGTCAGTAGTGAGATGGTGTTTATTAAGAGTGGTGGGGTGAGATGGAGGGGTAGTGAGAGTGTTTATTAAGGTGGTGAGAGGGTATATAGTCAGTAGTGAGATGGTGTTTATTAGTTAGTGTGTTGAGGTGTATATATGGTCAGTAGTGAGATGGTGTTTATTAATTAGTGTGTGTGAGGTGTATATATGGTCAGTAGTGAGATGGTGTTTATTAATTAGTGTGTGTAAGGTGTATATATGGTCAGTAGTGAGATGGTGTTTATTAATTAGTGTGTGTGAGGTGTATATATGGTCAGTAGTGAGATGGTGTTTATTAATTAGTGTGTGTGAGGTGTATATATGGTCAGTAGTGAGATGGTGTTTATTAATTAGTGTGTGTGAGGTGTATATATGGTCAGTAGTGAGATGGTGTTTATTAATTAGTGTGTGAGGTGTATATATGGTCAGTAGTGAGATGGTGTTTATTAATTAGTGTGTGTGAGGTGTATATATGGTCAGTAGTGAGATGGTGTTTATTAATTAGTGTGTGTGAGGTGTATATATGGTCAGTAGTGTGATGGTGTTTATTAATTAGTGTGTGTGAGGTGTATATATGGTCAGTAGTGTGATGGTGTTTATTAATTAGTGTGTGTAAGGTGTATATGGTCAGTAGTGAGATGGTGTTTATTAATTATGGTCAGTAGTGTGGTGAGGTGTATATATGGTCAGTAGTGAGATGGTGTTTATTAATTAGTGTGTGTGAGGTGTATATATGGTCAGTAGTGAGATGGTGTTTATTAATTAGTGTGTGTGAGGTGTATATATGGTCAGTAGTGTGATGGTGTTTATTAATTAGTGTGTGTGAGGTGTATATATGGTCAGTAGTGAGATGGTGTTTATTAATTAGTGTGTGTAAGGTGTATATATGGTCAGTAGTGAGATGGTGTTTATTAATTAGTGTGTGTGAGGTGTATATATGGTCAGTAGTGAGATGGTGTTTATTAATTAGTGTGTGAGGTGTATATATGGTCAGTAGTGAGATGGTGTTTATTAATTAGTGTGTGTAAGGTGTATATATGGTCAGTAGTGAGATGGTGTTTATTAATTAGTGTATATATGGTCAGTAGTGAGATGGTGTTTATTAATTAGTGTGTGTGAGGTGTATATATGGTCAGTAGTGAGATGGTGTTTATTAATTAGTGTGTGTGAGGTGTATATATGGTCAGTAGTGAGATGGTGTTTATTAATTAGTGTGTGTAAGGTGTATATATGGTCAGTAGTGTGATGGTGTTTATTAATTAGTGTGTGTGAGGTGTATATATGGTCAGTAGTGAGATGGTGTTTATTAATTAGTGTGTGTGAGGTGTATATATGGTCAGTAGTGAGATGGTGTTTATTAATTAGTGTGTGTAAGGTGTATATATGGTCAGTAGTGAGATGGTGTTTATTAATTAGTGTGTGTGAGGTGTATATATGGTCAGTAGTGAGATGGTGTTTATTAATTAGTGTGTGAGGTGTATATATGGTCAGTAGTGAGATGGTGTTTATTAATTAGTGTGTGTAAGGTGTATATATGGTCAGTAGTGAGATGGTGTTTATTAATTAGTGTGTGAGGTGTATATATGGTCAGTAGTGAGATGGTGTTTATTAATTAGTGTGTAAGGTGTATATATGGTCAGTAGTGAGATGGTGTTTATTAATTAGTGTGTGTCAGGTGTATGTATGGTCAGTAGTGAGATGGTGTTTATTAATTAGTGTGTGTCAGGTGTATGTATGGTCAGTAGTGAGATGGTGTTTATTAATTAGTGTGTGTAAGGTGTATATATGGTCAGTAGTGAGATGGTGTTTATTAATTAGTGTGTGTCAGGTGTATGTATGGTCAGTAGTGAGATGGTGTTTATTAATTAGTGTGTGTAAGGTGTATATATGGTCAGTAGTGAGATGGTGTTTATTAATTAGTGTGTAAGGTGTATATATGGTCAGTAGTGTGATGGTGTTTATTAATTAGTGTGTAAGGTGTATATATGGTCAGTAGTGAGATGGTGTTTATTAATTAGTGTGTGTTAGGTGTATATATGGTCAGTAGTGAGATGGTGTTTATTAATTAGTGTGTGTCAGGTGTATGTATGGTCAGTAGTGAGATGGTGTTTATTAATTAGTGTGTGTAAGGTGTATATATGGTCAGTAGTGCGATGGTGTTTATTAATTAGTGTGTGTTAGGTGTATATATGGTCAGTAGTGTGATGGTGTTTATTAATTAGTGTGTGTAAGGTGTATATATGGTCAGTAGTGCGATGGTGTTTATTAATTAGTGTGTGTCAGGTGTATGTATGGTCAGTAGTGAGATGGTGTTTATTAATTAGTGTGTGTCAGGTGTATGTATGGTCAGTAGTGCGATGGTGTTTATTAATTAGTGTGTGTAAGGTGTATATATGGTCAGTAGTGCGATGGTGTTTATTAATTAGTGTGTGTAAGGTGTATATATGGTCAGTAGTGAGATGGTGTTTATTAATTAGTGTGTGTAAGGTGTATATATGGTCAGTAGTGCGATGGTGTTTATTAATTAGTGTGTAAGGTGTATATATGGTCAGTAGTGCGATGGTGTTTATTAATTAGTGTGTGAGGTGTATATATGGTCAGTAGTGCGATGGTGTTTATTAATTAGTGTGTGAGGTGTATATATGGTCAGTAGTGAGATGGTGTTTATTAATTAGTGTGTGTAAGGTGTATATATGGTCAGTAGTGCGATGGTGTTTATTAATTAGTGTGTGAGGTGTATGTATATGGTCAGTAGTGCGATGGTGTTTATTAATTAGTGTGTGAGGTGTATATATGGTCAGTAGTGTGATGGTGTTTATTAATTAGTGTGTGTAAGGTGTATATATGGTCAGTAGTGCGATGGTGTTTATTAATTAGTGTGTGTAAGGTGTATATATGGTCAGTAGTGAGATGGTGTTTACTAATTAGTGTGTGTAAGGTGTATATATGGTCAGTAGATGGTTAGGAAGAAAGCCAATTTGACATTTACTTATTACATTTTTTTCTTGAAGAAAGGTTTGAATTCTTGAATTCAAAATGCTTCAGAAAATCTTTCCCAAGTTACTGTTGACGCAAATTCCCCTGTAATTATTGGGGTCTGATTTGTCTCCACTTTTGTGGATAGGGGAGATGAGCCCCTGGTTCCAGACATCAGGGAAGCAGACAGAAATTAAAACCATGTTGAACAATTTAAGCACAGCATTTTGCAACTCAGGTGTGCTGTTTTTCAGCATTTCATTTCTGATGTTGTCTACACCACAAACCTTCTTTGATTTAATAGATTTGAGCTTTTCATTTAGTTCTTGTTGGGTTATTGGGTCATCTAATGGATTTTGGTTGTTTTTAACTTGTTATGGAGGAGTGTTCCTGTGGCGGAACCAAATCAGCGCCACCTATAGTTTTTGATAAAACTCAAACTTTCATTAAAACACACATGCAAGGTACTGAATTAAAGCTACACTCGTTGTGAATCTAGCCACCAAGTCAGATTTGTAAAATGCTTTTCAGGGAAAGCATGAGACGCTATTATCTGATAGCATGCACCCCCCAGAATACCAGACCTTCACCTAAACAACAGATTTGCGGTAGCCGGAGCTACCCAAAACGCAGAAATAAAATATAAAACATTCATTACCTTTGACGAGCTTCTTTCTTGGCACTCCTATATGTCCCATAAACATCACAATTGGGTCTTTTTCCCGATTAAATCCGTCATTGTATAGCCAAAATGTCGTTTTCTGAAGACCGGTCTGAACCAGGAATATTCCCTTTTACAAGACGCAACGTCACTTTTTAAAATTACAAAAGTTGCCTATAAACTTTTACAAATCACTTCAAACTACTTTTCTAAACCAACTTTAGGTATTAATAAATGTTAATAATCTATAAAATTGATCACTGGGCGATCTGTATTCGATAGCAGCAAGTCTTGAAATCATCATCCATGTTTTCAATTTCACAACATCCTGGGGCGAGCCCCAAGAAAGGAAGTGCCCTAACGTCATCTAACCAAGGATAAAGCAGGAAAAAAATGCCAGTACTGGCGACATCGTGTGGAAGCTGTAGGAATTGTACTGAGGGCCTCGTTTTTTGTCTGTCGCCTTAGACTGGCGGATTAATATTTTTTGGGGGGTTTTTGGTGAACAGTTTTTCGAGGGATTTTTACTCCGAAACACGTTCTGTTATAGCCACAGACACGATTTAACCAGTTTTAGAGACTTCAGAGTGTTTTCTATACACACATACTTATCATATGCATATACTATATTCCTGGTATGAGTAGCAGGACTTTTTAACAAAATGCTGTGAAAATTTGCAGCCTCCCGAATGACTGATTCAAGGATGTTCAATGTTTCTTTAATTTCTAATTGGTTCTGTTGTAAGTCTTTTTGTGGGATGTTTTTGTAAAGATTATCAAAATAAGTTTTCCAAATTCCTACATCTTGTATGGATAATTATTGTGGCTTTGTTGTGCTTAAATTGTTCCACATGTCCCAGAACTGATTTTGGTCAATTGCGTTTTCAATTTCATCAAGGGTCTTGTTGGTATAATTCAATTTCTTGCGTTTCAGTGTTTGTTTCTCCTGTTTCAGAGTTTCACAGTATTCATATCGTAGCTCTGGGTTGTTTTGCTGCTTATGTTTTTTGTTTGACATTTGTCTTAGGTGTTTTCTAATTGTTTTACATTCATTATCAAACCATTTGTCAGAAACATTTTGATTTTTGCTTCTGATGTTGCATTTCTTTGGTTTTCTCAAATTTGCTTTCGATGCTGCTTTTTGGAATATGCAGTTGATGTTTTGGGTAGCTGAATTGACACCATCTTTATTGTTTTGGTACTGTGAGTTATTGAAAAACTGTATAGAGTTCATCATTTCATTTGAGTTCAATGTTTCAATGAATGTCTCTGCACTGTTTGGAGCCCATCTGTACGATTGGTTTATGTTGTAGAGTTTATTGGGCTGTTTTTTAAAATGAATATTGCCGGTTAATTTCTTCAGAAACACGTTGATCTGACTGTGATCTGACAATGGTGTCTGTGGTCTGACAGTGAATGCACTAATGGAGGAGGGGTCAATGTCAGTGATGGCATAATCGACTACACTTGTCCCAAGAGCTGAGCAGTAAGTAAACTGACCTAAAGAGTCCCCTCTGATTCTACCATTAAGCATGTACAGGCCTAAGGCTCAACAGAGATGGACTAACTCTTTTCCATTTTTGTTCAGTATTTGGTCAGGACTGTTTCTATGATTTATAATAGGGCTACTGTACAAGGAGGGGTGTCCAAATATGTGGTGGTTACCTCCCGCATCAGTGTAGTCAGGCTCAGAACCTGTTCTTGCATTGAAATCTCCACAAAGAAGCACTTTACCCTCTGCCTGAAATGTAATGATTTCTGTCTGGAGATCAAAAAACTGATCCTCATAATATGATGAATCTGAAGGAGGAGCATAAGCTGCACATATGGATACATCATTGTCCCAATAGATTGTACAATAGATCCCCCCAACACACACACTATCCCCCCACACACACTAACCCCCCAACACACACACTAACCCCCAACACACACACCCCCACACACACACTAACCCCCAACACACACCCCCCAACACACACACTATCCCCCAACACACACACTATCCCCCAACACACACTAACCCCCCAACACACACACTAACCCCCACACACACACTAACCCCCAACACACACACTAACCCCCAACACACACCTAACAAACACACACACTATCCCCCACACACACACTAACCCCCCAACACACACACTAACCCCAACACACACACTATCCCCCAACACACACACTATCCCCCCAACACACACTAACCCCCCAACACACATACTAACAACATCACCCCCCAACACACACACTAACCCCCAACACACACTAACCCCCCAACACACACACTATCCCCCACACACACACTAACCCCCCCACACACACACACTAACCCCCAACACACACACTAACCCCCCAACCCCACTATCCCCCACACACACACTAACCCCCCACACACACACTAACCCCCAACACACACACTATCCCCCAACACACACACTAACCCCCAACACACACACACTAACCCCCAACACACACTAACCCCCCAACACACACTATCCCCCAACACACACACTATCCCCCAAACACACACACTAACCCCCAACACACACACTAACCCCCAACACACACCTACACCCCCCAACACACACTATCCCCCAAACCACACTAACCCCCCAACACACACACTAACCCCCCAACACACACACTAACCCCCAACACACACACTAACCCCCAACACACACTAACCCCCAACACACACTATCCCCCCCAACACACACACTATCCCCCAACACACACACTATCCCCCAACACACACACTAACCCCCCACACACACACTAACCCCCAACACACACACTAACCCCCCCACTAACCCCCAACACACACACTATCCCCCCAACACACACACTATCCCCCAACACACACTAACCCCCCACACACACTAACCCCCAACACACACTAACCCCCAACACACACTAACCCCCAACACACACACTAACCCCCAACACACACACACACTATCCCCCCACACACACACTATCCCCCACACACACACTAACCCCCAACACACACACTAACCCCCCAACACACACACTATCCCCCCACACACACACTACCCCCCCCCCACACCCACTAACCCCCCAACACACACACTATCCCCCAACACACACACTAACCCCCAACACACACACACTAACCCCCCAACACACACTAACCCCCCAACACACACACTATCCCCCAACACACACACTATCCCCCAACACACACACTAACCCCCCAACACACACTAACCCCCCAACACCCTAACCCCCAACACACACACTATCCCCCAACACACACACTATCCCCCCACACACACTAACCCCCAACACACACACTATCCCCCAAACACACACTATCCCCCAAACAACACTATCCCCCAACACACACACTAACCCCCAAACACAACACACTAACCCCCCAACACACACACTATCCCCCAACACACACACTATCCCCCAACACACACACTAACCCCCCACACACACACTAACCCCCCCAACACACACTAACCCCCAACACACACACTATCCCCCAACACACACACTATCCCCCCAACACACACACTAACCCCCAACACACCACAACAACACACACTAACCCCAAACACACACTATCCCCCCCCAACACACACTAACCCCCAACACACACACTATCCCCCAACACACACACTATCCCCCAACACACACACTAACCCCCAACACACACACTAACCCCCCAACACACACACTAACCCCCCAACACACACACTAACCCCCCCAACACACACACTACCCCCCAACACACACACTATCCCCCCAACACACACACTATCCCCCCAACACACCCACTAACCCCCAACACACACACTATCCCCCAACACACACTAACCCCCCAACACACACACTATCCCCCCCCAACACACACACTAACCCCCACACACACACTATCCCCCAACACACACTAACCCCCAACACACACACTATCCCCCCACACACACACTAACCCCCAACACACACACTAACCCCCAACACACACACTATCCCCCAACAAACACACTAACCCCCAACACACACACTATCCCCCCAACACACACTAACCCCCAACACACACACTATCCCCCAACACACACACTATCCCCCAACACACACACTATCCCCCCAACACACACACTATCCCCCAACACACACACTAACCCCCAACACACACACTAACCCCCAACACACACTATCCCCCAACACACACACTAACCCCCCAACACACACACTAACCCCCCAACACACACTAACCCCCCAACACACACACTAACCCCCCAACACACACTATCCCCCCAACACACACTAACCCCCAACACACACACTAACCCCCCCAACACACACTAACCCCCCAACACACACACTAACCCCCCAACACACACTAACCCCCAACACACACTAACCCCCCAACACACACACTAACCCCCAACACACACACTAACCCCCAACACACACACTAACCCCCCAACACACACTAACCCCCAACACACACTATCCCCCAACACACACACTAACCCCCAACACACACTAACCCCCCAACACACACACTAACCCCCAACACACACACTATCCCCCCCACACACACAACACACACACTAACCCCCAACACACACTAACCCCCAACACACACTAACCCCCAACACACACACTAACCCCCCCCAACACATACACACTGACCCCCAAAACACACACTATCCCCCAACACACACACTAACCCCCCAACACACACTAACCCCCCAACACACACTAACCCCCCAACACATACACACTGACCCCCCAACACACACACCAACCCCCAACACATACACACTAACCCCCAACACACACACTAACCCCTCCCAACACACACTGACCCCCCCAACACACACTAACCCCTCCCAACACGCACACTCACCCCCAACACACATACTAACCCCCAACACACACTAACCCCCAACACACACTAACCCCCAACACACACTAACCCCCCAACACACACACACTAACCCCCAACACATACACACTAACCCCCCAACACATACACACAAACCCCCAACACATACCAACTAACCCCCCCCAACACACACACTAACCCCTCCCAACACACACACTAACCCCTCCCAACACACACTAACCCCCAACACATACACACTAACCCCCAACACATACACACTACCCCCCAACACATACACACTAACCCCCAACACACACTAACCCTACAACACACACACTAACCCCCCAACACACACACTAACCCCTCAAAACACACTGACCCCCCCAACACACACTAACCCCTCCCAACACACACACTAACCCCCCCGGATGTAGCGTTATATCCCAAATGGCACCCTATTCCCTATATAGTGCACTACTTTATACCAGGGCCCATAGGGTAGTGCACTACTTAATACCAGGGCCCATAGGGTAGTGCACTACTTTATACCAGGGCCCATAGGGTAGTGCACTACTTCAGACCAGGGCCCATAGGGTAGTGCACTACTTTATACCAGGGCCCATAGGGTAGTGCACTACTTTATACCAGGGCCCATAGGGTAGTGCACTACTTTATACCAGGGCCCATGGGGTAGTGCACTACTTCAGACCAGGGCCCATAGGGTAGTGCACTACTTTATACCAGGGCCCATAGGGTAGTGCACTACTTTATACCAGGGCCCATGGGGTAGTGCACTACTTCAGACCAGGGCCCATAGGGTAGTGCACTACTTTATACCAGGGCCCATAGGGTAGTGCACTACTTTATACCAGGACCCATAGGGTAGTGCACTACTTTATACCAGGGCCCATAGGGTAGTGCACTACTTTATACCAGGGCCCATGGGGTAGTGCACTACTTCAGACCAGGGCCCATAGGGTAGTGCACTACTTTATACCAGGGCCCATAGGGTAGTGCACTACTTTATACCAGGGCCCATGGGGTAGTGCACTACTTCAGACCAGGGCCCATAGGGTAGTGCACTACTTTATACCAGGACCCATAGGGTAGTGCACTACTTTATACCAGGGCCCATAGGGTAGTGCACTACTTAATACCAGGGCCCATAGGGTAGTGCACTACTTAATACCAGGGCCCATAGGGTAGTGCATGACTTAATACCAGGGCCCAGAGGGTAGTGCACTACTTAATACCAGGGCCCATAGGGTAGTGCACTACTTTATACCAGGGCCCAGAGGGTAGTGCACTACTTAATACCAGGGCCCATAGGGTAGTGCACTACTTAATACCAGGGCCCATAGGGTAGTGCACGACTTAATACCAGGGCCCAGAGGGTAGTGCACGACTTAATACCAGGGCCCAGAGGGTAGTGCACTACTTAATACCAGGGCCCATAGGGTAGTGCACTACTTAATACCAGGGCCCATAGGGTAGTGCATGACTTAATACCAGGGCCCATAGGCTAGTGCACTACTTTGACCAGGGCCCATAGGGTAGTACACTACTTCAGACCAGGGCCCATAGGGTAGTACACTACTTTATACCAGGGCCCATAGGGTAGTACACTACTTCAGACCAGGGCCCATAGGGTAGTGCACTACTTCAGACCAGGGCCCATAGGGTAGTGCACTACTTTGACCAGGGCCCATAGGGTAGTACACTACTTCAGACCAGGGCCAGAGAGTGTGTGTGTGTGTGTGTGTGTGTGTGCGTGTGTGAGTGTGAGTGTGAGTGTGAGTGAGTGAGTGAGTGAGTGAGTGAGTGAGTGAGTGAGTGAGTGAGTGAGTGAGTGAGTGAGTGAGTGTGTGTGTGTGTGTGTGTGTGGTCAGTCATAGCCACCAGAGGCAAACAGAAAGAGGAATGTAAAAACTTTCCACAGAGAAACATTCCTCCTCTCTTAAACAACGGACACACGGTTACACACAGGAAGTGTGTGTTCTTAAACATGTGGGTATAATCACATGTGTGTGTCCATGTTTACGTTTGTCTTCTCCTTCATTTTTAGAAGTAATTAATTTAATTATGTGTTCTCAGCAAGTCTGTCTGTCTGTCTGTCTGTCTGTCTGTCTGTCTGTCTGTCTGTCTGTCTGTCTGTCTGTCTGTCTGTCTGTCTCTCTCTCTGTCTCTCTCTCTCTCTCTCTCTCTGTCTCTCTCTCTCTCTGTCTCTCTCTCTCTCTCTCTCTCTCTCTCTCTCTCTCTCTGTCTCTCTCTCTCTCTGTCTCTCTCTCTCTCTCTGTCTCTCTCTCTCTCTCTCTCTCTCTCTCTGTCTGTCTGTCTGTCTGTCTGTCTGTCTGTCTGTCTGTCTGTCTGTCTGTCTGTCTGTCTGTCTGTCTGTCTGTCTGTCTGTCTGTCTGTCTGTCTGTCTGTCTGTCTCTCTCTCTCTCTCTCTCTCTCTCTCTCTCTCAATTCAAGGGGCTTTATTGATTATCAAAATTTGTTTTCAAGTTCTTTGTGGATCTGTGTAATCTGTGGCAAATATGTGTCTCTATTATGGTCATACATTTGACAGGAGGTTAGGAAGTGCAGCTCAGTTTCCACCTCATTTTGTCTTCTCTTGAGAGCCATGTCTGCCTACGGCGGCCTTTCTCAATAGCAAGGCTATGCTCACTGAGTCTGTACATAGTCAAAGCTTTCCTTAAATTTGGTTCAGTCACAGTGGTCAGGTATTCTGCCACTGTGTACTCTATGTTTAGGGCCAAATAGCATTCTAGTTTGCTCTGTTTTTTTGTTAAATCTTTCCAATGTGTCAAGTAATTATCTTTTTGCTATCTCATGATTTGATTACATTTTTTGGTTGGGTCTAATTGTGTTGCTGTTGCTGTCCTGGGGTGGTTGTAGAATTTAACGGCTATTTTCTGGATTTTGATAATTAGTGGGTATCGGCCTGCATCTGCTCTGCATGCATTATTTGGTGTTCTACGTTGTGCTCAGAGGATATTTTGCATGCAGTCTCTCAATTTGTTGTTTGTCCCATTTTGTGAATTCTTGGTTGGTGAGCGGACCCCAGACCTCACAACCATAAAGGGCAATGGGTTCTGTAACTGATTCAAGTATTTTTAGCCAGATCCTAATTGGTGTGTTGAATTTTATGTTCCTTTTGAATGCATTGATGGCATCTCTCTCCCTCTCTCTCTTTATCTCTCTCTCTCTCTCTCTCTCTCTCTCTCTCTCTCTCTCTCTCTCTCTCTCTCTCTCTCTCTCTCTGTCTCTGTCTCTGTCTCTCTCTCTCTCTGTCTCTCTCTCTCTCTGTCTCTCTCCTCCATGCTAGCTAATAAAAGTATTTTCACCCACTCTGATATTAAACTGGGTCCAAGCCTGCATCCTTAATGGAAGCCTGTTCTGTTTTAGTGCACAACTCAAGGCTCTGGTCAGAAGTGGTGTACTATGTAGTGAATTGGGGACCATTTTTAGTGTGTCATTGATCCAGGTCGAGGCTCCAGATCGAGGCTCCAGGGGCCTCATATATCAATCATCAGTAGGCACAAATCTGTGCATAAACCATGCATGGAATAATTTCCAGGCAAAGTGGGAGATTTCTCAGTATTACCTTTAGCTGGAGAGTGTGTGTAAATTCACGCACAGCCATGACAATGTGCCAGAGCATGTGAGTTGAGTGATCGGAAATTCCCACTCATCGCTCACAGAGCGACTTGCGAACCAGGCGCTCCACGTACTTTTCAACCTTCTGCTAAAAACCGCTCCTCCCTCACAGAAAAGACCAAACTGCTGCTGCAAATTCGCTCCATTCATTCAAATCCCCAAGTAACCAACACCCATCACATTTTCTGGACCGAAACAACATGAAAGAGTGACTAAGAAGCACTCTGCATTTCAAATAGGCTACATGTCATATTGAACAGCATATAAACACTCTAAATAGGCTACATGTCATATTGAACAGTATATAAACACTCTAAATAGGCTACATGTCATATTGAACAGTATATAAACACTCTAAATAGACTACATGTCATATTGAACACTCTCAATAGGCTACATGTCATATTGAACAGCATATAAACACTCTAAATAGGCTACATGTCATATTGAACAGTATATAAACACTCTAAATAGGCTACATGTCATATTGAACAGCATATAAACACTCTAAATAGACTACATGTCATATTGAACAGTATATAAACACTCTAAATAGGCTACATGTCATATTGAACAATATATAAACACTCTAAATAGGCTACATGTCATATTGAACAGTATATAAACACTCTAAATAGGCTACATGTCATATTGAACAGCATATAAACACTCTCAATAGGCTACATGTCATATTGAACAGCATATAAACACTCTCAATAGGCTACATGCCATATTGAACAGCATATAAACACTCTAAATAGGCTACATGTCATATTGAACAGTATATAAACACTCTAAATAGGCTACATGTCATATTGAACAGTATATAAACACTCTCAATAGGCTACATGTCATATTGAACACTCTCAATAGGCTACATGTCATATTGAACAGCATATAAACACTCTAAATAGGCTACATGTCATATTGAACAGTATATAAACACTCTAAATAGGCTACATGCCATATTGAACACTCTCAATAGGCTACATGTCATATTGAACAGCATATAAACACTCTAAATTGGCTACATGTCATATTGAACAGCACATAAACACTCTCAATAGGCTACATGTCATATTGAACAGTATATAAACACTCTAAATAGGCTACATGTCATATTGAACAGCATATAAACACTCTAAATTGGCTACATGTCATATTGAACAGTATATAAACACTGAATAGGCTACATGTCATATTGAACAGTATATAAAAACTCTAAATAGGCTACATGTCATATTGAACAGTATATAAACACTCTGAATAGGCTACATGTCATATTGAACAGTATATAAACACTCTAAATAGGCTACATGTCATATTGAACAGTATATAAACACTCTGAATAGGCTACATGTCATATTGAACAGTATATAAACACTCTAAATAGGCTACATGTCATATTGAACAGCATATAAACACTCTAAATAGGCTACATGTCATATTGAACAGTATATAAACACTCTAAATAGGCTACATGTCATATTGAACAGCATATAAACACTCTCAATAGGCTACATGTCATATTGAACAGCATATAAACACTCTCAATAGGCTACATGTCATATTGAACAGTATATAAACACTCTCAATAGGCTACATGTCATATTGAACAGTATATAAACACTCTAAATAGACTACATGTCATATTAAACAGCATATAAACACTCTCAATAGGCTACATGTCATATTGAACAGTATATAAACACTCTAAATAGGCTACATGTCATATTGAACAGTATATAAACACTCTAAATAGGCTACATGTCATATTGAACAGCATATAAACACTCTAAATTGGCTACATGTAATATTGAACAGTATATAAACACTCTGAATAGGCTACATGTAATATTGAACAGTATATAAACACTCTGAATAGGCTACATGTCATATTGAACAGTATATAAACACTCTAAATAGGCTACATGTCATATTGAACAGTATATAAACACTCTAAACACTCTAAACATACACCTCCTCCTGCCTTCTTCCTGGAGAGTTCTATATTCTGATCTGTCATGAAACATACACCTCCTCCTGCCTTCTTCCTGGAGAGTTCTATATTCTGATCTGTCATGAAACATACACCTCCTCCTGCCTTCTTCCTGGAGAGTTCTATATTCTGATCTGTCATGAAACATACACCTCCTCCTGCCTTCTTCCTGGAGAGTTCTATATTCTGATCTGTCATGAAACATACACCTCCTCCTGCCTTCTTCCTGGAGAGTTCTATATTCTGATCTGTCATGAAACATACACCTCCTCCTGCCTTCTTCCTGGAGAGTTCTATATTCTGATCTGTCATGAAACATACACCTCCTCCTGCCTTCTTCCTGGAGAGTTCTATATTCTGATCTGTCATGAAACATACACCTCCTCCTGCCTTCTTCCTGGAGAGTTCTATATTCTGATCTGTCATGAAACATACACCTCCTCCTGCCTTCTTCCTGGAGAGTTCTATATTCTGATCTGTCATGCCTTCTTCCTGGAGAAACATACACCTCCTCCTGCCTTCTTCCTGGAGAGTTCTATATTCTGATCTGTCATGAAACATACACCTCCTCCTGCCTTCTTCCTGGAGAGTTCTATATTCTGATCTGTCATGAAACATACACCTCCTCCTGCCTTCTTCCTGGAGAGTTCTATATTCTGATCTGTCATGAAACATACACCTCCTCCTGCCTTCTTCCTGGAGAGTTCTATATTCTGATCTGTCATGAAACATACACCTCCTCCTGCCTTCTTCCTGGAGAGTTCTATATTCTGATCTGTCATGAAACATACACCTCCTCCTGCCTTCTTCCTGGAGAGTTCTATATTCTGATCTGTCATGAAACATACACCTCCTCCTGCCTTCTTCCTGGAGAGTTCTATATTCTGATCTGTCATGAAACATACACCTCCTCCTGCCTTCTTCCTGGAGAGTTCTATATTCTGATCTGTCATGAAACATACACCTCCTCCTGCCTTCTTCCTGGAGAGTTCTATATTCTGATCTGTCATGAAACATACACCTCCTCCTGCCTTCTTCCTGGAGAGTTCTATATTCTGATCTGTCATGAAACATACACCTCCTCCTGTCTTCTTCCTGGAGAGTTCTATATTCTGATCTGTCATGAAACATACACCTCCTCCTGTCTTCTTCCTGGAGAGTTCTATATTCTGATCTGTCATGAAACATACACCTCCTCCTGTCTTCTTCCTGGAGAGTTCTATATTCTGATCTGTCATGAAACATACACCTCCTCCTGTCTTCTTCCTGGAGAGTTCTATATTCTGATCTGTCATGAAACATACACCTCCTCCTGTCTTCTTCCTGGAGAGTTCTATATTCTGATCTGTCATGAAACATACACCTCCTCCTGTCTTCTTCCTGGAGAGTTCTATATTCTGATCTGTCATGATTCCGTAAAACAGAATATGTTAAAGTCCCTGATGTCTTTATCGAGGCTGTAAACAATTGGTATTTATCAATGGTTATCTCCTATTGATGTGCGCATGACGATTGTAGGATAAATCACACTTTTTTTTCTATGCTTACAAAAATAAAAAATAATGTTCGTAAGTAGTGTTTTAGAATAGTTTTTACTCAATTTTGCCAAATGAGGCCCCAGGCCCTCAGGGACATCAACCTGTGACTCTACACAGAGAAACCCTGTCTGTCTGGGGCTTGATACCCTCCCTTGACCCCTCTCCCATCAGAGAACCAGAACAGGGCACCTATCCCCTTAATATCTAATATCAGTGAGTTAAGGGAGATGTGCGCGCACACACACAGACAGACAGACAGACAGACAGACAGACAGACAGACAGACAGACAGACAGACAGACAGACAGAAGCACACATTGTGTGGCTGTTTGGTGTTAACATGGGAGTTCTCTCTTCTTTCCATCCCTCTTTTCCCCCTCTCCTCCCTGATAAAGCATGCCTTGTGTGGATAGTGTGGGTGTAAAGAGGGGAAGGGGGAGGAGGAAGGGGGGAATGAGGAGGAGGGGAAGGGGGGGAGGGGAAGGAGAGGGAGGGGTGGTGGAAGGGAGGAAGCCCTTAGAACTGACATTGGAGGTCAGAGGTTGAGGAGCAGGCCAAGGGGAAGTATGTGTGTGTGCGTATGAGAGAGAGAGATGGGTGTGGGGTAAAGTCAAACTCTGGTGGTAGTCCCCGAACAGACAAAGTGGGGACAGGGGGGCTGTATTGACTGGTGCTGTCGGCAGGACTTCTCTATTTAAGATGTATTCAGCCCAATAGGGCTTAGGCATGGGGGTAGAAAGGAAAGTTCAACATCATTATGAATGTTTCATTCCAACACACACCTGGGAAAACTCTGAGTAGAGTTAAACCATGTCTGCATCATGGAGACAGTCAGGTTCTACACCTGCATTGCTTGCTGTTTGTGGTTTTAGGCTGGGTTTCTGTACAGCACTTTGTGACATCAGCTGATGTACGAAGGGCTTTATAAATACATTTGATTGATTTGATTGGTAAACCGTTAAGACAGTCAGTCAGGTTAAACCATGAAGACAGTCAGGTTAAACCACGAAGACAGTCAACCAGGTTAAACCGTGAAGACAGTCAGGTTAAACCACGAAGACAGTCAGGTTAAACCATGAAGACAGTCAGGTTAAACCGTGAAGACAGTCAGTTTAAACCACGAAGACAGTCAACCAGGTTAAACCGTGAAGACAGTCAGGTTAAACCACGAAGACAGTCAGCCAGGTTAAACCGTGAAGACAGTCAGGTTAAACCACGAAGACAGTCAACCAGGTTAAACAATGAGGACAGTCAGGTTAAACCACGAAGACAGTCAACCAGGTTAAACCATGAAGACAGTCAGGTTAAACCATGAAGACAGTCAGGTTAAACCACAAAGACAGTCAGCCAGGTTAAACCATGAAGACAGTCAGCCAGGTTAAACCATGAAGACAGTCAGGTTAAACCATGAAGACAGTCAGGTTAAACCACGAAGACAGTCAGGTTAAACCACAAAGACAGTCAGGGTAAACCATGAAGACAGTCAGGTTAAACCATGAAGACAGTCAGGTTAAACCATGAAGACAGTCAGGTTAAACCATGAAGACAGTCAGGTTAAACCACAAAGACAGTCAGGTTAAACCATGAAGACAGTCAGGTTAAACCATGAAGACAGTCAGCCAGGTTAAACCATGAATACAGTCAGTCAGGTTAAACCATGTCTGGATCATGAAGACAGTCAGGTTAAACCATGAAGACAGTCAGGTTAAACCACAAAGACAGTCAGGTTAAACCATGAAGACAGCCAGGTTAAACCATGAAGACAGTCAGGTTAAACCATGGAGACAGTCAGTCAGGTTAAACCATGAAGACAGCCAGGTTAAACCATGAAGACAGTCAGGTTAAACCATGTCTGGATCATGAAGACAGTCAGGTTAAACCATGAAGACAGTCAGCCAGGTTAAACCATGAAGACAGTCAGGTTAAACCATGAAGACAGTCAGGTTAAACCATGAAGACAGCCAGGTTAAACCATGAAGACAGTCAGGTTAAGCCATGAAGACAGTCAGTCAGGTTAAACCATGAAGACAGCCAGGTTAAACCATGAAGACAGTCAGGTTAAACCATGTCTGGATCATGAAGACAGTCAGGTTAAACCATGAAGACAGTCAGCCAGGTTAAACCATGAAGACAGTCAGGTTAAACCACGAAGACAGTCAGGTTAAACCATGATAAACCATGAAGACAGTCAGGTTAAACCATGAAGACAGTCAGGTTAAACCACGAAGACAGTCAGGTTAAACCATGATAAACCATGAAGACAGTCAGGTTAAACCATGAAGACAGTCAGGTTAAACCACGAAGACAGTCAGGTTAAACCATGATAAACCATGAAGACAGTCAGGTTAAACCATGAAGACAGTCAGGTTAAACCATGAAGACAGTCAGGTTAAACCATGAAGACAGTCAGTTAAACCATGAAGACAGCCAGGTTAAACCATGAAGACAGTCAGGTTAAGCCATGAAGAGTCAGTCAGGTTAAACCATGATAAACCATGAAGACAGTCAGCCAGGTTAAACCATGAAGACAGTCAGGTTAAACCACGAAGACAGTCAGGTTAAACCATGATAAACCATGAAGACAGTCAGGTTAAACCATGAAGACAGTCAGGTTAAACCACGAAGACAGTCAG
>NC_068455.1:74783017-74785517 GCF_023373465.1 Oncorhynchus keta | reverse complement strand
TCTAGGTGGGGTTGTAGATGGGGTTTCTAGATGGGGTTCTAGATGGGGGTTGTAGATGGGGTTTCTAGATGGGGTTTCTAGATGGGGGCTGTAGATGGGGGTTGTAGATGGGGGTTCTAGATGGGGGTTGTAGATGGAGGTTCCAGATGGGGGTTGTAGATGGGGGTTGTAGATGGGGGTTCTAGATGGGGTTTCTAGATGGAGGTTCTAGATGGGGGTTCTACATGGATTTTCTAGATGGGGGTTCTAGATCTGGATTTCTAGATGGGGGTTACTAGATGGGGGGTTCCAGATAGGGGTTCCAGATGGGGGTTTCTAGATGGGTGCTTGGTTTTTACAGTGTGTGTTTGTACATTCCCTCTATTCCCATAACTACAACATAATGAATTAATTGAGGACATTGTTACACTGTGTATTTTGTCTAGCTATCGGAACGTGTGAGAGCCAGACTGAGAGAGAGAGAATTCTGCAAAAATACTAGAATGCTATTTGGTCCTAAACAGAGAGTACACAGCGGCAGAATACCTGACCACTGTGATTGACCCGAAATTAAGGAAAGCTTTGACTATGTACAGACTCAGTGAGCATAGCCTTGCTATTGAGAAAGGCTGCTGTAGGCAGACATGGCTCTCAAGAGAAGACAGGCTATGTGCTCACTGCCCACAAAATGAGGTGGAAACTGAGCTGCACTTCCTAACCTCCTGCCCAATGTATGACCATGTTAGAGAGACATATTTCCCTTAGATTACACAGATCCACAAAGAATTCAAAAACAAATCCAAGTTTGATAAACTCCCATATCTCCAGGGGTAACACAACACACACCTCTCCAGGGGTAACACAACACACCTCTCCAGGGGTAACACAACACATGGTTTGGTTGGCAGGGTTGGGTTGGGTTGGCAGGATTGGGTTGGCAGGGTTGGGTTGGCAGGGTTGGCTGGGCAGGGTTGGGTTGGCAGGGTTGGCTGGGCAGGGTTGAGTTGGCAGGGTTGGGTGGGAAGGGTTGGGTTGGTTGGGTTGGGTTGGCAGTATTGGCAGGATTGGGTTGGCAGGGTTGGCTGGGCAGGGTTGGGTTGGCAGGGTTGGGTGGGAAGGGTTGGGTTGGCAGGGTTGGGTTGGCAGGGTGGGGTTGGCAGGGTTGGGTTGGGTTGGCAGGGTTGGGTTGGCAGGGTTGGGTTGGCAGGGTTGGCTGGGCAGGGTTGGGTTGGCAGGGTTGGGTTGGCAGGGTTGGCTGGGCAGGGTTGGGTTGGCAGGGTTGGGTTGGCAGGGTTGGCTGGGCAGGGTTGGCAGGATTGGGTTGGCAGGGTTGGCTGGGCAGGGTTGGGTTGGCAGGGTTGGGTGGGAAGGGTTGGGTTGGCAGGGTTGGGTTGTCAGTGTTGGCAGGGTTGGCAGGGTTGGCAGGGTTGGCAGGTTGGGTTGGCAGGGTTGGCTGGGCAGGGTTGGGTTGGCAGGGTTGGCAGGGTTGGGTTGGCAGGGTTGGCAGGGTTGGGTTGGCAGGGTTGGCAGGGTTGGGTTGGCAGGGTTGGCAGGGTTGGGTTGGCAGGGGTGGCTAGTCCTTAGTCCCTAGGCTCTATACCAGGGGAAGACTGCTGTCGTGTGTGTGTGTGTGTGTGTGTGTGTGTGTGTGTGTGTGTGTGTGTGTGTGTGTGTGTGTGTGTGTGTGTGTGTGTGTGTGTGTGTGTGTGTGTGTGTGTGTGTGTGTGTGTGTGTGCGCGCGCATGTGTAATTGCAACCATAAAATCATTCCTCCACTATTTCCATTAAATGCATTCCTTTTACCCAGCCTGTAGACCAGGGGAGATGGTGGGAGGAGGGGAGACTCATTCCCTTTACCCAGCCTGTAGACCAGGGGAGATGGTGGGAGGCAAAGGTCTCTCATCTCTCTCTCTCTCTCTCTCTCTCTCTCTCTCTCTCTCTCTCTCTCTCTCTCTCTCTCTCTCTCTCTCTCTCTCCGTCTGGTGTCTCTCCCTCTCTCTCGTCTCTCTCTTTCAACACAGAAGGTTTCATGGAGAAGGTTTCATGGAGAAGGTTTAATGGAGAAGGTTTAATGGAGAAGGTTTCATGGAGAAGGTTTCATGGAGAAGGTTTCATGGAGAAGGTTTAATGGAGAAGGTTTCATGGAGAAGGTTTAATGGAGAAGGTTTCATGGAGAAGGTTTCATGGAGAAGGTTTCATGGAGAAGGTTTAATGGAGAAGGTTTCATGGAGAAGGTTTAATGGAGAAGGTTTCATGGAGAAGGTTTCATGGAGAAGGTTTAATGGAGAAGGTTTCATGGAGAAGGTTTCATGGAGAAGGTTTCATGGAGAAGGTTTAATGGAGAAGGTTTCATGGAGAAGGTTTAATGGAGAAGGTTTCATGGAGAAGGTTTCATGGAGAAGGTTTCATGGAGAAGGTTTCATGGAGAAGGTTTCATGGAGAAGGTTTCATGGAGAAGGTTTAATGAAGAAGGTTTCATGGAGAAGGTTTCATGGAGAAGGTTTCATGGAGAAGGTTTAAT
>NC_068455.1:74770517-74778017 GCF_023373465.1 Oncorhynchus keta | reverse complement strand
CTGTGAATCTGTGAGGAGGACATAAGTTTGCCCCCTCTCATCCTGTGTGTGTCAGAGGGGGGTCAAGGGTGACCTATAGTTTTAATCTGATGTTAGCAGACCTCAGATCAACCAAAACACACAGCTAAGTTAAAGTCTGGTGTTGTCCCAGGATACACACACACACACACACACACACACACACACACACACACACACACACACACACACACACACACACACACACACACACACACACACACACACACACACACACACACACACACACACACACACACTTTAGTGCCCCACCCTGGCAGTTTGCCTGTCTCAGCAGAACTAATGGCAGTAGTGTTTCCACCCAGAAGCCAGTCTATCACAGACTCACCCAGGGCTTGGATGGTAAAAGAGGGACTTTCCCCTGGCCTGGTTCTCACATTGATTCCTGTCCATGTCGCACTGCCTCCGTGTGGCCAGGCTGAGAACTGGACCACATACATTTTATAGTTTGTTCCAAAGAAAGATGACAAAATGAACTGACTTTAGTGACATGATATATTCACCAATGAATAGATATGGGAGCAGTCAGCCTAGTACATCAGGACACATAACTGTGACACATCTCAACTACTAGAGTCTTCCTCAGGCAGCGTTGTCACAAACCCCAACTATATTGTCACTCCTGTAGAGATGAAGGACATGGAAAGGCCTCGGTGTAAGTATGCACCAATGTGTTATTAAAGGGCAAATATAGCAGTTTTCATCTCAATATCAAATCTACAGTGATTGTTTCCAATTTAAAATGGTCAAAAAATTAAACCAAAAATAGCTTCTTAGCAAAGGGCAATTTCTTAAACAATAATTTTGCTTGGATTGTCTGGGAGTGGTCTGAGTGGGGAGGTTTGGAACTCTCTTTCTTATTGGTCTATTAACTAATTTACTGCTTGGTGATGTCACCATAGAAGTCCAAAACTCCATCCCACCAAAACAGGATGACATGAGGTCTTTTCAAACACCTCTTACACTAAAAGGACATTATATCATGACTTTACTCAGGGAGTAATCAGTACTATAATCAGTACTATATATAATGACTTTACCCAGGGAGTATTCAGTACTATAATCAGTACTATATATAATGACTTTACCCAGGGAGTATTCAGTACTATAATCAGTACTATATATAATGACTTTACCCAGGGAGTAATCAGTACTATAATCAGTACTATATATAATGAATTTACCCAGGGAGTAATCAGTACTATAATCAGTACTATATATAATGACTTTACCCAGGGAGTATTCAGTACTATAATCAGTAGTATATATAATGACTTTACCAAGGGAGTATTCAGTACTATAATCAGTAGTATATATAATGACTTTACCCAGGGAGTATTCAGTACTATAATCAGTACTATATATAATGACTTTACCCAGGGAGTATTCAGTACTATAATCAGTACTATATTTAATGACTTTACCCAGGAAGTAATCAGTACTATAATCAGTACTATATATAATGAATTTACCCAGGGAGTAATCAGTACTATAATCAGTACTATATATAATGACTTTACCCAGGGAGTATTCAGTACTATAATCAGTAGTATATATAATGACTTTACCAAGGGAGTATTCAGTACTATAATCAGTACTATATATAATGACTTTACCCAGGAGTATTCAGTACTATAATCAGTACTATATATAATGACTTTACCCAGGGAGTATTCAGTACTATAATCAGTAGTATATATAATGACTTTACCAAGGGAGTATTCAGTACTATAATCAGTAGTATATATAATGACTTTACCCAGGGAGTATTCAGTACTATAATCAGTACTATATATAATGCCTTTACCCAGGGAGTATTCAGTACTATATTTAATGACTTCACCCAGGGAGTATTCAGTACTATAATCAGTACTATATATAATGACTTTACCCAGGGAGTAATCACTACTATAATCAGTACTATATATAATGACTTCACCCAGGGAGTATTCAGTACTATAATCAGTACTATATTTAATGACTTCACCCAGGGAGTAATCAGTACTATATTTAATGACTTCACCCAGGGAGTAATCAGTACTATATTTAATGACTTCACCCAGGGAGTAATCAGTACTATATTTAATGACTTCACCCAGGGAGTAATCAGTACTATATTTAATGACTTCACCCATGGAGTAATCAGTACTATATTTAATGACTTCACCCAGGGAGTAATCAGTACTATATTTAATGACTTCACCCATGGAGTAATCAGTACTATATTTAATGACTTCACCCATGGAGTAATCAGTACTATATTTAATGACTTCACCCAGGGAGTAATCAGTACTATATTTAATGACTTCACCCAGGGAGTAATCAGTACTATATTTAATGACTTCACCCATGGAGTAATCAGTACTGTACTGTATGTATAATCCTTTGGTAGTAACATGTGATCTCTTCCAGTGAGTCCCGATCCTACGGTCTGTCTCTCTGTTCACGCCAAACAGCTGTTCTGAACTTCACTAAGTGACCATGTCTTTTTTACACCCCCTCGTCTCTCACTGAGGGAGCCAGCCGTGGCAGGATGTGTGTGGATTGAGACTGGGTTTGTGAGGGAAACCATTTATCCCGAATGGAACATTACTGTGTTCAGAAACATACAGCCAATCAATCAATCAAATGTATTTTTTAAAGCCCTTTTTACATCAGCTGATGTCACAAAGTGCTGATATAGAAATCCAGCCTAAAACCCCAAAGAGCAAGCAACGCTTGTGTGTGTGTGGCTGCGTGTGTGTGTGGCTGCGTGTGTGTGTGGCTGCGTGTGTGTGTGGTGCGTGTGTGTGTGGCTGCGTGTGTGTGTGGCTGGCTGTGTGTGTGTGGCTGCGTGTGTGTGTGGCTGCGTGTGTGTGTGGCTGCGTGTGTGTGTGGCTGCGTGTGTGTGTGCTGCGTGTGTGTGTGCTGTGTGTGTGTGTGTGTGTGTGTGTGGCTGCGTGTTTGTGTGGTGTGGCTGCGTGTGTGTGTGGCTGCGTGTGTGTGTGGCTGCTGTGTGTGTGGCGCTGCGTGTGTGTGTGGTGTGTGTGTGTGGCTGCATGAGTGTGGCTGTGTGTGCTGCGTGTGTGTGTGCTGCGTGTGTGTGTGGCTGCGTGTGTGTGTGGCTGCGTGTGTGTGTGCTGTGTGTGTGCAGGTGTGTGTGTGTGTGTGTGCATGTGTGGCTGTGTGTGTGTGTGTGTGCCTGTGTGTGTGTGTGTGTGTGTGGTGTGTGTGTGTGTGTGTGGTGTGTGTGTGTGTGTGTGTGTGTGTGTGTGTGTGTGTGTGTGTGTGTGTGTGGTGTGGTGTGTGTGTGTGGCTGTGTGTGTGTGTGTGTGTGTGTGTGTGTGTGTGTGTGTGTGTGTGTGTGTGTGTGTGTGGCTGTGTGTGTGTGTGTGTGTGTGTGTTTTGGCTGTGTGTGTGTGGTGTGTGTGTGTGTGTGTGTGTGTGTGTGTGTGTGGCTGTGTGTGTGTGTGTGTGTGTGTGTGTGTGTGTGTGTGTGTGTGTGTGTGTGTGTGTGGCTGTGTGTGGCTGTGTGTGTGTGCGTGTGCGTGTGGTGTGTGTGTGTGTGTGTGTGTGTGTGTGTGTGTGTGTGTGTGTGTGTGTGTGTGTGTGTGTGTGTGTGTGTGTGTGTGTGTGTGTGTGTGTGTGTGTGTGTGTGTGTGTGTGTGTGTGTGTGTGTGTGTGTTGGAAGGGAATGGATGATGTTTGTAGGTTATTCTGACCTGGAAATGCCTTTGTAGCCTACCTCCCAAATCACACCCTATTCCCTAGTTGGTGCACTACTTTTGACTGGATCGTGTCAAAAATATAAACGCAACAAGTGTTGGTCCCGTGTTCCAGAAATGTTTCACACGCACAAAAAAACTTATTTCTCTCTAATGTTGTGCACAAATGTGTGTACATCCCGGATAGTGAACATTTCTCCTTTGCCAAGATAATTCATCCACCTGACAGGTGTGACATATCAAGAAGTTGATTAAACTGCATGATCATTACACAGGTGCACCTTGTGTTGGGGGACAATAAAAGGCCACTCTGAAATGTGCGGTTTTGTCACACAACACAATGCCACAGATTTGAGGGAGCGTGCAGTTGGCACTCTGACTTGAGGAATGTCCACCAGAGCTGTTGCCTGATAATGTCAAGTTAATTTCGCGACCATGAGCCGCCATCAACGTCACAATTTGTCAGTACATCGCAGACCACATGTAACCACGCCAGCCCAGGACCTCCACATCCTGGTCTTTCACCTGTGGGATTGTCTTAGACCACGTGTAACCACGCCAGCCCAGGACCTTCACATCCTGGTCTTTCACCTGTGGGATTGTCTTAGACCACGTGTAACCACGCCAGCCCAGGACCTTCACATCCTGGTCTTTCACCTGTGGGATTGTCTTAGACCACGTGTAACCACGCCAGCCCAGGACCTCCACATCCTGGTCTTTCACCTGTGGGATTGTCTTAGACCACGTGTAACCACGCCAGCCCAGGACCTTCACATCCTGGTCTTTCACCTGTGGATTGTCTTAGACCACGTGTAACCACGCCAGCCCAGGACCTTCACATCCTGGTCTTTCACCTGTGGATTGTCTTAGGAAGGGGCTGCTGATAAATATTTCTGCCTGTAATAATGTCCCATTTTGAAAACTGTATTCTGATTGGCTGGTTCTGTCCAGTCAGGTGGACCTGTCCAGTCAGGTGACACCCATTGATCACGGCCATAAGGAATTCATTTCAATTGACTGATTTCCTTCTATGAACTGTAACTCAGTTAAATCTTAGAAATTGTTGCGTGTTGCGCTCTATATTTTTGTCAATTATAGTTCACCACTGAGGGAAAAGGACACCATTTGGGATGCAGAAGTAGTCTCCTTCCTGTTTTGACAAAGCCTTTGTACCGACCAGCTGTAATACATGATGTGGTGTGAGAGAGAGAGAGAGAGAGAGAGAGAGAGAGAGAGAGAGAGAGAGAGAGAGAGAGAGAGAGAGAGAGAACATGGTTGTTGTACTAGTTTTGAAATCCTGTACCTAACAACCATACATTCATTGCAATTAGACAATTCCAGCGATTGGCTCGCTATGCCTGCCCAAGGGCAGTGATGTGGCCTGTCTGGTCATATTTTCTCATAGTGTGCAGGAGAGGATATTTTCAGACATTACAGATTGTGTGTGTGTTTGTGTCCTTCCACAGTAGGTCTTAGTAACAGGAAGTCAGGAAGGGAAAAGTTGGGAGTTACAGGAAGTGATGCGATGGTGAAAGAATGTCCCTTGGTCGCTCCCTTTCTGCCCACTTTGAAAAACTGACACACACACACACACACACACACACACACACACACACACACACACACACACACACACACACACACACACACACACACACACACACACACACACACACAGTCGTTCTTTTACAGTGGCAAAGGTCTCTTTCACCAATAGCCAAATCTCATTACCACCAGCATTAAAATACACATTTTCCCTAACCCAAGCTCCTAACCCTAAACCTAACCCAAGCTCCTAACCCTGAAACTAACCCAAGCTCATAACCCTAAAACTAACCCTAGCTCCTAACCCTAAACCTAACCCAAGCTCCTAACCCTAAAACTAACCCTAGCTCCTAACCCTAGCTCCTAACCCTAAACCTAACCCAAGCTCCTAACCCTAAAACTAACCCAAGCTCCTAACCCTAAAACTAACCCTAGCTCCTAACCCTAAAACTAACCCTCGCTCCTAACCCTAACCCTAGCTCCTAACCCTAAACCCAACCCTAGCTCCTAACACTAACACTAACCCTAGCCCCTAAACCTAATCTTAAACCTAACCTTAAACCTAACCCTAGCCCTTAAACCTAACCCTAAACCTAACCCACGCTCCTAACCCTAGCCCCTAAACCTAACCTTAAACCTAACCCTAAACCTAACCCTAGCTCCTAATTCTAACCCTAAACCCCCTAGAAATAGTATTTGATCTTGTGGGGACCAACAGAATGTCCCCAGTTGGTCACATTTGTGTTTCATTAGTGTTCTTGTATGGACCTGGAGTATAATTAAACACACACACACTCGCTCTACCATGAGTGTATTTACAGCTGCAGGGACTGTCTAAAAAGTCACCAACACTCCCCTACCATGACCAAATGAAACAGCAAAATACTTAAATACCTAACCCTAACCCTAAACCTCGCTCCTAACCCTAACCCTCACTCCTAACCCTAACCCTCGCTCCTAACCCTAACCCTCGTTCCTAACCCTAACCCTCACTCCTAACCCAAACCCTCACTCCTAACCCTAACCCTCGCTCCTAACCCTAACCCTCGCTCCTAACCCTTGCTCCTAACCCTCGCTCCTAACCCTAACCCTTGCTCCTAACCCAAACCCTCGCTCCTAACCCTTGCTCCTAACCCTAACCCTCGCTCCTAACCCTAACCCTCGATCCTAACCCTAACCCTCGCTCCTAACCCTAAAACGAACCCTAGCTCCTAACCCTAACCCTCTCTCCTAACCCTAACCCTCGATCCTAACTCTAACCCTCGCTCCTAACCCTAAAACTAACCCTAGCTCCTAACCCTAACCCTCGCTCCTAACCCTCGATCCTAACCCTAACCCTCGCTCCTAACCCTAAAACTAACCCTAACCCTCGCTCCTAACCCTAACCCTCGATCCTAACCCTAACCCTCGCTCCTAACCCTAAAACTAACCCTCGCTCCTAACCCTCGCTCCTAACCCTAACCCTCGCTCCTAACCCTAACCCTCGCTCCTAACCTTAACCCTCGCTCCTAACCCTAACTCTCGCTCCTAACCTTAACCCTTGCACCTAACCCTAAACCTCGCTCCTAACCCTAACCCTCGCTCCTAACCCTAACCCTCGCTCCTAACCCTAACTCTCGCTCCTAACCCTGACCCTCGCCCCTAACCCTAACCCTCGCTCCTAACCCTGACCCTCGCTCCTAACCCTAACCCTCGCTCCTAACCCTAACCCTCGCTCCTAACCCTAACCCTCGCTCCTAACCCTGACCCTCGCCCTAACCCTAACCCTCGCTCCTAACCCTCGCTCCTAACCCTGACCCTCGCCCTAACCCTAACCCTTGCCGTGTTTATGTGTGTGTGTACAAACACTCCCCTACCATGGCCAAATGAAACAGTAAAATACTTGTTTAGACTGAAGAGAGGATGAGGAGGAGAACCATGAGAAAGAAATGGGGAAGAGGAGAACCATGAGAAAGAAATGAGGAAGAGGAGGAGAGCCATGAGAAAGAAATGAGGAAGAGGAGGAGAGCCATGAGAAAGAAATGAGGAAGAGGAGGAGAACCATGAGAAAGAAATGAGGAAGAAGAGGAGAGCCATGAGAAAGAAATGAGGAAGAGGAGGAGAGCCATGAGAAAGAAATGAGGAAGAGGAGAACCATGAGAAAGAAATGAGGAAGAGGAGGAGAGCCATGAGAAAGAAATGAGGAAGAGGAGGAGAGCCATGAGAAAGAAAT
>NC_068455.1:74753017-74765517 GCF_023373465.1 Oncorhynchus keta | reverse complement strand
ACCTGAACACACACTGGGACTAGGGCTGTGGTGGTCACCGTAACACACTGGGACTAGGGCTGTGGTGGTCACCTGAACACACACTGGGACTAGGGCTGTGGTGGTCACCATAACACACTGGGACTAGGGCTGTGGTGGTCACCTGAACACGATGAGACTAGGGCTGTGGTTCTCACCGTAACACACACTGGGACTAGGGCTGTGGTGGTCACCTGAACACACTGGGACTAGGGCTGTGGTGGTCACCTGAACACACTGGGACTAGGGCTGTGGTGGTCACCTGAACACGATGAGACTAGGGCTGTGGTGGTCACCTGAACACACTGGGACTAGGGCTGTGGTGGTCACCTGAACACACTGGGACTAGGGCTGTGGTGGTCACCGTAACACACTGGGACTAGGGCTGTGGTGGTCACCTGAACACGATGAGACTAGGGCTGTGGTGGTCACCTGAACACACTGGGACTAGGGCTGTGGTGGTCACCTGAACACACTGGGACTAGGGCTGTGGTGGTCACCTGAACACACTGGGACTAGGGCTGTGGTGGTCACCGTAACACACACTGGGACTAGGGCTGTGGTGGTCACCGTAACACACTGATACTAGGGCTGTGGTGGTCACCTGAACACACACTGGGACTAGGGCTGTGGTTGTCACCTGAAACACACTGGGACTAGGGCTGTGGTGGTCACCGTAACACACTGATACTAGGGCTGTGGTGGTCACCTGAACACACACTGGGACTAGGGCTGTGGTTGTCACCTGAAACACACTGGGACTAGGGCTGTGGTGGTCACCGTAACACACTGGGACTAGGGCTGTGGTGGTCACCTGAAAACACACTGGGACTAGGGCTGTGCTGGTCACCTGAACACACACTGGGACTAGGGCTGTGGTGGTCACCTGAACACACACTGGGACTAGGGCTGTGGTGGTCACCTGAACACACTGGGACTAGGGCTGTGGTGGTCACCTGAACACACTGGGATTAGGGCTGTGGTGGTCACCTGAACACACACTGAGACTAGGGCTGTGGTGGACAGGAGCTGTGGTGGAACACATACTGGAGAGAGGGGGGAAGATGGGGGAGGAGGGGGAGGAGAGAGGGAAGAGAGGATGAGGAGGGGGGAGGAGTGGAGTGGAGGAGAAGAGTGGGGAGGAGGAGAGAGAGAGGGAGGAGAGGAGAGTGAAAGGAGAGAGGAGGAGGAGGAGAGAGTGGAGGGAGGGGAGAGTGGAGGGGAAGAGGAGGAGAGAGTGGAGAGGAGGAGAGATTGGGGGAGGAGGAGGAGAGAGTGGAGAGGGGGAGAGATTGGGGGAGGAGAGGGGTGAGTGGAGAGGAGGAGAGAGTGGGGGAGAGGAGAGAGGGGGGTGGAAAGGAGGAGAGAGTGGGGGAGAGTGGAGAGGAGGAGAGAGTGGGGGGAGGAGGAGGAGAGATTGGGGAGGAGGAGGAGAGATTGGAGAGAGTGAGGAGGGGTGAGGAAGAGGAAAGAGAGTGGGGGGGGAGAGGGTGGGGAGGAGGAGAGAGTGGAGAGGGGGAGGGGGAGAAGGAGGAGAAGGGAGGCCGAGACAGGGTATTTAGGTTGTGATGATAGTTGCCCCTCTACCATCTGAGGTAAGGAGATATGTAACAAATCTAAACACACACACATTTGAAGTTTCAACACAGCTGTGGCCTCTAGGAAATCCTCTTTAACCATGGTTCAGACTAATACTGGGGGTTAGACATTATACTGCCTTCTTTACAATCATACCCCTCTCTTTCCTATACTCTGCTGAGGACCTCCTCTCTCTCCTCCTCCTCTCTCCTCCTCTATATACCCTGCTGAGGACCTCCCATCCTCTCTCCTCCTCTCTCTCCTTCTCTCTCTCCTCCTCCCTATACCCTGCGTAGGACCTCTCTCTCCTCCTCTCCTCCTCTCGCTCCTCCTCCCTATACTCTACTGAGGACCTCTCTCTCCTCCTCTCTCTCCTCCTCCCTATACCCTGCTGAGGACCTCGCCTCCTCTCTCTCCTCCTCCCTATAGACTGCTGAGGACCTCTTCTCTCTCTCCCTCTCCCTATACCCTGATGAGGACCTCTCCTCTCTCTCCCCCTCCCTATACCCTGATGAGGACCTCTCCTCTCTCTCCCCCTCCCTATACCCTGATGAGGACCTCTCTCTCCTCCTCCCTATACCCTGCTGAGGACCTCTCTCTCCTCCTCTCTCTCCTCCTCCCCATACCCTGATGAGGACCTCTTCTCTCTCTCCCTCTCCCTATACCCTGATGAGGACCTCTCCTCTCTCTCCCCCTCCCTATACCCTGATGAGGACCTCTCCTCTCTCTCCCCCTGCCTATACCCTGCCGAGGACCTCTTCTCATCTCCTCCTCTCTCTTCTCTCTCTCCTCCTCTCTCTCCCCCTCCCTATACCCTGCTGAGGACCTCTCTCTCCTCCTCTCCTCCTCTCTCTCCTCCTCCCTATACCCTGCTGAGGACCTCTCTCTTCTCTCCTCTCCTCCTCCCTATACCCTGCTGAGGACCTCTCCTCATCTCCTCCTCTCTCTCCTCCTCCCTATACCCTGCTGAGGACCTCTCCTCATCTCCTCCTCTCTCTTCTCTCTCTCCTTCTCTCTCTCCTCCTCCCTATACCCTGCTGAGGACCTCTCCTCATCTCCTCCTCTCTCTTCTCTCTCTCCTTCTCTCTCTCCTCCTCCCTATACCCTGCTGAGGATCTCTTCTCATCTCCTCCTCTCTCTTCTCTCTCTCCTTCTCTCTCTCCTCCTCCCTATACCCTGCTGAGGACCTCTCCTCATCTCCTCCTCTCTCTTCTCTCTCTCCTCCTCTCTCTCCTCCTCCCTATACCCTGCTGAGGACCTCTCTCTCCTTCTCTCTCTCCTCCTCCCTATACCCTGCTGAGGACCTCTCCTCATCTCCTCCTCTCTCTTCTCTCTCTCCTCCTCTCTCTCCTCCTCCCTATACCCTGCTGAGGACCTCTCTCTCCTCCTCCCTATACCCTGCTGAGGATCTCCCATCTCTGTGTTGTTCTGTCACTACTCAGTAAAGGGTAAGATAACACTAACCTGGCTGGACTCTACAATAACACTAATTTCTTCCTTCTCTCTCTCTTGTTCTCTTGTTTCTACAGTTCCAAAACTGGTGTCTGTCCCTCCCGCCATCCCTCCCATTTCTCTCTCTCACGAGTCTCACCCCTCTCTCTATCACTCCCTGTTTCTATCTCACTCTTCCCCCTTCTCTCTTCCCTTCCCTCTCTCTCCCTCCCTTCCTCCCTCCCCTCTCTCGTTCCAAGACAGGAAGTACCTCTGCATATTTCTCTGTGTGGAACAATAACAGTGTGGAACTCTGGGTATTATTTTAAAAGCGTCTTTATCTGCTCCGAACATAGCTTCCTCTCTCTCTCTCGCTCTCTCGGTCACCCCCAACAGTATCCTGCCTAGAGAGGGGGAGGGAAGATGGGGTGGAGGCAGACAGACCAATGACAGAAGCAAGGGAGGGTGAGAAGGGGAGAGAGAGAGAGAGAGAGAGAGAGAGAGAGAGAGAGAGAGAGAGAGAGAGAGAGAGAGAGAGGGGAGGGACGGTGAGGAAGGGAGGGATGGAGGCTGAGGTTTGTCAGTTGGTTCCTCAATTGGTGTCTAGGTCAGTTGAGATGGACGACACAGAGAGAGAGGGACAGAGTGGACTTTGAACACAGTCTGATTCTGCTACTTGAAGGACTACTCATAGGAACATAACTACTCCTAGGAACATAACTACTCCTAGGAACAGAACTACTCTTGGGAACAGAACTACTCCTAGGAACAGAACTACTCATAGGAACAGAACTACTCATAGGAACAGAACTACTCCTAGGATCAGAACTACTCCTAGGAACAGAACTACTCTTGGGAACAGAACTACTCATAGGAACAGAACTACTCCTAGGAACAGAACTACTCCTAGGAACAGAACTACTCTTGGGAACAGAACTACTCATAGGAACAGAACTACTCCTAGGAACAGAACTACTCTTGGGAACAGAACTACTCCTAGGAACAGAACTACTCCTAGGAACAGAACTACTCCTAGGAACAGAACTACTCTTGGGAACAGAACTACTCATAGGAACAGAACTACTCTTAGGAACAGAACTACTCATAGGAACAGAACTACTCTTAGGAACATAACTACTCCTAGGAACAGAACTACTCTTAGGAACAGAACTACTCCTAGGAACAGAACTACTCCTAGGAACAGAACTACTCAAAGGAACAGAACTACTCCTAGGAACAGAACTACTCCTAGGAACAGAACTACTCCTAGGAACAGAACTACTCTTGGGAACAGAACTACTCATAGGAACAGAACTACTCCTAGGAACAGAACTACTCCTAGGAACAGAACTACTCTTGGGAACAGAACTACTCCTAGGAACAGAACTACTCCTAGGAACAGAACTACTCCTAGGAACAGAACTACTCTTGGGAACAGAACTACTCCTAGGAACAGAACTACTCTTGGGAACAGAACTACTCCTAGGAACAGAACTACTCCTAGGATCAGAACTACTCATAGGAACAGAACTACTCCTAGGAACAGAACTACTCCTAGGAACAGAACTACTCCTAGGAACAGAACTACTCTTGGGAACAGAACTACTCATAGGAACAGAACTACTCCTAGGAACAGAACTACTCCTAGGAACAGAACTACTCCTAGGAACAGAACTACTCTTGGGAACAGAACTACTCCTAGGAACAGAACTACTCATAGGAACAGAACTACTCCTAGGAACAGAAATACTCCTAGGAACAGAACATAGCTCTCTTAATGAGGCCAGCGAACTGGGAATTTAGAAAAGGTGAGAAGAGAGTGGACAACTTCTTAGAGGAACTTATCTCAACAATTTGTGTCATCTGTGTTCCTGGCTTCTTTTCAACATTGCAGTGGAAGGGTTAAGTTGAAGACTTTGTGGAGAAACAGTACTAAGTAGTCGGATCACCTTGTTTGGGCTAAGCCCATTTTTGTGTGCTGTGTCGGATGGGAGATACTTGGGCGTCTTATAAGGGCTGCTCTCAGACCAGTCTATGGATGAATTAATAGTTGACCCGGACCCAACAGACACTGTTCTAGAATCAGGTGTGTCTAGAGGCATCCTCTGTGTGGAGCCACTCTGGTAAGTTATGGACAGACTCTAGAACAGTCAGAAAGGATTGTATGTTTCCTCTTTTCATCTCCTTTAGCTCTTCTCCAGTCTGTCTTCCATCGGTCTCCCCTCTGTATACATAAATTCTACTTTACTCCCCTCTGTGTACTAAATCCTACTTTACACCCCTCTGTGTACTAAATTATACTTTACTCCCCTCTGTGTACATTTCCTACTTTACTCCCCCCTGTGTACTAAATCCTACTTTACTCCCCTCTGTGTACATTTCCTACTTTACTCCCCCCTGTGTACTAAATCCTACTTTACTCCCCTATGTGTACTAAATCCTACTTTACTCCCCTATGTATCCGAAATACTTACTTTACTCCCCTCTGTGTACTAAATCCTACTTTACACCCCTCTGTGTACTAAATCCTACTTTACTCCCATCTGTGTACATTTCCTACTTTACTCCTCTCTGTGTACATTTCCTACTTTACTCCCCCCTGTGTACTAAATCCTACTTTACTCCCCTATGTGTACTAAAACCTACTTTACTCCCCTATGTGTACTAAATCCTACTTTACTCCCCTACGGGTACTAAATCCTACTATACTCCCCCTGTGTACTAAATCCTACTATACTCCCCTATGTGTACTAAATCCTACTATTCTCCCCTCTGTGTACTGTGTACTAAATCCTACTTTACTCCCCTCTGTGTACTAAATCCTACTATACTCCCCATCTGTGTACTAAATCCTTCTATACTCCCCTCTGTGTACTAAATCCTACTATACTCCCCTCTGTGTACTGTGTACTAAATCCTACTTTACACCCCTCTGTGTACTAAATCCTACTTTACTCCCATCTGTGTACATTTCCTACTTTACTCCCCTCTGTGTACATTTCCTACTTTACTCCCCCCTGTGTACTGAATCCTACTTTACTCCCCTATGTGTACTAAAACCTACTTTACTCCCCTATGTGTACTAAATCCTACTTTACTCCCCTACGGGTACTAAATCCTACTATACTCCCCCTGTGTACTAAATCCTACTATACTCCCCTATGTGTACTAAATCCTACTATTCTCCCCTCTGTGTACTGTGTACTAAATCCTACTTTACTCCCCTCTGTGTACTAAATCCTACTATACTCCCCATCTGTGTACTAAATCCTTCTATACTCCCCTCTGTGTACTAAATCCTACTATACTCCCCTCTGTGTACTGTGTACTAAATCCTACTATACTCCCCTCCGTGTACTGTGTACTAAATCCTACTTTACTCCCCTCTGTGTACTGTGTACACAAATCTACTTTACTCCCCTCTGTGTACTGTGTACTAAATCCTACTTTACTCACCTCTGTGTACTGTGTACACACATCTACTTTACTCCCCTCTGTGTACTGTGTACTAAATCCTACTTTACTCACCTCTGTTTACTGTGTACTACTTTACTCCCCTCTGTGTAAGGTGTCTAATATCACTGGTACACAGTGGTAGTCTGTGTTCAACATCTGCTGTTTCTCTGGTACACAGTGGTAGTCTGTGTTCAACATCTGCTGTTTCCCTGGTACACAGTGGTAGTCTGTGTTCAACATCTGCTGTTTCTCTGGTACACAGTGGTAGTCTGTGTTCAACATCTGCTGTTTCTCTGGTACACAGTGGTAGTCTGTGTTCAACATCTGCTGTTTCCCTGGTACACAGTTAGACATTGTATCTGGATGTGCAGTATTCCCTCCTCCTACCTCTGGTTTCTATCCATTATATTTCTAGATGGATGGTTGCCTGGCTACACGTGATCTTGTTATATTTGGGTCACAGTGAAGCATTCAGCTACTGTAGACTAATTGTATGTCTGAAATGGCAATCTATTCCCTATATAGTGCACTACTTTTGACCAAAGCCATATGCTTCCTCTCTTTCTCGCCCCCTAGGGAATAGAGAGTCATTTGGGATGCTCACTGTGCTTATAAATAGAACTAAGGACAGGTTTGTCTTGTGAGGTTGATTTGCTTTCCTGAATGTCTGACTGTGTCCGTCACTGACTGGTTTGCGGTCGCTAATCACGTTAACTGCGGTTTGTTCATCGGGGGGTCAGTGTCCTCTGACTTACTGTAACAACAGGTCAGTGTCCTCTGTCTTACTGTAACAACAGGTCAGTGTCCCTCTGTCTTACTGTAACAACAGGTCAGTGTCCTCTGTCTTACTGTAACAACAGGTCAGTGTCCCTCTGACTTACTGTAACAACAGGTCAGTGTCCTCTGTCTTACTGTAACAACAGGTCAGTGTCCCTCTGTCTTACTGTAACAACAGGTCAGTGTTCCTCTGTCTTACTGTAACAACAGGTCAGTGTCCCTCTGTCTTACTGTAACAACAGGTCAGTGTTCCTCTGTCTTACTGTAACAACAGATCAGTGTTCCTCTGTCTTACTGTAACAACAGGTCAGTGTTCCTCTGTCTTACTGGAACAACAGGTCAGTGTTCCTCTGTCTTACTGTAACAACAGGTCAGTGTTCCTCTGTCTTACTGTAACAACAGGTCAGTGTCCCTCTGTCTTACTGTAACAACAGGTCAGTGTTCCTCTGTCTTACTGTAACAACAGGTCAGTGTCCCTCTGTCTTACTGTAACAACAGGTCAGTGTTCCTCTGTCTTACTGTAACAACAGATCAGTGTTCCTCTGTCTTACTGTAACAACAGGTCAGTGTTCCTCTGTCTTACTGGAACAACAGGTCAGTGTTCCTCTGTCTTACTGTAACAACAGGTCAGTGTTCCTCTGTCTTACTGTAACAACAGGTCAGTGTCCCTCTCTCTTACTGTAACAACAGGACCAGGTCAGTGTTCCTCTGTCTTACTGTAACAACAGGACCAGGTCAGTGTTCCTCTGTCTTACTGTAACAACAGGTCAGTGTCCTCTGTCTTACTGTAACAACAGGTCAGTGTCCTCTGTCTTACTGTAACAACAGGTCAGTGTTCCTCTGTCTTACTGTAACAACAGGTCAGTGTTCCTCTGTCTTACTGTAACAACAGGTCAGTGTTCCTCTGTCTTACTGTAACAACAGGTCAGTGTTCCTCTGTCTTACTGTAACAACAGGTCAGTGTTCCTCTGTCTTACTGTAACAACAGGTCAGTGTTCCTCTGTCTTACTGTAACAACAGGTCAGTGTTCCTCTGTCTTACTGTAACAACAGGTCAGTGTTCCTCTGTCTTACTGTAACAACAGGTCAGTGTTCCTCTGTCTTACTGTAACAACAGGTCAGTGTCCCTCTGTCTTACTGTAACAACAGGTCAGTGTCCTCTGTCTTACTGTAACAACAGGTCAGTGTCCCTCTGTCTTACTGTAACAACAGGTCAGTGTTCCTCTGTCTTACTGTAACAACAGGTCAGTGTTCCTCTGTCTTACTGTAACAACAGGTCAGTGTTCCTCTGTCTTACTGTAACAACAGGTCAGTGTCCCTCTGTCTTACTGTAACAACAACGTTTGGCGAAGTTGAAGTAGGATGTGATTCGATGATAAATTAACAGGAACTGCATTGATTACAGTCGTATGAAAAGGTTTGGGCACCCCTGGCAATTTCCATGATTTCCATTAATGATTTCCAATAATTGGGTGTTTGGATCAGCAATTTCATTTTGATCTATCAAATAACTGATGGACACAGTAATATTTCAGTAGTGAAATTAGGTTTATTGGATTAACAGAAAATATGCACTATGTATCAAAACAAAATTAGACCGGGGCATAAATTTGGGCACCCCAATAGAAAAATCACATCAATATTTAGTAGAGCCTCCTTTTGCTAAAATAACAGCCTGTAGACGCTTCCCATAAGCCTCTAATGAGCGTCTGGATTCTGGATGAAGGTATTTTGGACCATTCCTCCTTACAAAACATCTCCAGTTCAGTTAGGTTGGATGGTTGCCGAGCATAGACAGCCCGCTTCAAATCATCCCACAGATTCTCAATGATATTCAGATCTGGGGACTGGGATGGCCATTCCAGAACATTGTACTTGTTCCTCTGCATAAATGCCCGGGTAGATTTTGAGCAGTGTTTTGGGTCGTTGTCTTGTTGACATATCCTGCCCCGGTGTATCTTCAACTTTGTGACTGATTCTTCAACATTATTCCCAAGAATCTGCTGATATTGAGTGGAATCCATGCGACCCTCAACTTTAACAAGATTCCCAGTACCAGCACTGGCCACACAGCCCCACTGCATGATGGAACACCCACCAAATGTTACTGTGGGTTCTTTTGCCGACATGCATAACGTCCCTTGTTATGACCAAATACCTCCATCTTTGTTTCATCAGTCCACAGCACCTTATTCCAAAATGAAGCTGGCTTGTCCAAATGTGCGTTTGCATACCTCACGCGACTCTGTTTGTGGCGTGTTGGCAGAAAAGGCTTCTTCCGCATCACTCACCCATACAGCTTCTCCTTGTGCAAAGTGCTCTGAATTGTTGAAGGATGCACCGCGACACCATCTGCAGCAGGATGATGTTGTAGGTCTTTGGAGGTGGTCTGTGGGCTGTTTCTGACCGTTCTCACCATCCTCTGCCTCTCTGATATTTTACTTGGCCTGCCACTTCTGGCCTTAACAAGAACTGTGCCTGTGGTCTTCCATTTCCTCACTATGTTCCTCACGGTGGACACTGACAGCTTAAATCTCAGCGATAGCTTTTTGTAGCCTTCCTCTAAACCATAATGTTGAACCATCGTTGTTTTCGGGTCATTTGAGAGTTGTTTTGAGGCCCCCATGTTGCCACTCTTCAGAGGAGAGTCAAAGAGAACAACAACTTGTAATTGGCCTTAAATACCTTTTTCTCGTGATTGGAAGCACTTGTCTATGAAGTTCAAAGCTTAATGAGCTCATCAAACCAATTGTGTTCCAATTAATCAGTGCTGAGTAGTTACAGGTATTCAGATCAACAGAATGACAGGGGTGCCCACATTTCTTCATAGTCTATTTTTCACATCTGATTTAATTTCATACGACTTAATATTGCTACACTAAAAATCTTTGTCTGGACAAAACCCCGGTACTCAGCTTTTATTAGGAAATGAATGGCATGTCATTGTGATCATTTTCTGTGACGACAGAGTAAATTATTATGCAGCCTCAGAGGGGTGCCCAAACTTTTTCATACGACTGTATATGCAACGCAGAACAAGCTAGTTAACCTAGTAATATCATCAACCATGTGTAGTTAACTAGTGATTATGTTAAGAGTGATTGTTTTTTATAAGATACGTTTAATGCTAGCTAGCAACTTACCTTGGCTCCTTGCTGCACTCGCGTAACAGGTGGTCACCCCGCCACGCAGTCTCCTCGTGGAGTGCAATGTAATCAGCCATAATCAGCGTCCAAAAATGCCGATTACCGATTGTTATGAAAACTTGAAATCGACCCTAATTAATCAGCCCTAATTAATCAGCCCTAATTAATCAGCCCTAATTAATCAGCCATGCCGATTACTCGGTCGACCTCTAATATATACATCTCCAGATATCTCTCTTCCTCAGTAGCCAGATATCTCTCTTCTTCAGTAGCCAGATATCTCTCTTCTTCAGTAGCCAGATATCTCTCTTCCTCAGTAGCCAGATATCTCTCTTCCTCAGTAGCCAGATATCTCTCTTCTTCAGTAGACAGATATCCCTCTTCCTCAGTAGCCAGATATCTCTCTTCCTCAGTAGCCAGATATCTATCTTCCTTAGTAGCCAGATATCTCTTCTTCAGTAGCCAGATATCTCTCTTCCTCAGTAGCATATATCTTTCTTCTTCAGTAGCCAGATATCTCACTCTTCTTCAGTAGCCAGATGTCACTCTCTTCTTCAGTAGCCAGATATCTCGCTGTTCTTCATGAGACAGATATCTTTATCTTCTTCAGTAGCCAGATATGTTGCTCTTCTTCAGTAGCCAGATATGTCGCTCTTCTTCAGTAGCCAGATCAGTAGGCAGATTTATTGCTCTTCTTCAGTAGCCAGATAACTCGCTCTTCTTCAATAGCCAGATGTCACTCTCTTCTTCAGTAGCCAGATATCTCGCTGTTCTTCATGAGACAGATATCTTTATCTTCTTCAGTAGCCAGATATGTTGCTCTTCTTCAGTAGCCAGATATCTCGCTGTTCTTCATGAGACAGATATCTTTATCTTCTTCAGTAGCCAGATATGTCGCTCTTCTTCAGTAGCCAGATCAGTAGGCAGATTTATTGCTCTTCTTCAGTAGCCAGATAACTCGCTCTTCTTCAGTAGCCAGATGTCACTCTCTTCTTCAGTAGCCAGATAACTCGCTCTTCTTCAGTAGCCAGATGTCACTCTTCTTCAGTAGCCAGATAACTCGCTCTTCTTCAATAGCCAGATGTCGCTCTCTTCTTCAGTAGCCAGATATCTCTCTTCTTCAGTAGACAGATATCCCTCTTCCTCAGTAGCCAGATATCTCTCTTCCTCAGTAGCCAGATATCTCTCTTTCTCAGTAGCCAGATATCTCTTCTTCAGTAGCCAGATATCTCTCTTCCTCAGTAGCCAGATATCTCTTCTTCAGTAGCCAGATATCTCTCTCTTCTTCAGTAGCCAGATATCTCTCTCTTCTTCAGTAGCCAGATATCTTTATCTTCTTCAGTAGCCAGACATCTCGCTCTTCTTCAGTAGCCAGATATCTCGCTCTTCTTCAGTAGCCAGATATCTCTCTCTTCCTCAGTTGACAGATTTGTAAAGGATTTTTGTTCATGTATTACTTTGTGTTTGTTTCACAACTGTAGTTTAACAGATCACATTCTAAGTACAGTATATCTCTAAATCCAGTATAGGCCAGTTTCCCAGAAACAGATTTAGTCTAAAAAGCTCATTTCAAAAACCCTACATCTAAAAATAGCTATTTTTTCCTAATTCCTTTCTGTATTAACTTCTTCAATCATTCCAGACCTAATCTGGGCTCCTTTAACAGTCCTGGGAAAAAAAACTAATCTTGGATCCATTGTTAGTCCTGGAATAGAAAATAATAGTGTTTGTTCTATACGGTCTGGGAACTTCCAGAATCTCTTTCCATAATTCCGGAACCATTCCCAAGGGTTCCTGGTTCTGACTCTGAGGGACATTTTCAGGGAAGGGGCAATCATCCTGGCGCGCACACACACACACAACCATCCTGAGAGAAATCCAAAATGAACATTTTTAGGAACTACTGTGTTTACTTTAAGAATGGCTTTCAATTATATTGGACATTAACATAATTATTCCCAAAGTGTTGCGACTTCTGTCCTTGCCAGGTCCCACATTCTTCCTCTGTCAGGGTTCTTCCTCCTCTGACATATTCCCAGAATTCTGTGTTTTAGTGTGTTTTCACCACCGGTCGGCACTCTCTCTCCTGAGAGGA
>NC_068455.1:74660517-74745517 GCF_023373465.1 Oncorhynchus keta | reverse complement strand
GGAATACAGTAGATTAACCATGTGTGGAATACAGTAAGGCAGATTAACCATGTGTGGAATACAGTAAGGCAGACCAACCATGTGTGGAATACAGTAAGGCAGACCAACCATGTGTGGAATACAGTAAGGCAGATTAACCATGTGTGGAATACAGTAAGGCAGATTAACCATGTGTGGAATACAGTAAGGCAGATTAACCATGTCTGGAATACAGTAAGGCAGACCAACCATGTGTGGAATACAGTAAGGCAGATTAACCATGTGTGGAATACAGTAAGTCAGATTAACCATGTGTGGAATACAGTAAGGCAGATTAACCATGTGTGGAATACAGTAAGGCAGACCAACCATGTGTGGAATACAGTAAGGCAGATTAACCATGTGTGGAATACAGTAAGGCAGACCAACCATGTGTGGAATACAGTAAGGCAGATTAACCATGTGTGGAATACAGTAAGGCAGATTAACCATGTGTGGAATACAGTAAGGCAGATTAACCATGTGTGGAATACAGTAAGGCAGATTAACCATGTGTGGAATACAGTAAAACAGATTAACCATGTGTGGAATACAGTAAGGCAGATTAACCATGTGTGGAATACAGTAAGGCAGATTAACCATGTGTGGAATACAGTAAGGCAGATTAACCATGTGTGGAATACAGTAAGGCAGATAAAACTCACTGGAAGATTTAGTGCAACTAGGATTCTATTTCAAAGAGACCAGGTTTAGAGGGTAACATTCCTCCCTCTCTACCCCTCCCCTCCCCTCCCTTGCTCCCTCTCCCCCTCTCTCCACCTCTCTCTCCCCACCTCTCTCTCCCCGTCCCTCTCCACAGTGATCTGTCTATCCAGTGGAATCAGCTCTCCAGACACTACTCCACAGACCACAGCAGTTCTTTAGGTTTGATTTGATTTGAACACAATCTCACCACACATGCGTTTACAATAATAGAGGATAATGTTTAACATCGGATTTACATTATGATTCTTGTTTTAGGTAGCATGGAGAGCCTGGAGCCTCCTAGCAGCCAAGTGTACTACGATTCCCAGAATTCACCAGTGGACCCTGCCATCTTCAACAACAAGAGGGACTACAATTCCCCTGTTGACCCCGGCATCTTCAACAACAAGAGAGACTACAATTCCCAGAATTCCATAGTGGACCCTGCCATCTTTAACAACAAGAGAGACTACGATTCTCAGAATTCCCCAGTGGACCCTGTCATCTTCAACAACAAGAGAGACTACGATTCCCAGAATTCCCCTGTCGACCCTGTCATCTTCAACAACAAGAGAGACTCTGCCTATAGTTCTTTTTCAGCTAGTTCTAATACGTCTGACTATACTGTCTCACTGAGGCCTGGTGAAGCCTGTTCCATGGACAATATCCTCCAGAGCCTGGGGCCAGGGGGGCCCACCAGCCAGGGGTATGCCTGCGGCGATGCACCGTCCCTTGGGAGGGAGTCAGGCGAGCCCCAAGATGAGACCAGGACCTCTGCCTTACTAAAGTCTGGGTCGCTGACCAGACCCAGAGTGAGGCGGCCAGAAGCGAAGGAGAGACCATCTTCATACTGTTATGAGGACGAGAGGAGGAAGGGAGGAGGGGAGATGGGTGGAGGAGAAGGGGAAAGGGAGGTTTCGAGTCCCCCCCAGCCACCGACCAGGAAGGACAGTTTCAGGGCCACCCGGGGTTGCTCCGGGGTCACAGATGTCAAAGTACAACGATGCATCCCTGACCCCGTCGGAATTCCCAGCCTCTCTCATTGCCATGCCGAAGACGATGGCGACGATCTTCTGAACATTCCGGGCGTTCTGAGCAACAACAGCTATCCTGCTACTAGTGAGACATCAAAGACTGAGGGAAACAGAAATGGAAACAGGGTTGGGAATTTCAAAGGTGATTCATTAGAGCAGTACTACACCCTTATCTCCAAGAAAAAAAGTTCCCGTAAGGACAGCAACTCAGTGATCCAGAATAGCCACCCAGACCCCCTTTCCCCCCTCCTCCCTGCCCCAGAGATAAGCTCCACTTCTCCCATCTCAAGCTCCGGCCCTCCTGACACCTCCATAGATCCAGAACCCTTAGGGGAGCCCAGCCACCTCCTCCCCCAGAACAAGCACTCCTCATTAGGTCTCTACAGACACAGCGCCCCTGAGAAACTCTTGTCCCAGCTACGTCTCCTAGAGTTCTCCAGCGACCCCTCAGACCCTTCAGACCGTAGCTCCGCCTCCCCCTCCAGCTCCCAGTGGTCTCATTCCCCCTTTCACCCCACCAGAGAGAACCTATCTGAGGATCTAGGGAGTAACAACGCCCCTGTCCAACTCCAGCAGAACCAGGGGAAATGGGGAGAGGGTGTTGGAGGAGGAGGGAGTCGCTGCTCTTCCCCAGGATCGGTGGACATCGATGGGGTTAGAGAGGCAGGGGAGATGGGGTTGGTGGTAGGGGGGGCTGCTGCTACTCTCCTCTCTCCCATCCAGCTCCAACACCCCTGGGCTAGGTCATTGAGTGTACCAGGGTCAGAGAAGCCTTCTGGAGGCTGTAACCAGGGAGGAGTGAGCTCTGAGCGGGTACGGAAGACAGACTTTGGGCCTCTCAGTGCTGCAGCAAGTGTGGATAGCCTACTTGAGGAGAATCTGAGAGGAGGAGGAAGAGAAGAAATAAGAGGAGAAAGAGAGGATGATGATGATGGAGAGGTGCTGATGAAGAAACCCAGGAGTCACCGTTCGTCCCGGTCACGCCGCCGCAGCGAACGCTTCGCCACGAACCTCCGAAATGAGATCCAGCGCAAGAAAGCTCAGCTGTCGAAGAGCAAAGGCCCAGGAGGGTTGCTCTACGGCGGGGAGACGGTCGAGGAAGAAGAGGGTCCTGACCTGGAGGACCTCCAGAGGGAAGAGGCTGACGATCTCAAGGAAAGGTGCTCCCAGGAAAGGTGCTCCCAGGAAAGGTGCTCCCAAGGCAGGTACACCTCGTCTGATGACAGCCGATCAGCTCCAGCCCCTGGAAGTCTACTGGCCTCTACTTCCACACCCCAGCTCCACCAGCTGTCCCCAACCCCAGTTTCAGCTCTGCAACCTCCCAGGGATGAAGATCCTGAACCACCAGAGGACCAAGACCAAGCGTCAGACCCATCCAGGACCACCCAGAGGTTGGTTCCAGCCATGCCCAGCTGCGATGTGGGAACCCAGGTGGTGGAGGAGCAAGATCCAGCTGGTATGGCTCGCCAATGGAGGTGGACGCCCGAACACAATTATCAACTGGAAATGGACACTGACCGTCAGGGCGAGAGGGTTACAGAGGCCCTGGGGTTATCAGGACGAGGAAGAGCAACCTCCTCCTCTTCCTCCACCATCACTCGTTCTTCTCGTACGGAGGAGTGTGATGTTCTTCCTTTCGCGGATCGTTGTAAGTTCTTTGAGGAGACCAGTAGGAGTATGTCTGTGTGGAATCTGCCAGGCCTGACGAGTCGAAGACAGAGGCCAGATAGACACGGGAGGCAGCCTCATCCATCCACGCTGGACAATCAGGGAGGGGGCTACGGACAGGGAAAAGCCCAGCGGAGGTACTCGTACCAGGGGGGAATCCAGAAGGAAAGTCCCCTATCGATTACAACCATGGAGACCCGGAGACAATTGATTTGCAGTAACAGGGATAGAGACAAGGAGGGGGAGAGAGAAAAGGAGGGGGAGAGAGAAAAGGAGGGGGAGAGAGCGAAAGAGAGGGAGAGAGAGAAGGAGAGAGAGAAGGAGAGGGAGAGAGAAAAGGAGAGGGAGAGAGAAAAGGAGAGGGAGAAGGAGAGGGAGAGAGAAAAGGAGAGGGAGAGAGAAAAGGAGAGGGAGTGGGAAAGAGCGAAGAAAAGGGAGGACAGAGCAAGAGAGAGGGAGATGGCGCTTGAAAGGGAGAGAGAGCGGGAGAGAGAGGAGCAGAGACTATGCGAAGAGAAGGCTAGACTGAGAGAGAGGGAGAGAGAACGAGAGAAGGAGATTGAGCTGGCGAGGGAATGTGAGAGGGAGATAGAGAGACAAGGAGAGAGGGAGAGAGAGTCACTCAGTACAGCTCTCGACCTCTACAACACTCGGACTCAGCCCCAGGCATACCAGAAGAACCAGCCCCACTCCTGCCCCCATCTCCAAGCCCAGATAGAGGCCCCTCATTCAGCCTTCCAACCTGTCAAAACCCCTCTCCTCCAGGACAACCAGGCTCCACATCAGGGGTACCTACCCTATGGCTACACACCAACAGAGGCAAGTATAGGCTACTGTTATAGAGAACATAGAACAGTATCTTCTACAGTTTTTGAAGATGCCCAACACTATTAAATGGATCCAGATGTGAATGAGGATGTAATGTGTTGTAGATTGCTTAGCCTTGGGTGATACATGAGGATATAAAGACACACACACACTGTTTTTTTAATTTATTTTATCAACTGATTCCAGTCTTTGAGATGGGAACTGAATCTACAAGCCTTTTATTATTCATTATTAATCTGTCCCCCAAATTGAGTTTTTCAGCAGATGTTAAGAAACCCTTTATAACATATCTTCTCCTCTATAGTCTGGATGAAATATCTGCTCTCCTCCTCTATAGTCTGGATGAAATAGCTGCTCTCCTCCTCTATAGTCTGGATGAAATAGCTGCTCTCCTCTGTAGTCTGGATGAAATAGCTGCTCTCCTCTATAGTCTGGATGAAATAGCTGCTCTCCTCCTCTATAGTCTGGATGAAATAGCTGCTCTCCTCCATAGTCTGGATGAAATAGCTGCTCTCCTCTTCTATAGTCTGGGTGAAAGAGCTGCTCTCCTCCTCTATAGTCTGGATGACATAGCTGCTCTCCTCCTCTATAGTCTGGATGAAATAGCTGCTCTCCTCTATAGTCTGAATGAAATAGCTGCTCTCCTCCTCTATAGTCTGGATGAAATAGCTGCTCTCCTCCTCTATAGTCTGGATGAAATAGCTGCTCTCCTCTTCTATAGTCTGGGTGAAATAGCTGCTCTCCTCCTCTATAGTCTGGATGAAATAGCTGCTCTCCTCCTCTATAGTCTGGATGAAATAGCTGCTCTCCTCTATAGTCTGGATGAAATAGCTGCTCTCCTCCTCCATAGTCTGGATGAAATAGCTGCTCTCCTCCTCTATAGTCTGGATGAAATAGCTGCTCTCCTCCTCTATAGTCTGGATGAAATAGCTGCTCTCCTCTATAGTCTGGATGAAATAGCTGCTCTCCTCCTCTATAGTCTGGATGAAATAGCTGCTCTCCTCCTCTATAGTCTGGATGAAATAGCTGCTCTCCTCCTCTATAGTCTGGATGAAATAGCTGCTCTCCTCCTCTATAGTCTGGATGAAATAGCTGCTCTCCTCCTCCATAGTCTGGATGAAATAGCTGCTCTCCTCCTCCATAGTCTGGATGAAATAGCTGCTCTCCTCCTATAGTCTGGATGAAATAGCTGCTCTCCTCCTCTATAGTCTGGATGAAATAGCTGCTCTCCTCCTCCATAGTCTGGATGAAATAGCTGCTCTCCTCCTCTATAGTCTGGATGAAATTGTTATGCAGGTGAATGAGGACCCAAAAACGACTTGGCGAAAACAGAGTCTTTATTCCAGTAAAGGATAAAAGCAATACTCCTGGACAATCAGAGCAGAAAACAAAACATAAAAAACTTAAATCCACTCGTAGTGACGAGGACAGACTGGAGACTCGACCATTAACTGTAGGTTGCCTCGGGAAGGCACCGACCGTAGCAGACTCAGACACCTGCTCACACGCAGCATCTGAAGGAGACAAGACACGACAGGGCGAGACAAAGACACAGCACAGCGAACATCATACAAGGATCCGACAGGACAGAAACGGAAAACAAGGGGAGAAATAGGGACTCTAATCAGAGGACAAGATAGGGAACAGGTGTGCAAAGACTAAATGAGTGAGTAGGAGAATGGGGAACAGCTGGGAGCAGGAACGGAACGATAGAGAGAGGAGAGAGAGGGAAGGAGAGAGAAAAAGGGAACGAACCTAATAAGACCAGCAGGGGAAACGAACAGAAGGGAAAGCATAATGACAAGACAATATAAGACAAAACATGACAGTACCCCCACTCACCGAGCGCTCCTGGCGCACTCGAGGAGGAATCCTGGCGGCAACGGAGGAAATCATCAATCAGCGAACGGTCCAGCACGTCCCGAGATGGAACCCAACTCCTCTCCTCAGGACCGTAACCCTCCCAATCCACTAAGTATTGGTGACCCCGTCCCCGAGAACGCATGTCCATGATCCTACGTACCTTGTAAATAGGTGCGCCGACAAGGACGGGGGGAGGGAAGACGAACGGGGGTGCGAAGAAAGGGCTTGACACAGGAGACATGGAAGACAGGATGGACGCGACGAAGATGTCGCGGAAGAAGCAGTCGCACAGCGACAGGATTGACGACCTGGGAGACACGGAACGGACCAATGAACCGCGGAGTCAACTTACGAGAAGCTGTCGTAAGGGGAAGGTTACGAGTGGAAAGCCACACTCTCTGGCCGCAACAATACCTAGGACTCTTAATCCTACGTTTATTGGCGGCTCTCACAGTCTGTGCCCTGTAACGGCAAAGTGCAGACCTCACCCTCCTCCAGGTGCGCTCACAACGTTGGACAAACGCCTGAGCGGAGGGAACGCTGGACTCGGCAAGCTGGGACGAGAACAGAGGAGGCTGGTAACCCAGACTACTCTGAAACGGAGATAACCCGGTAGCAGACGAAGGAAGCGAGTTGTGAGCGTATTCTGCCCAGGGGAGCTGTTCTGCCCAAGACGCAGGGTTTCTAAAAGAAAGGCTGCGTAGTATGCGACCAATCGTCTGATTGGCCCTTTCTGCTTGACCGTTAGACTGGGGATGAAACCCGGAAGAGAGACTGACGGACGCACCAATCAAACGACAGAACTCCCTCAAACTGTGACGTGAATTGCGGACCTCTGTCTGAAACGGCGTCTAACGGGAGGCCATGAATTCTGAACACATTCTCGATGATGATTTGTGCCGTCTCCTTAGCGGAAGGAAGCTTAGCGAGGGGAATGAAATGTGCCGCCTTAGAGAATCTATCGACAACCGTAAGAATCACAGTCTTCCCCGCAGACAAAGGCAGACCGGTAATGAAGTCTAAGGCGATGTGAGACCATGGTCGAGAAGGAATGGGAAGCGGTCTGAGACGACCGGCAGGAGGAGAGTTACCTGACTTAGTCTGCGCGCAGTCCGAACAAGCAGCCACGAAACGGCGCGTGTCACGCTCCTGAGTAGGCCACCAAAAGCGCTGGCGAATAGAAGCAAGAGTACCTCGAACGCCGGGATGACCAGCTAACTTGGCAGAGTGAGCCCACTGAAGAACAGCCAGACGAGTAGAAACAGGAACGAAAAGAAGGTTACTAGGACAAGCGCGCGGCGACGCAGTGTGAGTGAGTGCTTGCTTAACCTGTCTCTCAATTCCCCAGACTGTCAACCCGACAACACGCCCATAAGGAAGAATCCCCTCGGGATCAGTAGAAGCCACAGAAGAACTAAAGAGACGGGATAAGGCATCAGGCTTGGTGTTCTTATTACCCGGCGATAAGAAATCACAAACTCGAAACGAGCGAAAAACAACGCCCAACGAGCTTGACGTGCATTAAGTCGTTTGGCAGAACGGATGTACTCAAGGTTCTTATGGTCAGTCCAAACGACAAAAGGAACGGTCGCCCCTCCAACCACTGTCGCCATTCGCCTAGGGCTAAGCGGATGGCGAGCAGTTCGCGGTTACCCACATCATAGTTGCGTTCCGATGGCGACAGGCGATGAGAAAAATAAGCGCAAGGATGAACCTTATCGTCAGACTGGAAGCGCTGGGATAGAATGGCTCCCACGCCCACCTCTGAAGCGTCAACCTCGACAATGAATTGTTTAGTGACGTCAGGAGTAACGAGGATAGGAGCGGACGTAAAACGTTTCTTGAGGAGATCAAAAGCTCCCTGGGCGGAACCGACCACTTAAAGCACGTCTTGACAGAAGTAAGAGCTGTGAGAGGGGCAGCAACTTGACCGAAATTACGAATGAAACGCCGATAGAAATTAGCGAAACCTAGAAAGCGCTGCAACTCGACACGTGACCTTGGAACGGGCCAATCACTGACAGCCTGGACCTTAGCGGGATCCATCTGAATGCCTTCAGCGGAAATAACAGAACCGAGAAAAGTGACGGAGGAGACATGAAAGGCGCACTTCTCAGCCTTCACGTAGAGACAATTCTCTAAAAGGCGCTGGAGTACACGTCGAACGTGCTGAACATGAATCTCGAGTGACGGTGAAAAAATCAGGATATCGTCAAGGTAGACAAAAACAAAGATGTTCAGCATGTCTCTCAGTACATCATTAACTAATGCCTGAAAAACAGCTGGAGCATTAGCGAGACCAAACGGCAGAACCCGGTACTCAAAATGCCCTAACGGAGTGTTAAACGCCGTTTTCCACTCGTCCCCCTCTCTGATGCGCACGAGATGGTAAGCGTTACGAAGGTCCAACTTAGTAAAGAACCTGGCTCCCTGCAGAATCTCGAAGGCTGATGACATAAGGGAAGCGGATAACGATTGTTGTTTCAAATATTTTTATTAAACACACACAAGAATGGTGTATAGGTATACATGACAGGTATACACTTCTTATCTAAACATAAAAGAGCATACAGGAACAACAAGACCCAGAGTTCTGGGTGCAGAACAAATAATACAGAACACGACATACAAAACAAGGACACGTAGAAAGAAAGAGGGAAGATGTCCCCCTATCCCCCCTGTCCCCCTCCCAACTGCTCGGGTGGTAGGGCCAGCACACGCTGCCCAAAGGTAGATTAAAATTTTACCATTGCGAGTGCGTTAATAAGTACAAATTCACAGCGCCTACTCGTCCAAGTAGGAGAGGAAAGGCTGCCAGATTTTATCAAATGTTGATAATTTATTGTTCAGAATATATCTAATTCTTTCTAAGTGTACAGTGTTTGCCAATTCACTGAGCCATAATTTGGTGGAGGGCGCTTCCCTCCTTTTCCAAAACAACAAGATTAGTTTTTTTGCCGCGATGAGACCATACGAGATTAGTTGTTTTTGGGGGTTGGTTAATCTGTTTAGGGACTCAGATACTCCCAGAATTATCAGAAGCGGGTCTGGATCTATTGAAGTCTCCAAAACTTCAGAGAGGATCCTAAAAATTCCACACCAATAACCATGCAAGCTAGAGCATAGGGCAAAGCAGTGGAGTAGTGTACCCTGCGTAGCCTGACATTTATCACATGTAGGGGATGTATCAGGAAATATCCTATGCAGTTTAGTTTTGGAATAGTGTAATCTGTGTAATACCTTGAATTGTATGAGACGATGTCTGGAATTAATGGAGCATGTGTGGATATACTCCAAGCTCTCTTCCCAGTCTGCCACTGAGATGTCAGTCCCTAGTTCTTCCTCCCATTTTGCCTTGATGGCATCAGTAGAAGGTGTGCTAACAGATTGAAAAGCATCATATAGACGCGATATCAGTTTATCTGAGGTGGGGCATATTTTTATGCATCCGTCAAACATGGAAGGTTTAGCATTCCCAAATGTTGGGAGGTGTTTTCTAACGTAGTCTCTAATTTGTAGGTATCTGAAAAAATTACTTCTGGGAAGATTATAAGTTTCCCTCAGCAGCTCAAAGGAAGCAAAGGTCCCTTCTATGTATAAATCCCCTATGGTGCTTATCCCCAACTCTCCCCATCGCTCAAAGGTGTTATCAAGGTTAGAAGGGGCAAAGGAGGGATTCCTGGCGACAGGGAGCATGAATGACATTGGTCTGAGCTCAAAGTGGACTTTAATTTGCTTCCAGATTCGGACTGTGCTATGTATTATAGGATTGTTACAATAAAGTGACATCTCCAGATTGACAGGCGACAAAATCACAGCGCCAATAGAGAAGGGGTGACACTCTCACGCTCGGATAACGATTGTTAACCGTTATGTCATTCAGCCCTCGATAATCCACGCAGGGGCGCAGAGTACCGTCCTTCTTCTTAACAAAAAAAAAACCCCGCCCCGGCAGGGAGAGGAAGAAGGCACTACGGTGCCGGCGTCAAGAGACACAGACAAATAATCCTCGAGAGCCTTACGTTCGGGAGCCGACAGAGAGTATAGTCTACCCCGAGGAGGAGTGGTCCCCGGAAGGAGATCAATACTACAATCATACGACCGGTGAGGAGGAAGGGAGTTGGCTCTGGACCGACTGAAGACCGTGCGCAGATCATGATATTCCTCCGGCACTCCTGTCAAATCACCAGGTTCCTCCTGAGAAGAGGGGACAGAAGAAACAGGAGGGATAGCAGACATTAAACACTTCACATGACAAGAAACGTTCCAGGATAGGATAGAATTACTAGACCAATTAATAGAAGGATTATGACATACTAGCCAGGGATGACCCAAAACAACAGGTGTAAAAGGTGAACGAAAAATCAAAAAGGAAATAGTCTCACTGTGGTTACCAGATACTGTGAGGGTTAAAGGTAGTGTCTCATATCTGATACTGGGGAGATGACTACCATCTAAGGCGAACATGGGCGTAGGCTTCCCTAACTGTCTGAGAGGAATGTCATGTTTCCGAGCCCATGCTTCGTCCATAAAACAACCCTCAGCCCCAGAGTCTATCAAGGCACTGCATGTAGCACCCGAACCGGTCCAGCGTAGATGGACCGACATAGTAGTACAGGATCTTGATGGAGAGACCTGAGTAGTAGCGCTCACCAGTAGCGCTCCGCTTACTGATGAGCTCTGGCTTTTACTGGACATGAATTGACAAAATGTCCAGCAAGTCCGCAATAGAGGCACAGGCGGTTGGTGATCCTCCGTTCCCTCTCCTTAGTCGAAATGCGAATACCTCCCAGCTGCATGGGCTCAGTCTCTGAGCCGGAGGGAGGAGATGGTTGCGATGCGGAGAGGGGAAACACCGTTAACGCGCGCTCTCTTCCACGAGCTCGGTGACGAAGATCTACCCGTCGTTCTATGCGGATGGCGAGTGCAATCAAAGAGTCCACACTGGAAGGAACCTCCCGGGAGAGAATCTCATCCTTAATCTCTGCGTGGAGTCCCTCCAGAAAACGAGCGAGCAGCGCCGGCTCGTTCCAGTCACTAGAGGCAGCAAGAGTGCGAAACTCTATAGAGTAATCCGTTATGGATCGATCACCTTGACATAGGGAAGCCAGGGCCCTAGAAGCCTCCCTACCAAAAACTGAACGATCAAAAACCCGTATCATCTCCTCTTTAAAGTTCAGGTAATTGTTAGAACAATCAGCCCTTGCCTCCCAGATAGCTGTGCCCCACTCTCGAGCCCGGCCAGTAAGGAGTGATATGACGTAAGCAACCCGAGCTCTCTCTTGAGTATGTGTTGGGTTGGAGAGAGAACACAATATCACACTGGGTGAGAAAAGAGCGGCACTCAGTGGGCTGCCCGGAGTAACAAGGTGGGTTATTAACCCTAGGTTCCGGAGACTCGGCAGACCAGGAAGTAGCAGGTGGCACGAGACGAAGACTCTGGAACTGTCCAGAGAGGTCGGAAACCTGAGCGGCCAGGGTCTCAACGGCATGACGAGCAGCAGACAATTCCTGCTCGTGTCTGCCGAGCATGGCTCCCTGGATCTCGACGGCAGTGTTACGAGAATCCGTAGTCGCTGGGTCCATTCTTGGTCGGATCCTTCTGTTATGCAGGTGAATGAGGACCCAAAAGCGACTTGGCGAAAACAGAGTCTTTATTCCAGTAAAGGATAAAAGCAATACTCCTGGACAATCAGAGCAGAAAACAAAACATAAAAAACTTAAATCCACTCGTAGTGACGAGGACAGACTGGAGACTCGACCATTAACTGTAGGTTGCCTCGGGAAGGCACCGACCGTAGCAGACTCAGACACCTGCTCACACGCAGCATCTGAAGGAGACAAGACACGACAGGGCGAGACAAAGACACAGCACAGCGAACATCATACAAGGATCCGACAGGACAGAAACGGAAAACAAGGGGAGAAATAGGGACTCTAATCAGAGGACAAGATAGGGAACAGGTGTGCAAAGACTAAATGAGTGAGTAGGAGAATGGGGAACAGCTGGGAGCAGGAACGGAACGATAGAGAGAGGAGAGAGAGGGAAGGAGAGAGAAAAAGGGAACGAACCTAATAAGACCAGCAGGGGGAAACGAACAGAAGGGAAAGCATAATGACAAGACAATATAAGACAAAACATGACAGAAATAGCTGCTCTCCTCTATAGTCTGGGTGAAAGAGCTGCTCTCCTCCTCTATAGTCTGGATGACATAGCTGCTCTCCTCCTCTATAGTCTGGATGAAATAGCTGCTCTCCTCCTCTATAGTCTGGATGAAATAGCTGCTCTCCTCTATAGTCTGGGTGAAATAGCTGCTCTCCTCCTCTATAGTCTGGATGAAATAGCTGCTCTCCTCCTCTCTAGTCTGGATGAAATAGCTGCTCTCCTCCTCTATAGTCTGGATGAAATAGCTGCTCTCCTCCTCTCTAGTCTGGATGAAATAGCTGCTCTCCTCCTCTGTAGTCTGGATGAAATAGCTGCTCTCCTCTTCTATAGTCTGGGTGAAATAGCTGCTCTCCTCCTCTATAGTCTGGATGAAATAGCTGCTCTCCTCCTCTCTAGTCTGGATGAAATAGCTGCTCTCCTCCTCTATAGTCTGGATGAAATAGCTGCTCTCCTCCTCTATAGTCTGGATGAAATAGCTGCTCTCCTCTATAGTCTGGATGAAATAGCTGCTCTCCTCTTCTATAGTCTGGGTGAAATAGCTGCTCTCCTCCTCTATAGTCTGGATGAAATAGCTGCTCTCCTCTATAGTCTGGATGAAATAGCTGCTCTCCTCCTCTATAGTCTGGATGAAATAGCTGCTCTCCTCTATAGTCTGGATGAAATAGCTGCTCTCCTCCTCCATAGTCTGGATGAAATAGCTGCTCTCCTCTATAGTCTGGATGAAATAGCTGCTCTCCTCCTCTATAGTCTGGATGAAATAGCTGCTCTCCTCCTCTATAGTCTGGATGAAATAGCTGCTCTCCTCCTCTATAGTCTGGATGAAATAGCTGCTCTCCTCCTCTATAGTCTGGATGAAATAGCTGCTCTCCTCCTCTATAGTCTGGATGAAATAGCTGCTCTCCTCCTCTATAGTCTGGATGAAATAGCTGCTCTCCTCCTCTATAGTCTGGATGAAATAGCTGCTCTCCTCTATAGTCTGGGTGAAATAGCTGCTCTCCTCCTCTATAGTCTGGATGAAATAGCTGCTCTCCTCCTCTCTAGTCTGGATGAAATAGCTGCTCTCCTCCTCTATAGTCTGGATGAAATAGCTGCTCTCCTCTTCTCTAGTCTGGATGAAATAGCTGCTCTCCTCCTCTGTAGTCTGGATGAAATAGTTGCTCTCCTCCTCTACAGTCTGGATGAAATAGCTGCTCTCTTCTGTAGTCTGGATGAAATAGCTGCTCTCCTCTTTAGTCTGGATGAAATAGCTGCTCTCCTCTATAGTCTGGATGAAATAGCTGCTCTCCTCTTCTATAGTCTGGATGAAATTGCTGCTCCCCTCGTCTTTAGTCTGGATGAAATAGCTGCTCTCCTCTGTAGTCTGGATGAAATAGCTGCTCTCTGTAGTCTGGATGAAATAGCTGCTCTCCTCCTCTATAGTCTGGATGAAATAGCTGCTCTCCTCTTCTTTAGTCTGGATGAAATAGCTGCTCTCCTCCTCTATAGTCTGGGTGAAATAGCTGCTCACCTCCTCTGTAGTCTGGATGAAATAGCTGCTCTCCTCCTCTGTAGTCTGGATGAAATAGCTGCTCTCCTCTTCTTTAGTCTGGATGAAATAGCTGCTCTCCTCCTCTATAGTCTGGGTGAAATAGCTGCTCTCCTCCTCTGTAGTCTGGATGAAATAGCTGCTCTCCTCCTCTGTAGTCTGGATGAAATAGCTGCTCTCCTCTTCTTTAATCTGGATGAAATAGCTGCTCTCCTCCTCCATAGTCTGGATGAAATAGCTGCTCTCCTCCTCTGTAGTCTGGATGAAATAGCTGCTCTCCTCTGTAGTCTGGATGAAATAGTTGCTCTCCTCCTCTATAGTCTGGATGAAATAGTTGCTCTCCTCTTTAGTCTGGATGAATTGGCTGCTCTCCTCTGTAGTCTGGATGAAATAGCTGCTCTCCTCTGTAGTCTGGATGAAATAGCTGCTCTCCTCTGTAGTCTGGATGAAATAGTTGCTCTCCTCTGTAGTCTGGATGAAATAGCTGCTCTCCTCTGTAGTCTGGATGAAATAGCTGCTCTCCTCTATAGTCTGGATGAAATAGCTGCTCTCCTCCTCTATAGTCTGGATGAAATAGCTGCTCTCCTCTATAGTCTGGATGAAATAGCTGCTCTCCTCTGTAGTCTGGATGAAATAGCTGCTCTCCTCTGTAGTCTGGATGAAATAGCTGCTCTCCTCTATAGTCTGGATGAAATAGCTGCTCTCCTCTGTAGTCTGGATGAAATAGCTGCTCTCCTCTGTAGTCTGGATGAAATAGCTGCTCTCCTCTATAGTCTGGATAAAATAGCTGCTCTCCTCTATAGTCTGGATGAAATAGCTGCTCTCCTCTGTAGTCTTGGTGAAATAGCTGCTCTCCTCTGTAGTCTGGGTGAAATAGCTGCTCTCCTCTGTATTCTGGATGAAATAGCTGCTCTCCTCTATAGTCTGGATGAAATAGCTGCTCTCCTCTATAGTCTGGATGAAATAGCTGCTCTCCTCCTCTATAGTCTGGATAAAATAGCTGCTCTCCTCCTCTGTAGTCTGGATGAAATAGCTGCTCTCCTCTATAGTCTGGATGAAATAGCTGCTCTCCTCTGTAGTCTGGATGAAATAGCTGCTCTCCTCTATAGTCTGGATGAAATAGCTGCTCTCCTCCTCTATAGTCTGGATGAAATAGCTGCTCTCCTCTATAGTCTGGATGAAATAGCTGCTCTCCTCTGTAGTCTGGATGAAATAGCTGCTCTCCTCTGTAGTCTGGATGAAATAGCTGCTCTCCTCTATAGTCTGGATGAAATAGCTGCTCTCCTCTGTAGTCTGGATGAAATAGCTGCTCTCCTCTGTAGTCTGGATGAAATAGCTGCTCTCCTCTATAGTCTGGATAAAATAGCTGCTCTCCTCTATAGTCTGGATGAAATAGCTGCTCTCCTCTGTAGTCTTGGTGAAATAGCTGCTCTCCTCTGTAGTCTGGGTGAAATAGCTGCTCTCCTCTGTAGTCTGGATGAAATAGCTGCTCTCCTCCTCTATAGTCTGGATAAAATAGCTGCTCTCCTCCTCTGTAGTCTGGATGAAATAGCTGCTCTCCTCTATAGTCTGGATGAAATAGCTGCTCTCCTCTGTAGTCTGGATGAAATAGCTGCTCTCCTCCTCTATAGTCTGGATGAAATAGCTGCTCTCCTCTTCTATAGTCTGGGTGAAATAGCTGCTCTCCTCTATAGTCTGGATGAAATAGCTGCTCTCCTCTGTAGTCTGGATGAAATAGCTGCTCTCCTCCTCTATAGTCTGGATGAAATAGCTGCTCTCCTCTTCTCTAGTCTGGATGAAATAGCTGCTCTCCTCCTCTATAGTCTGGATGAAATAGCTGCTCTCCTCTGTAGTCTGGATGAAATAGCTGCTCTCCTCCTCTATAGTCTGGATGAAATAGCTGCTCTCCTCTTCTATAGTCTGGGTGAAATAGCTGCTCTCCTCTATAGTCTGGATGAAATAGCTGCTCTCCTCTTCTATAGTCTGGGTGAAATAGCTGCTCTCCTCTATAGTCTGGATGAAATAGCTGCTCTCCTCTTCTATAGTCTGGGTGAAATAGCTGCTCTCCTCTATAGTCTGGATGAAATAGCTGCTCTCCTCTTCTATAGTCTGGGTGAAATAGCTGCTCTCCTCTATAGTCTGGATGAAATAGCTGCTCTCCTCTTCTATAGTCTGGATGAAATAGCTGCTCTCCTCTTCTATAGTCTGGGTGAAATAGCTGCTCTCCTCTATAGTCTGGATGAAATAGCTGCTCTTTTGGCCATAGACCTCCTCCCCTGCTTTGTTTTAGATGTGTTCTATTGTGTCAAACCTTAAAGTAGACTTCTAATCATCACGTTTAGAGCTTTTCAAAGTACTTAATGAGTGTGAATGAATGTGTTCCACAGGAGTATCCTGTCCCATCCCAGCCGTTACCGCGGGAACAAACACAAATCAACAGGAAGTTCAGCCTGACCGAGAGGTATGACACTTCCTGCCTGTCAGCTCTCTCTCTCTGTTTCTCCTCTCTGTCTCTCTTCTCTGTCTCGCTCTCACTCTCTCTCTGTCTCTTTCTGTTTCTCTCTTTCTCTCTCTTTCTGTCTCTCTCTTTCTCTCTTAATTTGATTTATTAGCATGACGTAACAATATACATATTGCCAAAGCTTACTTTGGAGATTTACAATATTAACATAATTAATCATAATAATCGATATTATCAACGGGACAACAGTAGCAACAATAACCAGGGGTCAAAATAACCAAACATTGAACAATAACAATAAGCATAGAGGACACTGTCCCTCATCTTATGGCAGACAGCAATGTAGTGTGCTGTCAACCCACAGCTCTCTGCGTCCTCCCCCATAGAGGACACTGTCCCTCATCTTATGGCAGACAGCAATGTAGTGTGCTGTCAACCCACAGCTCTCTGCGTCCTCCCCCATAGAGGACACTGTCCCTCATCTAATGGCAGACAGCAATGTAGTGTGCTGTCAACCCACAGCTCTCTGCGTCCTCCCCCATAGAGGACACTGTCCCTCATCTTATGGCAGACAGCAATGTAGTGCGCTGTCAACCCACAGCTCTCTGTGTCCTCCCCCATAGAGGACACTGTCCCTCATCTAATGGCAGACAGCAATGTAGTGTGCTGTCAACCCACAGCTCTCTGCGTCCTCCCCCATAGAGGACACTGTCCCTCATCTAATGGCAGACAGCAATGTAGTGTGCTGTCAACCCACAGCTCTCTGCGTCCTCCCCCATAGAGGACACTGTCCCTCATCTTATGGCAGACAGCAATGTAGTGTGCTGTCAACCCACAGCTCTCTGCGTCCTCCCCCATAGAGGACACTGTCCCTCATCTAATGGCAGACAGCAATGTAGTGTGCTGTCAACCCACAGCTCTCTGCGTCCTCCCCCATAGAGGACACTGTCCCTCATCTAATGGCAGACAGCAATGTAGTGTGCTGTCAACCCACAGCTCTCTGCGTCCTCCCCCATAGAGGACACTGTCCCTCATCTAATGGCAGACAGCAATGTAGTGTGCTGTCAACCCACAGCTCTCTGTGTCCTCCCCCATAGAGGACACTGTCCCTCATCTAATGGCAGACAGCAGTGTGCTGTCAACCCACAGCTCTCTGCGTCCTCCCCCATAGAGGACACTGTCCCTCATCTAATGGTAGACAGCAATGTAGTGTGCTGTCAACCCACAGCTCTCTGCGTCCTCCCCCATAGAGGACACTGTCCCTCATCTAATGGCAGACAGCAATGTAGTGTGCTGTCAACCCACAGCTCTCTGCGTCCTCCCCCATAGAGGACACTGTCCCTCATCTAATGGCAGGTAGCAATGTAGTGTGCTGTCAACCCACAGCTCTCTGTGTCCTCCCCCATAGAGGACACTGTCCCTCATCTAATGGCAGACAGCAATGTAGTGTGCTGTCAACCCACAGCTCTCTGCGTCCTCCCCATAGAGGACACTGTCCCTCATCTAATGGCAGACAGCAATGTAGTGTGCTGTCAACCCACAGCTCTCTGTGTCCTCCCCATAGAGGACACTGTCCCTCATCTAATGGCAGACAGCAATGTAGTGTGCTGTCAACCCACAGCTCTCTGCGTCCTCCCCCATAGAGGACACTGTCCCTCATCTAATGGCAGGCAGCAATGTAGTGTGCTGTCAACCCACAGCTCTCTGCGTCCTCCCCCATAGAGGACACTGTCCCTCATCTAATGGCAGATAGCAATGTAGTGCGCTGTCAACCCACAGCTCTCTGCGTCCTCCCCCATAGAGGACACTGTCCCTCATCTAATGGCAGACAGCAATGTAGTGTGCTGTCAACCCACAGCTCTCTGTGTCCTCCCCCATAGAGGACACTGTCCCTCATCTAATGGCAGACAGCAATGTAGTGTGCTGTCAACCCACAGCTCTCTGCGTCCTCCCCCATAGAGGACACTGTCCCTCATCTAATGGCAGGCAGCAATGTAGTGTGCTGTCAACCCACAGCTCTCTGCGTCCTCCCCCATAGAGGACACTGTCCCTCATCTAATGGCAGACAGCAATGTAGTGCGCTGTCAACCCACAGCTCTCTGCGTCCTCCCCCATAGAGGACACTGTCCCTCATCTTATGGCAGACAGCAATGTAGTGCGCTGTCAACCCACAGCTCTCTGCGTCCTACCCCATAGAGGACACTGTCCCTCATCTAATGGCAGACAGCAATGTAGTGCGCTGTCAACCCACAGCTCTCTGTGTCCTCCCCCATAGAGGACACTGTCCCTCATCTAATGGCAGACAGCAATGTAGTGCGCTGTCAACCCACAGCTCTCTGCGTCCTCCCCCATAGAGGACACTGTCCCTCATCTAATGGCAGACAGCAATGTAGTGCGCTGTCAACCCACAGCTCTCTGCGTCCTCCCCATAGAGGACACTGTCCCTCATCTAATGGCAGACAGCAATGTAGTGTGCTGTCAACCCACAGCTCTCTGCGTCCTCCCCATAGAGGACACTGTCCCTCATCTAATGGCAGACAGCAATGTAGTGTGCTGTCAACCCACAGCTCTCTGCGTCCTCCCCCATAGAGGACACTGTCCCTCATCTAATGGCAGACAGCAATGTAGTGTGCTGTCAACCCACAGCTCTCTGCGTCCTCCCCATAGAGGACACTGTCCTCATCTAATGGCAGACAGCAATGTAGTGTGCTGTCAACCCACAGCTCTCTGCGTCCTCCCCCATAGAGGACACTGTCCCTCATCTAGTGGCAGACAGCAATGTAGTGTGCTGTCAACCCACAGCTCTCTGTGTCCTCCCCCATAGAGGACACTGTCCCTCATCTAATGGCAGACAGCAATGTAGTGTGCTGTCAACCCACAGCTCTCTGCGTCCTCCCCCATAGAGGACACTGTCCCTCATCTAATGGCAGGCAGCAATGTAGTGTGCTGTCAACCCACAGCTCTCTGCGTCCTCCCCCATAGAGGACACTGTCCCTCATCTAATGGCAGATAGCAATGTAGTGCGCTGTCAACCCACAGCTCTCTGCGTCCTCCCCCATAGAGGACACTGTCCCTCATCTAATGGCAGACAGCAATGTAGTGCGCTGTCAACCCACAGCTCTCTGTGTCCTCCCCCATAGAGGACACTGTCCCTCATCTAATGGCAGACAGCAATGTAGTGTGCTGTCAACCCACAGCTCTCTGCGTCCTCCCCCATAGAGGACACTGTCCCTCATCTAATGGCAGGCAGCAATGTAGTGTGCTGTCAACCCACAGCTCTCTGCGTCCTCCCCCATAGAGGACACTGTCCCTCATCTAATGGCAGACAGCAATGTAGTGCGCTGTCAACCCACAGCTCTCTGCGTCCTCCCCCATAGAGGACACTGTCCCTCATCTAATGGCAGACAGCAATGTAGTGTGCTGTCAACCCACAGCTCTCTGCGTCCTCCCCCATAGAGGACACTGTCCCTCATCTAATGGCAGACAGCAATGTAGTGTGCTGTCAACCCACAGCTCTCTGCGTCCTCCCCATAGAGGACACTGTCCCTCATCTTATGGCAGACAGCAATGTAGTGCGCTGTCAACCCACAGCTCTCTGCGTCCTCCCCCATAGAGGACACTGTCCCTCATCTAATGGCAGACAGCAATGTAGTGCGCTGTCAACCCACAGCTCTCTGCGTCCTCCCCCATAGAGGACACTGTCCCTCATCTAATGGCAGGCAGCAATGTAGTGTGCTGTCAACCCACAGCTCTCTGCGTCCTCCCCCATAGAGGACACTGTCCCTCATCTAATGGGAGACAGCAATGTAGTGCGCTGTCAACCCACAGCTCTCTGCGTCCTCCCCCATAGAGGACACTGTCCCTCATCTAATGGCAGACAGCAATGTAGTGCGCTGTCAACCCACAGCTCTCTGCGTCCTCCCCCATAGAGGACACTGTCCCTCATCTAATGGCAGACAGCAATGTAGTGTGCTGTCAACCCACAGCTCTCTGCGTCCTCCCCCATAGAGGACACTGTCCCTCATCTTATGGCAGACAGCAATGTAGTGCGCTGTCAACCCACAGCTCTCTGCGTCCTCCCCCATAGAGGACACTGTCCCTCATCTAATGGCAGACAGCAATGTAGTGCGCTGTCAACCCACAGCTCTCTGTGTCCTCCCCCATAGAGGACACTGTCCCTCATCTAATGGCAGACAGCAATGTAGTGTGCTGTCAACCCACAGCTCTCTGCGTCCTCCCCCATAGAGGACACTGTCCCTCATCTAATGGCAGACAGCAATGTAGTGTGCTGTCAACCCACAGCTCTCTGCGTCCTCCCCATAGAGGACACTGTCCCTCATCTAATGGCAGACAGCAATGTAGTGTGCTGTCAACCCACAGCTCTCTGCGTCCTCCCCCATAGAGGACACTGTCCCTCATCTAATGGCAGACAGCAATGTAGTGTGCTGTCAACCCACAGCTCTCTGCGTCCTCCCCCATAGAGGACACTGTCCTCATCTAATGGCAGACAGCAATGTAGTGTGCTGTCAACCCACAGCTCTCTGCGTCCTCCCCATAGAGGACACTGTCCCTCATCTAATGGCAGACAGCAATGTAGTGTGCTGTCAACCCACAGCTCTCTGCGTCCTCCCCCATAGAGGACACTGTCCTCATCTAATGGCAGACAGCAATGTAGTGTGCTGTCAACCCACAGCTCTCTGCGTCCTCCCCATAGAGGACACTGTCCCTCATCTAATGGCAGGTAGCAATGTAGTGTGCTGTCAACCCACAGCTCTCTGCGTCCTCCCCATAGAGGACACTGTCCCTCATCTAATGGCAGACAGCAATGTAGTGTGCTGTCAACCCACAGCTCTCTGCGTCCTCCCCCATAGAGGACACTGTCCCTCATCTAATGGCAGACAGCAATGTAGTGTGCTGTCAACCCACAGCTCTCTGCGTCCTCCCCCATAGAGGACACTGTCCCTCATCTAATGGCAGACAGCAATGTAGTGTGCTGTCAACCCACAGCTCTCTGCGTCCTCCCCCATAGAGGACACTGTCCCTCATCTAATGGCAGACAGCAATGTAGTGTGCTGTCAACCCACAGCTCTCTGCGTCCTCCCCCAACAGGACGGGTAGCCTACTCTCATCAGAGAGGTCTTCAATGTAGTGCGCTGTCAACCCACAGCTCTCTGCGTCCTCCCCCAACAGGACGGGCAGCCTACTCTCATCAGAGAGGTCTTCAATGTAGTGCGCTGTCAACCCACAGCTCTCTGCGTCCTCCCCCAACAGGACGGGCAGCCTACTCTCATCAGAGAGGTCTTCAATGTAGTGCGCTGTCAACCCACAGCTCTCTGCGTCCTCCCCCAACAGGACGGGCAGCCTACTCTCATCAGAGAGGTCTTCAATGTAGTGCGCTGTCAACCCACAGCTCTCTGCGTCCTCCCCCAACAGGACGGGCAGCCTACTCTCATCAGAGAGGTCTTCAATGTAGTGCGCTGTCAACCCACAGCTCTCTGCGTCCTCCCCCAACAGGACGGGTAGCCTACTCTCATCAGAGATGTCTTCAATGTAGTGCGCTGTCAACCCACAGCTCTCTGCGTCCTCCCCCAACAGGACGGGCAGCCTACTCTCATCAGAGAGGTCTTCAATGTAGTGCGCTGTCAACCCACAGCTCTCTGCGTCCTCCCCCAACAGGACGGGTAGCCTACTCTCATCAGAGAGGTCTTCAATGTAGTGCGCTGTCAACCCACAGCTCTCTGCGTCCTCCCCCAACAGGACGGGCAGCCTACTCTCATCAGAGAGGTCTTCAACGTAGTGCGCTGTCAACCCACAGCTCTCTGCGTCCTCCCCCAACAGGACGGGCAGCCTACTCTCATCAGAGAGGTCTTCAATGTAGTGCGCTGTCAACCCACAGCTCTCTGCGTCCTCCCCCAACAGGACGGGTAGCCTGTTCCCATCAGAGAGGTCTTCAACGTAGTGCGCTGTCAACCCACAGCTCTCTGCGTCCTCCCCCAACAGGACGGGTAGCCTGTTCCCATCAGAGAGGTCTTCAATGTAGTGCGCTGTCAACCCACAGCTCTCTGCGTCCTCCCCCAACAGGACGGGCAGCCTACTCTCATCAGAGAGGTCTTCAATGTAGTGCGCTGTCAACCCACAGCTCTCTGCGTCCTCCCCCAACAGGACGGGCAGCCTACTCTCATCAGAGAGGTCTTCAATGTAGTGCGCTGTCAACCCACAGCTCTCTGCGTCCTCCCCAACAGGACGGGCAGCCTACTCTCATCAGAGAGGTCTTCAATGTAGTGCGCTGTCAACCCACAGCTCTCTGCGTCCTCCCCCAACAGGACGGGCAGCCTACTCTCATCAGAGAGGTCTTCAATGTAGTGCGCTGTCAACCCACAGCTCTCTGCGTCCTCCCCCAACAGGACGGGCAGCCTACTCTCATCAGAGAGGTCTTCAATGTAGTGCGCTGTCAACCCACAGCTCTCTGCGTCCTCCCCCAACAGGACGGGCAGCCTACTCTCATCAGAGAGGTCTTCAATGTAGTGCGCTGTCAACCCACAGCTCTCTGCGTCCTCCCCCAACAGGACGGGCAGCCTACTCTCATCAGAGAGGTCTTCAACGTAGTGCGCTGTCAACCCACAGCTCTCTGCGTCCTCCCCCAACAGGACGGGTAGCCTGTTCCCATCAGAGAGGTCTTTGAAACCTTGAATAAGGTTTTCAAATTTGAGGAAATGACACTCTAATTGTTTTATATTTTTGACGTTTTGTCAGGAAATGCAGCTCTGTCTCAGGTTCTGCTGTTGTACAGTGGTTGCACAGCCTTTCCTCTACAGGGAGCCAGGTTTTCTTGTGTCTACCCTTCTCAATGGCAAGGCTGTGCTCACTGAGCCTGTACTTTGTCAAGGTTTTTCTAAGGTTTTGATCAGTAACCATGGTCAAATAGTTAGCTACGGTGTACTGTCGATTTAGGGCCAGATAGCACTGCTTTGTGCTTGTGCTCTTGGTATAGCAGGGCTTGGTAGTGATATGAGAGGGGGTCACTGTATTTTAGATGTTTCCAAAATGGAATCACTCTTTTATGAGTTTTTATTAATAGTGGATATTGGCCTAATTCTGCCCTGCATACATTGTTTGTAGTTTTCCTCTGGACATGTAGGAGAATCTTACAGAACTCTGCATTCAGGTTTTCAATGGGGTGTTTGTCCCATTGGGTGAAACCTTGTTTTGCAAGTGGACCCCACACCTCACTGCCATAAAGTAGACCCCACACCTCACTGCCATAAAGTGGACCCCACACCTCACTGCCATAAAGTGGACCCCACACCTCACTGCCATAAAGTGGACCCCACACCTCACTGCCATAAAGTGGACCCCACACCTCACTGCCATAAAGTGGACCCCACACCTCACTGCCATAAAGTGGACCCCACACCTCACTGCCATAAAGTACAATTGGTTCAATGACACATTCAATTCGTTTTAGCCACATTTGATTAGGTATTTCAATTTGAATGTGTTTTTTAATGGCGTAGAATGCCCTGCATGCTTTCTCTCTCAGTTCATTCACTGCATCATTAAGGTGTCCAGTTGAGCTTATTTTAAACCCGAAGTAATTTTAGTGTGTCCAGTCCAGTATAATATAACTTTGGTCTAATTCCCTGAGATCTGGATTTTCTCTGGAAAATCATTATTTTAGTCTTTTTGGGGTTTACTGCCAGGGCCCAGGTCTGGTAGTACTGCCCTAGCAGGTCCAGGCTCTGCTGTAGGCCATGTGCTGTGGTGAACAGCAGGCATAGGTCATCTGCGAAGGGCAGGCCATTTAACCTCTGAATTGTGGAGACTAACACCAGGGGCTGAGGATTCTTCTAGAATAGTGGCCAATTCGTTGATGTAAATAAGAAGAGTGCAGGGCTCAGATTGCAACCCTGGCGAAGGCCCCGCCCCTGGTTAAAGAATTCTGTTATTTTCTTGCCAATTTTCATGCTGCACGTATTGCCAGTATACATTGAGTTAATTATGTCATATGTTTTACCCCCTACACCACTTTCAATAATCTTGTAGAACAGTCCTGTATGCCAAATAGAATCAAATGCTTTTTGGAAGTCGATAAAGCAAGCGTACATTTTGGTATTATTTTGGTGGACATGTTTAGGGTGTATGATCAGTCGTGCGATGTTTTGGTATAAATCCTATTTGGCTTTTACTCAAGACATTGTGCTTATTAAGGAAGTTTAGAACTCTTACATTTATAATACTACAGAAAACCTTCCCCAGGTTACTGTTCACACAAATGCTTCTGGAATTGTTAGGGTCCAATGTGTTCTTAAGGATTGAGCCCTTGATTCCAGATGTCAGGGAAATAACCTACACTCATCAAATTGAACAGTTTTAATGTAGCCAATTGACATTTTGCGCTAGTGAGTTTGAGCATCTCATTTAGGATGCCATCAGGTCTGCATGCATTTTAAAATTTGAGAGCCTGAAGTTTCCTATAGAGCTCCTGGTCAGTAATAGTTTAGTTTCCTATAGAGCTCCTGGTCAGTAATAGTTTAGTTTCCTATAGAGCTCCTGGTCAGTAATAGTTTAGTTTCCTATAGAGCTCCTGGTCAGTAATAGTTTAGTTTCCTATAGAGCTCCTGGTCAGTAATAGTTTAGTTTCTTATAGAGCTCCTGGTCAGTAATAGTTTAGTTTCCTATAGAGCTCCTGGTCAGTAATAGTTTAGTTTCTTATAGAGCTCCTGGTCAGTAATAGTTTAGTTTCCTATAGAGCTCCTGGTCAGTAATAGTTTAGTTTCCTATAGAGCTCCTGGTCAGTAATAGTTTAGTTTCTTATAGAGCTCCTGGTCAGTAATAGTTTAGTTTCCTATAGAGCTCCTGGTCAGTAATAGTTTAGTTTCTTATAGAGCTCCTGGTCAGTAATAGTTTAGTGTCTTATAGAGCTCCTGGTCAGTAATAGTTTCGTTTCCTATAGAGCTCCTGGTCAGTAATAGTTTAGTTTCCTATAGAGCTCCTGGTCAGTAATAGTTTAGTTTCTTATAGAGCTCCTGGTCAGTAATAGTTTAGTTTCCTATAGAGCTCCTGGTCAGTAATAGTTTAGTTTCCTATAGAGCTCCTGGTCAGTAATAGTTTAGTTTCCTATAGAGCTCCTGGTCAGTAATAGTTTAGTTTCTTATAGAGCTCCTGGTCAGTAATAGTTTAGTTTCTTATAGAGCTCCTGGTCAGTAATAGTTTAGTTTCCTATAGAGCTCCTGGTCAGTAATAGTTTAGTTTCTTATTGAGCTCCTGGTCAGTAATAGTTTAGTTTCTTATTGAGCTCCTGGTCAGTAATAGTTTAGTTTCTTATAGAGCTCCTGGTCAGTAATAGTTTAGTTTCCTATAGAGCTCCTGGTCAGTAATAGTTTAGTTTCTTATTGAGCTCCTGGTCAGTAATAGTTTAGTTTCCTATAGAGCTCCTGGTCAGTAATAGTTTAGTTTCTTATTGAGCTCCTGGTCAGTAATAGTTTAGTTTCTTATTGAGCTCCTGGTCAGTAATAGTTTAGTTTCTTATAGAGCTCCTGGTCAGTAATAGTTTAGTTTCTTATAGAGCTCCTGGTCAGTAATAGTTTAGTTTCCTATAGAGCTCATGGTCAGTAATAGTTTAGTTTCTTATTGAGCTCCTGGTCAGTAATAGTTTAGTTTCTTATTGAGCTCCTGGTCAGTAATAGTTTAGTTTCTTATAGAGCTCCTGGTCAGTAATAGTTTAGTTTCTTATAGAGCTCCTGGTCAGTAATAGTTTAGTTTCTTATAGAGCTCCTGGTCAGTAATAGTTTAGTTTCTTATAGAGCTCCTGGTCAGTAATAGTTTAGTTTCTTATAGAGGGGGGGCAGATCTCCTCTGAGTAATATGGGGATTCTGAGGGGGACATATATCGCTCAAAGGAACACATATTTTTCTGTCAGGACAAGTTCTTTTTTCAGTTTTAACCAAATGTGATATTGACCCATTTTGAGGGGTTAAATTTGATTTTGTAGTTCGGATTTGTACCAAATGATCGGTGCTCCAGAGTCTCTGCCTCTATGGACAGAGCTGTGTTTCTGTGACGGCACAGTGACCTCTCTGTAGCCTGTGGGACAGTGACCTCTCTGTAGCCTGTGGCACAGTGATCTCTCTGTAGCCTGTGGGACAGTGACCTCTCTGTAGCCTGTGGCACAGTGACCTCTCTGTAGCCTGTGGCACAGTGACCTCTCTGTAGCCTGTGGCACAGTGACCTCTCTGTAGCCTGTGGCACAGTGACCTCTCTGTAGCCTGTGGGACAGTGACCTCTCTGTAGCCTGTGGGACAGTGACCTCTCTGTAGCCTGTGGCACAGTGACCTCTCTGTAGCCTGTGGCACAGTGACCTCTCTGTAGCCTGTGGCACAGTGACCTCTCTGTAGCCTGTGGGACAGTGACCTCTCTGTAGCCTGTGGGACAGTGACCTCTCTGTAGCCTGTGGGACAGTGACCTCTCTGTAGCCTGTGGGACAGTGACCTCTCTGTAGCCTGTGGGACAGTGACCTCTCTGTAGCCTGTGGCACAGTGACCTCTCTGTAGCCTGTGGGACAGTGACCTCTCTGTAGCCTGTGGGACAGTGACCTCTCTGTAGCCTGTGGGACAGTGACCTCTCTGTAGCCTGTGGGACAGTGACCTCTCTGTAGCCTGTGGGACAGTGACCTCTCTGTAGCCTGTGGGACAGTGACCTCTCTGTATCCTGTGGGGCAGTGACCTCTCTGTAGCCTGTGGGACAGTGACCTCTCTGTAGCCTGTGGGACAGTGACCTCTCTGTAGCCTGTGGGACAGTGACCTCTCTGTAGCCTGTGGGACAGTGACCTCTCTGTAGCCTGTGGGACAGTGACCTCTCTGTATCCTGTGGGGCAGTGAGTGACAACGCCAGCCTTACACCATGTCTCCTGCAGAATGATGATGTCAACATCTTTTAGATTGTTGTTGAACTCCAGTGCTAAACTCTTCAGTCCAAAGGTTGATGAGTTTAGGCCCCGAATGTTCCACATGCTGACTGATAGTGATTTTATGTTGGAAAAAGAAAGAATAGCAGTCAGAAATATTACATTTACATTTACATTTAAGTCATTTAGCAGACGCTCTTATCCAGAGCGACTTACAAATTATAGTAACTACTAAGTTGTTCAGAGTGAGAGACAGGATAACAGTCAGAAATACAGTAACTACTAAGATGTTCAGAGTGAGAAACAGGATACCATTCAGAAATACAGTAACTGCTGAGATGTTCAGAGTGAGAAACAGGATAACAGTCAGAAATACAGTAACTACTAAGATGTTCAGAGTGAGAAACAGGATACCATTCAGAAATACAGTAACTACTAACTACCAAGATGTTCAGAGTGAGAGACAGGATACCATTCAGAAATACAGTAACTACTAAGTTGTTCAGTCAGATGAACAGGATAACAGTCAGAAATACAGTAACTACTAACTACTAAGATGTTCAGAGTGAGAAACAGGATAACAGTCAGAAATACAGTAACTACTAAGATGTTCAGTCAGATGAACAGGATAACAGTCAGAAATACAGTAACTACTAACTACTAAGATGTTTAGAGTGAGAAACAGGATAACAGTCAGAAATACAGTAACTACTAAGATGTTCAGAGTGAGAAACAGGATAACAGTCAGAAATACAGTAACTACTGAGATTTTCAGAGTGAGAAACAGGATAACAGTCAGAAATACAGTAACTACTGAGATGTTCAGAGTGAGAAACAGGATAACAGTCAGAAATACAGTAACTACTGAGATGTTCAGAGTGAGAAACAGGATACCATTCAGAAATACAGTAACTACTGAGATGTTCAGTCAGGTGAACAGGATAACAGTCAGAAATACAGTAACTACTAAGATGTTCAGTCAGATGAACAGGATCTGGAACTTTTAGTACAATAGCTGTGTGTGTGTGTGTGTGTGTGTGTGTGTGTGTGTGTGCGTGCGCATGCGTTTAGTGCAGATGTTTTGGATGGGCTGTTTACTCAATCCTACAGAGTCTCTGGTCTGGTAGAGGTGATGGTCTGGTAGAGGTGGTGGTCTGGTAGAGGTGGTGGTCTGCTATGGGGTAATAGGCTGGGCCCTGTGGAGTGGAGGGGGGCCAGGTCTGGGCCGGGGGGCTTCCTCTCTGGTCTGGTTGAGGTGATGGTCTGCTATGGGGTAGTAGGCTGGGCCCTGTGGAGTGGACGGGGGCCAGGTCTGGGCCGGGGGGCTTCCTCTCTGGTCTGGTAGAGGTGGTGGTCTGCTATGGGGTAGTAGGCTGGGCCCTGTGGAGTGGACGGGGGCCAGGTCTGGGCCGGGGGGCTTCCTCTCTGGTCTGGTAGAGGTGGTGGTCTGCTATGGGGTAGTAGGCTGGGCCCTGTGGAGTGGAGGGGGGCCAGGTCTGGGCCGGGGGGCTTCCTCTCTGGTCTGGTAGAGGTGGTGGTCTGCTATGGGGTAGTAGGCTGGGCCCTGTGGAGTGGACGGGGGCCAGGTCTGGGCTGGGGGGCTTCCTCTCTGATCTGGTGGTCTGCTATGGGGTAGTAGGCTGGGCCCGGTCCAGTCTGGCTGTGCTGATGGAGGTGGTGATGCTCTGTTGGTGGGTGGGACCTGTGGGGTGCGCTGGGTCTGGGGAGGCGTTGAGGGGACCTGGGGCTCCTTGGGGGGATGCGGTTAAAGGTGGGGTTGTTAGGGGTGGTGAGGGGCTGCAGCTTCTCTCTAGGAGTCTCTACAGTCTGTTCTCTGTGCTGCAACACCCTCTGGATGACAGACAACTCCTTTACCACCTCCTCCTTTACCTGCACCAGCTCTCTCCTCATGGTGGCCTTTACCTCCTCAAGCGCTGTGGTAAGACTCTCTCCTCATAGTGGCCTTTACCTCCTCCAGAGCTGTGGTAAGACTCTCTCCTCATGGTGGCCTTTACCTCCTCTAGAGCTGTGGTAAGACCCTCTCCTCATAGTGGCCTTTACCTCCTCTAGAGCTGTGGTAAGGCTCTCTCCTCATAGTGGCCTTTACCTCCTCTAGAGCTGTGGTAAGACTCTCTCCTCATAGTGGCCTTTACCTCCTCTAGAGCTGTGGTAAAACCCTCTCCTCATAGTGGCCTTTACCTCCTCTAGAGCTGTGGTAAGACTCTCTCCTCATAGTGGCCTTTACCTCCTCTAGAGCTGTGGTAAGACTCTCTCCTCATAGTGGCCTTTACCTCCTCTAGAGCTGTGGTAAGACTCTCTCCTCATAGTGGCCTTTACCTCCTCTAGAGCTGTGGTAAGACTCTCCTCATAGTGGCCTTTACCTCCTCTAGAGCTGTGGTAAGACTCTCTCCTCATAGTGGCCTTTACCTCCTCTAGAGCTGTGGTAAGACTCTCTCCTCATAGTGGCCTGTACCTCCTCTAGAGCTGTGGTAAGACTCTCTCCTCATGGTGGCCTTTACCTCCTCAAGAGCTGTGGTAAGACTCTCTCCTCATGGTGGCCTTTACCTCCTCTAGAGCTGTGGTAAGACTCTCTCCTCATAGTGGCCTTTACCTCCTCTAGAGCTGTGGTAAGACTCTCTCCTCATAGTGGCCTTTACCTCCTCTAGAGCTGTGGTAAGACTCTCTCCTCATAGTGGCCTTTACCTCCTCTAGAGCTGTGGTAAGACTCTCTCCTCATAGTGGCCTTTACCTCCTCTAGAGCTGTGGTAAGACTCTCTCCTCATAGTGGCCTTTACCTCCTCTAGAGCTGTGGTAAGACCCTCTCCTCATAGTGGCCTGTACCTCCTCTAGAGCTGTGGTAAGACTCTCTCCTCATGGTGGCCTTTACCTCCTCAAGAGCTGTGGTAAGACTCTCTCCTCATGGTGGCCTTTACCTCCTCTAGAGCTGTGGTAAGACTCTCTCCTCATAGTGGCCTTTACCTCCTCTAGAGCTGTGGTAAGACTCTCTCCTCATAGTGGCCTTTACCTCCTCTAGAGCTGTGGTAAGACTCTCTCCTCATAGTGGCCTTTACCTCCTCTAGAGCTGTGGTAAGACTCTCTCCTCATAGTGGCCTTTACCTCCTCTAGAGCTGTGGTAAGACCCTCTCCTCATAGTGGCCTTTACCTCCTCTAGAGCTGTGGTAAGACTCTCTCCTCATAGTGGCCTTTACCTCCTCTAGAGCTGTGGTAAGACTCTCTCCTCATAGTGGCCTTTACCTCCTCTAGAGCTGTGGTATGACTCTCTCCTCATAGTGGCCTTTACCTCCTCTAGAGCTGTGGTAAGACTCTCTCCTCATAGTGGCCTTTACCTCCTCTAGAGCTGTGGTAAGACTCTCTCCTCATAGTGGCCTTTACCTCCTCTAGAGCTGTGGTAAGACTCTCTCCTCATAGTGGCCGTTACCTCCTCTAGAGCTGTGGTAAGACTCTCTCCTCATAGTGGCCTTTACCTCCTCTAGAGCTGTGGTAAGACTCTCTCCTCATAGTGGCCTTTACCTCCTCTAGAGCTGTGGTAAGACTCTCTCTCAGCTCCTGGACAGAGCTGAGAGTTCTTCAGTTCTTCAGCTGGTCGATCAGGTCCTGTAGAAGCTCTGTGTCTGGGCTGGAGGTGGTGTAGCTGGGGCTACTCCTTCAGCTCAGTAACCCATACCTCTAACAGAGCCAGCCTGTCTCTCAGCAGGCTGGTGGTAGTGTGGTCTTGTCTCTCTGGTGGTCGTAGGCAGGCAGGGGGAGGATAGACTTGTTGTGTGGGTCAGGGCCTGGGTTCCTGCTGTTGAAGGTGGGGGGAGAGGTCGGGGTGCTGTCCTTGTCCTTTCTGGTTTCCACTATCTTTCCTAGGTTGGGGAAGTCCTGCACTAAGAGCTGAGTGCAGCCCCACTGCCCTGGACCATTACACCATTCTCTCTCTCTCTCTCTCTCTCTCTCTCTCTCTCTCTCTCTCTCTCTCTCTCTCTCTCTCTCTCACTCTCACTCTCACTCTCACTCTCACTCTCACTCTCACTCTCTCTCTCTCTCTCTCAATTCAAGGGCTTTATTGGCATGGGAAACATGTGTTAACATTGCCAAAGCAAGTGAGGTAGATAATATATAAAGTGAAATAAACAATCAAAATTAATAGTAAACATTACACATACAGAAGTTTCAAAACAATAAAGACATTACAAATGTCATATTATATATATACAGTCTCTCTCTCTCTCTCTCTCTCTCTCTCTCCGTCTCTCTGTCTCTGTCTCTCTCCCTCTCTCTGTCTCTCTCTCCCTCTCTCTCTGTCTCTCTCTGTCTCTCTCTGTCTCTCTCTCTCTCCCTCTCTCTGTCTCTCTCTCCCTCTCTCTCTGTCTCTCTCTGTCTCTCTCTGTCTCTCTCTGTCTCTCTCTCTCCCCCTCTCTCTGTCTCTCTCTGTCTCTGTCTCTCTCTGTCTCTCTCCCTCTCTCTGTCTCTCTCTCCCTCTCTCTCTGTCTCTCTCTGTCTCTCTCTGTCTCTCTCTCCCTCTCTCTCTGTCTCTCTCTGTCTCTCTCTGTCTCTCTCTGTCTCTCTCCCTCTCTCTCTGTCTCTCTCTCCCTCTCTCTCTGTCTCTCTCTGTCTCTCTCTCTCTGTCTCTCTCTGTCTCTCTCTCTCCGTCTCTCTCAGGGACTACCCGCGGTACAGACGTGATTCCTGCACCAGGCCACCAGATTGTGCTATAACAGTTACACCACACCACCACCAGCTGGGTCGGAGCGGCAGGCTGTCTGCTTGTAGTGTGGATGATCCCACGTCTTCATCATCGTCTTCATCACTACGAAGCAGGGCCATGTCGGAGAATGATCTACGCTTCGACTCCACATACCACCGTGCTTCCCCCTCGGTTGCTACAGCAACACCGCTTTCAGAGCTGGAGGAGGGAGGCGGGGTTGGTGGAGTGGGAAGTGCTAGGGGAGTGGCTACCAGGAAGAAAACCCCACCCCCTCCCAGGCCGCCTCCCCCCAAATGGGAGGAATTCCACCGAAGGAGAGTGTCCCACCACACCCTCTTCGCCTCTTCTCTCTCCTCCACCTCTTCTTCATCAGTCCATCCTCTCCCTCTCAGTCCACCAGAGGGTCTATGCTCTCACTCTCCTCACTCCCCCTGTCCCACAGAAACATCCAAAATGACGCATCAGCGCTCTTACAGCCTCCCCCCTCAGAGGGAGGAGCTAGAGGGGTGCCAGCGCTGTAGCCTGAGCCAGCTCCAGGAACGCCCCTTTTCACAAGTCACGCCCAGTCCCCGGTTCACACGCAGGACCTTCCGGCCGGTGGCTCCACAACATAGAGAGAGAGACACACCCACTCATTATGACAACTCACTGCCCCCTCTACCACCATCAGACAACCAAGCCAGGTGAGGAGATGGAGACTGAACACACACACACACACACACACCCACTCATTACGACAACTCACTGCCCCCTCTACCACCATCAGACAACCAAGCCAGGTGAGGAGATGGAGACTGAACACACACACACACACCCACTCATTATGACAACTCACTGCCCCCTCTACCACCATCAGACAACCAAGCCAGGTGAGGAGATGGAGACTGAACACACACACACACACACACACACACACACACACACACACACACACACACACACACACACTCATTACGACAACTCACTGCCCCTCTACCACCATCAGACAACCAAGCCAGGTGAGGAGATGGTGACTGAACACACACACACACACACACACCCACTCATTACGACAACTCACTGCCCCCTCTACCACCATCAGACAACCAAGCCAGGTGAGGAGATGGAGACTGAACACACACCCACCCACTCATTACGACAACTCACTGCCCCATCTACCACCATCAGACAACCAAGCCAGGTGAGGAGATGGAGACTGAACAGACACACACACACACACACACACACACACACACACACACACACACACACACACACACACACACACACACACACACACACACACACACACACACACACACACACACACACACACACACACACACACACACACACACACACACACACACACACACACACACACTGATGCCTATTGTCATCCCACTCCAGGCTATGCAACATGGATGATCAAGATCGCCCTGCTGTGTTGAAGCCCATCTCTCATAGACAGCAGAGGGCTGGTGCTGAGTGGGAGAGAACTCCATCTCCCAGGGTGCATAGCGTCTCAGCCCTCCCCACCATAGAGAATGGTGCTATCTCTCTCGAGTCCTACTTTGCTATGAGCTACGAGCAGCAGCAACAGCTACAGAACAGTAGAAGATTCCGGAATCATCCCCACAACAACAATAACAACAGTAAGGAACATCAGTTTGATTCCGTAAAGTGACAACTGCTGATGTAGAAAGGGATATATATAATATGATCGATTGATTCCCATTCCAGAACAACAATTGGAACCCGACTTGGAACTGGAACCAGGTTTTAGCCCGAGCTCCGCCCAGAGCTTGGAACAGGAAGTGGACATCCCCATGGAAACAGACATTGACGATTTCCAGGAGGAGGGGCTTCCTGAGGATGAAGAGCCGATCAGGACAGAGCTCCAGTGTTTTGCTCTGCCCGTCACGGTGTGTGACAAGATTCACTGTGCTGCAAAGGAGGAGGGTGAAGTTGCCCCAAGATGCTGATCTTGGGTCAGATTTTCATTTTCCCCACTAATAGTTAGACATCCTCCAGTGATAGGATTGGGGGAGGGGAAGCTGATCCTACCTAGGCAAAACTTCACCCCGGAGCATGCTGCTAACTTATAGCACATATATTATAGAACTATATATTACAGAACTATATATTACAGAACTATATATTATAGAACTATATATTATAGAACTATATATTATAGAACTATATATTATAGAACTATATATTACAGAACTATATATTACAGAACTATATATTATAGAACTATATATTATAGAACCATATATTACAGAACTATATATTACAGAACTATATATTATAGAACTATATATTATAGAACTATATATTACAGAACTATATATTACAGAACCATATATTATAGAACTATATATTACAGAACTATATATTATAGAACTATATATTACAGAACTATATATTATAGAACTATATATTACAGAACTATATATTACAGAACCATATATTATAGAACTATATATTACAGAACTATATATTACAGAACTATATATTATAGAACTATATATTATAGAACTATATATTACAGAACTATATATTATAGAACTATATATTACAGAACTATATATTATAGAACCATATATTATAGAACTATATATTATAGAACTATATATTACAGAACCATATATTATAGAACTATATATTATAGAACCATATATTATATATAACTATATATTATATATAACTATATATTATATAACTATATATTATATATAACTATAAATTATATAACAATATATTATATATAACTATATATTATATAACTATATATTATATAACTATATATTATATATATATAACTATAAATTATATAACAATATATTATATAGAACTATATATTATATATAACTATAAATTATATAACAATATATTATATAGAACTATATATTATATAGAACTACATATTATAGAACTATATATTATATATAACTATATATTATATAACTATATATTATATAGAACTATATAGTATATAGAACTATATATATTATAGAACTATATATTATATATAACTATATAGTATATAGAACTATATATTATAGAACTATACATTATAGAACTATATATTATATAGAACTATATAGTATATATAACTATATATTATAGAACTATATATTATATTACTATATATTATATAGAACTATATAAAAGTGTGAACTTACCGGTACGATCTGAACTCTACTACAGGTTCTGGAGACAGACATCGATACGCTGCCTGACCAGGAGGCCTCGCAGGCGGGTAGGAAGATTGCAGAGAGTGGGTCCCTGGATGGGGAGATGGAGGACCAGGGGATGGGGACCAGAGAGGGACTCATGGAGGAGCTATTCCCCCAGAGCGGTGAGGGCAAGGCGGGCACAGAGAGATGGAGAGGGGCCTACTGTAGCTCAAAGTCTGAGAAAAACACTGACAGCCTGGATAGGTAGGTGTACTGTGTCTGTGTGTGTTTGGGATTTATGCATTTGCTCATTAATTTGCTCATTCATTTGCTCATTCATTTGCTCATTCATTTGCTCATTCATACACATTGCTCTAATAAAGGACTATATCTCTCAAAGACAAACAATGCATGTGTCAGCAAAAGCAAATAAACATAGTTTACTGTCTTTATGGACTTATGTCAACATTTACATTATTACGGAACATATTTTCATGTCATTTGAAACCCTACGTCTTATGCCCCCCCCCATCACTCCATCTCCTCTCCCCCTCCCCCATCACTCCATCTCCTCTCCCCCATCACTCCATCTCCTCCCCATCACTCCATCTCCTCTCCCCATCCTCCATCTCCTCTCCCCCATCATCTCCTCCCCTCACTCCATCTCCTCTCCCCCTCCCCCATCACTCCATCTCCTCTCCCCCATCACTCCATCTCCTCCCCCTCACTCCATCTCCTCTCCCCCTCCCCATCTCCATCTCCTCTCCCCATCACTCCATCTCCTCTCCCCATCACTCCATCTCCCCCCTCACTCCATCTCCTCTCCCCTCCCCCATCACTCCATCTCCTCTCCCCCATCACTCCATCTCCTCTCCCCTCCCCCATCACTCCATCTCCTCTCCTCCCCATCACTCCATCTCCTCTCCCCCTCCCCATCACTCCATCTCCTCTCCCCCATCACTCCATCTCTCCCCATCACTCCATCTCCTCTCCCCCTCCCCCATCACTCCATCCCTCCCCATCACTCCATCTCCTCTCCCCTCCCCATCACTCCTTCTCCTCCCCCATCACTCCATCTCCTCTCCCTCCCCCATCACTCCATCTCCTCTCCCCCATCACTCCATCTCCTCCCCATCACTCCATCTCCTCTCCCCATCCCCATCTCCTCTCTCCATCTCCCCCCCCTCATCCATCTCCTCTCCCCTCCCCCATCACTCCATCTCCCTCCCCATCACCCATCTCCTCCCCCTCACTCCATCTCCTCCTCCCCCATCACTCCATCTCCTCTCCCCATCACTCCATCTCCTCTCCCCCATCACTCCATCTCCTCCCCCCTCACTCCATCTCCTCTCCCCTCCCCCATCACTCCATCCTCTCCCCATCACTCCATCTCCTCTCCCCTCCCCCATCACTCCATCTCCTCTCCCCTCCCCCATCACTCCATCTCCTCTCCCCCTCCCCCATCACTCCATCTCCTCTCCCCATCACTCCATCTCTCCCCATCACTCCATCTCCTCTCCCCTCCCCATCACTCCATCTCCTCCCCATCACTCCATCTCCTCTCCCCCTCCCCCATCACTCCTTCTCCTCCCCATCACTCCATCTCCTCTCCCCCTCCCCATCACTCCATCTCCCCTCCCCCATCACTCCATCTCCTCCCCCATCACTCCATCTCCTCTCCCCTCCCCATCACTCCATCTCCTCCCCCATCCTCCATCTCCTCTCCCCCTCCCCCATCACTCCATCTCCTCCCCCATCTCCATCTCCCTCCCCTCCCCATCACTCCATCCCCTCCCCCATCTCCATCTCCTCTCCCCCTCCCCCTCTCCTTCTCCTCCCCATCACTCATCTCCTCTCCCCTCCCCCATCACTCCATCTCCTCCCCCTCCCCATCACTCCATCTCCTCTCCCCTCCCCATCACTCATCTCCTCTCCCCCTCCCCCATCACTCATCTCCTCTCCCCCTCCCCCATCACTCCTTCTCCTCCCCATCACTCATCTCCTCTCCCCTCCCCCATCACTCCATCTCCTCCCCTCCCCCATCCTCCATCTCCTCTCCTCCTCTCCCCCTCTGCCTCTCTCCCCTTCTTCCTCCTCCTCTCCCTCCTCTCCTCCCCACCCCAGGCATTCTGGTGCCAGCTCCAGTTGTTCGTCCTATTATTCTACCTCAGCAGCCAAGGCTCAGCTTCTCACTCAGATGAAAGACTACTGCTCAGATGCCAGAGATACTGACCATGATGACCAACTGTCTTATAAGGTAATAAACCATGTAAATACACGTATGAAGGTACTCACTAGCACACACACGGCGATGATGACGAGCTGTCTTACAAGTTAGGATGTAAATTGATTTGAGTACTGCTGCGATTGTCGATTAGATGTCATTTCGATGTCATTTCGATGTAATTGATCCCACTTACTAAATCACTAATGTTGAGTGAGAGGAAGAGAGATGGTATGTTGATCCATGATTAACTCCCTTACTCCCCCTGTCTCCCCCTCTCCCTGTCTCCCCCTCTCTCTGTCTCTCACTGTCTCCCCCTCTCTCTGTCTCCCCCTGTCTCCCCCTCCCTGTCTCCCTGCCTGTCTCCCCCTGTCTCCCTCTCCCTGTCCCCCCCCTGTCCCCCTCTCCCTGTCTCCCCCTACCTGTCTCCCTGCCTGTCTCCCCCTGTCTCCCACCCCCTGTCTCCCTGCCTGTCTCCCCCTGTCTCCCTCTCCCTGTTCCCCCCTGTCTCCCTCTCCCTGTCCCCCCTGTCTCCCCTCCCCTGTCTCCCCTCCCCTGTCTCCCCCTCCCTGTCTCCCTGCTTGTCTCCCCCTGTCTCCCTCTCCCTGTCCCCCCTGTCTCCCTCTCCCTGTCTCCCATCGCCTGTCTCCCTCTCCCTGTCTCCCATCCCCTGTCTCCCCCTCCCTGTCTCCCCCTCCCCTGTCTCTCCCCTCCCCTGTCTCTCCCCTCCCCTGTCTCCCCTCCCCTGTCTCCCATCCCCTGTCTCCCCCTCTCCCTGTCTCCTTGTCCCCCTGTCTCCTCATCCCCCTGTCTCCCCCGGCTCCCCCTGTCTCCTTATCCCCTGTCTCCCCCCGTCTCCCCTGTCTCCCCCCGTCTCCCCTGTCTCCTTATCCCCCTGCCCCCCATCTCCCCTGTCTCCTCCTCCTCCCCTGTCTCTCCCTGTCTCCCCCTGTCTCCTCCTTATCCCCCTGTCTCCCCCCGTCTCCCCTGTCTCCTTATCCCCCTGTCTCCCCTGTCTCCTTATCCCCCTGTCTCCCCCCCGTCTCCCCCTGTCTCCTTATCCCCCTGTCTCCCCCTGTCTCCTTATCCCCCTGTCTCCTCCTCCCCTGTCTCCCCCTCCCCTGTCTCCTCCTCCCCCTGTCTCTCCCTGTCTCCCCTGTCTCTCCCTGTCTCCCCCTGTCTCCCCCTCCCCCCTGTCTCCTCCTCCCCTGTCTCCCCCTCCCCTGTCTCCCCCCTCCCCTGTCTCCTCATCACCCTGTCTCCCCCTCCCCTGTCTCCTCATCACCCTGTCTCCCCCTGTCTCCTCATCACTCTGTCTCCACCCTCCCCGGTCTCCTCTCCCCTGTCTCCTCCACCCCCTGTCTCCCCTCCCCTGTCTCCCCTGTCTCCCTCCCCTGTCTGCCCCTCCCCTTGTCTCCCCCTCCCCTGTCTCCTCATCACCCTGTCTCCCCCTCCCCTGTCTCCTCATCACCCTGTCTCCCCCTCCCCCTGTCTCCTCCTCCCTCTGTCTCCCCTGTCTCCCCCTCCCCTGTCTCCCCCTGTCTCCTCCTCCCTCTGTCTCCCCCTGTCTCCCCCTCCCCCTGTCTCCCCCTGTCTCCTCCTCCTCTCACTATACAGAAACAGTTGATGGAAAGTCTCCGTAAGAAGCTAGGAGTTCTGAGAGAAGCACAGAGAGGTCTACAAGAAGATATACGGGCTAACACACAGCTGGGAGAAGAGGTATGTACAGTACACACACACACACACAAGTTTTGACACACCTACTCATTCAAGGGTTTTTCTTTACTTTTACTATGTTCTACATTGTAGAATAACAGTGAAGACATCAACACTATGGAATAACACATAGACTCATGTAGTATTTTACATTCTTCAAAGTAGCCACCCTTTGCCTTGATGACAGCTTTGCATACTCTTGGCATTCTCTCAACCAGCTTCATGTGGAATGCTTTTCCAACAGTCTTGAAGGAGTTCCCACATATGCTGAACACTTGTTGGCTGCTTTTCCTTCACTCTGCAGTCCAACTCATCCCTAACCATCTCAACTGGGTTTAGGTCAGGTGATTGTGGAGGCCAGGTCATAAGATGCAGCACTCCATCACTCTCCTTGGTCAAATTGCCCTTACACAGCCTGGAAGTGTGTTTTGAGTCATTGTCCTGTTGAAAAACAAATGATAGTCCCACTAAGCCCAAACCAGATGGGATGGCGTATCGCTGCAGAATGCTGTGGTAGCCATGCTGGTTAAGTGTGCCTCAAATTCTAAATAAATCACAGACAGTGTCACCAGCAAAGCACCCCCACACCATCACACCTCCTCCTCCATGCTTCAAGGTGGGAACCACACATGCAGAGATCATCCGTTCACCTACTGTCTCACAAAGACACAGCGGTTGGAACCAAAAATCTCAGAGAAAAAGACAGATTTCCACAGGTGTAAAGTCAATTGCTCGTGTTTCTTGGCCCAAGCAAGTCTCTTCTTATTACTGGTGTCCTTTAGTAGTGGTTACTTTGCATCAATGTGACCATGAAGGCCTGTTTCACACAGTCTCCTCTGAACAGTTGATGTTGAGATGTGTCTGTTACTTGAACTCTGTGAAGGATTTATTTGGGCTGCAATTTCTGAGGCTGGTAACTCTAATGAACTTATCCTCTGCAGCAGAGGCAACTCTGGGTTTTCCTTTCCTGTGGTGGTCCTCATGAGAGCCAGTTTCATCATAAGCGCTTGATGGTTTTTGCGACTGCCCTTGAAGAAACTTGAAGAAAGTTCTTGAAATGTTCCGGATTGACTGACCTTCATGTCTTAAAGTAATGATGGACTGTCGTTTCTCTTTGCTTATTTGAGCTGTTCTTGCCATAATATGGACTTGGTTTTTTTACCAAATAGGTCTATCTTCTGTATATCACCCCTACTTTGTAACAACACAACCGATTTGCTCAAAGAAATTCCACAAATTAACTTTTAACAATGTGACACCTGTTAATTGAAATGCATTCCAGGTGACTACCTCATGAAGCTGGTTGAGAGAAAGCCAAGAGTGTGCAAAGCTGTCATCAAGGCAAAGGGTGGCTACTTTGAAGAATCTCAAATATAAAATATATATTGTTTTGTTTAACACGTTTTTGTTTACTACATGATTCCATATGTGTTATTTCATAGTTTTGATGTCTTCACTATTATTCTACAATGTAGAGAGAAAAAAAGGGAATGAGTAGGCATTTCCAAACGTTTGACGGGTTTCTACATACATATGCACCCGCATACATACACCACCCCCACAGTTAAACCAGGTCTTCTCCCCTCTAGGTTGAGAGCTTGGTTGTAGTGGTCTGTAAACCCAACGAGGTGGATAAGTTCAGGATGTTTATCGGGGACCTGGATAAGGTTGTCAGTCTGCTGCTGTCTCTCTCTGGTCGGCTACTGAGGGTGGAGAGCTCCCTGGCCAACCTGGACGCTGAGACTGGACACCACGAGAGGGTGAGAGACAGACAGACAGACAGACAGACAGACAGACAGACAGACAGACAGAGACTGAATGAATGAATGAATGAAGAAAAGGACAACATTAAAACAAACTCCTTCCTCCCTCTCCACCCCCCTCCTCCTCTCCCTCCACCCCTCCCTCTCCACCCCTCGATCTCCCTCCTCCACCCCCTCCTCCTCTCCCTCCACCCCTCCCTCTCCACCCCCCTCCTCCTCTCCCTCCACCCCTCCCTCTCCACCCCCCTCCTCCTCTCCCTCGCTCTCCCTCTCCACCCCTCGCTCTCCCTCCTCCACCCCCCTCCCCCCCTCTCCCTCCCCCTCTCCACCCCTCCCTCCACCCCCCCTCTCTCCACCCCCTCCCTCTCCACCCCTCGCTCTCCCTCCTCCTCTCCCTCCACCCCTCCCTCTCCACCCCTCGCTCTCCCTCCTCCTCTCCCACCACCACTCCCTCTCCACCCCTCGCTCTCCCTCCTCCTCTCCCTCCCTCTCCTCCCCCTCTCCACCCCTCCCGCCACCCCCTCTCTCCACCCCCTCCCTCTCCACCCCTCCCTCTCCACCCCCTCCTCCTCTCCCTCCACCCCTCCCTCTCCACCCCCCCCCCCCTCTCCACCCCTCCCTCTCCCTCCACCCCCTCCTCCCTCCACCCCCTCCCTCCACCCCCTTCCCTCTCCACCCCCCACCCACTCTCCTCCCCCTCTCCACCCCTCCCTCTCCCTCCACCCCACCCCCTCCCTCCACCCCCTTCCCTCTCCACCCCCCCCACCCACTCCTCCCCCCTCTCCACCCCCTCCACCCCCTCCCTCTCCACCCCTCCCTCCCTCTCCACCCCCTCCCTCTCCTCTCCCCTCTCCACCCCTCCCAGCTCCTCCTCCTGGAGAAGAAGCGACAGCTACAGGTCCAGCTGTCTGAAGCTCAGGACCTGAAGGAACATGTTGACCACAGAGAGCAGGCTGTAGGAAGGGTCCTGGGAAGATGCCTCTCCCCAGAACAGGTACTTAGCACATTATTTCACTATTCTACTTTCATTACAGATGTGGCTCAGTTGGTAGAACATGACGTTTGTGGGTTTGATTCCCGCTGGAGCCAATTCATACAAAAAACATATACACTCACTACTGGTAGTTGCTTTGAGTAAAAGTGTCTGCTAAATGGCATATATTATCATACGATTGCTATACCAGTGTTATTATTGATGTGTCAATCAATTAAACTCTATCAATCCACAGCACCGTGACTACAGCCACTACGTGAAGATGAAGGCAGCATTACTGGTGGAACAGAGACAGCTGGAGGAGAAAATCAGACTGGGAGAGGAGCAGTTAAGGGGGCTGAGGGAGAGTCTGGGGTTGGGGTTAGGGCTGTCCATGGGCTATGGACACTATTAAACCAACCAGGAAACCTTAAAGCTGGGGTTAGGGCTGTCCATGGGCTATGGACACTATTAAACCAACCAGGAAACCTTAAAGCTGGGGTTAGGGCTGTCCATGGGCTATGGACACTATTAAACCAACCAGGAAACCTTAAAGCTGGGGTTAGGGCTGTCCATGGGCTATGGACACTATTAAACCAACCAGGAAACCTTAAAGCTGGGGTTAGGGCTGTCCATGGGCTATGGACACTGTTAAACCAACCAGGAAACCTTAAAGCTGGGGTTAGGGCTGTCCATGGGCTATGGACACTATTAAACCAACCAGGAAACCTTAAAGCTGGGGTTAGGGCTGTCCATGGGCTATGGACACTATTAAACCAACCAGGAAACCTTAAAGCTGGGGTTAGGGCTGTCCATGGGCTATGGACACTGTTAAACCAACCAGGAAGGAAACCTTAAAGCTGGGGTTAGGGCTGTCCATGGGCTATGGACACTATTAAACCAACCAGGAAACCTTAAAGCTGGGGTTAGGGCTGTCCATGGGCTATGGACACTATTAAACCAACCAGGAAACCTTAAAGCTGGGGTTAGGGCTGTCCATGGGCTATGGACACTGTTAAACCAACCAGGAAACCTTAAAGCTGGGGTTAGTGCTGTTCATGGGCTATGGACACTATTAAACCAACCAGGAAACCTTAAAGCTGGGGTTAGGGCTGTTCATGGGCTATGGACACTATTAAACCAACCAGGAAACCTTAAAGCTGGGGTTAGGGCTGTCCATGGGCTATGGACACTATTAAACCAACCAGGAAACCTTAAAGCTGGGGTTAGGGCTGTCCATGGGCTATGGACACTGTTAAACCAACCAGGAAACCTTAAAGCTGGGGTTAGGGCTGTCCATGGGCTATGGACACTATTAAACCAACCAGGAAACTTTAAAGCTGGGGTTAGGGCTGTCCATGGGCTATGGACACTATTAAACCAACCAGGAAGGAAACCTTAAAGCTGGGGTTAGGGCTGTCCATGGGCTATGGACACTATCACATTGACATGGGAAGAGCCTCAGTCTTGGCTTGGGTGGTTGGTCTAGAAATAGAGGAGATCGTTGTTGGACTGGTTAGGGATGGGACATGGGAGGATGGGCCTGGGGCATGGGCTTTACTGAAAGGCCAGGAAGAAGAGAAGGTTAGTGGGTTATGGGAGAGCCTGGGCTTGGAGATGGGCCTGGGGTATAGGCACTATGGGGAGACAGCCATCCTACACACTGAGACCCTACAGGATGGGGATATGGGTACCACTGAACAACCCCAGTACGTCCTAAAAAAAAAGTGCTGCCCAACTTTTCAAAAAACACTTCAGTCCATTTTTCTTGACACTCAAAACTTATTGAGAGTGTTTTAAGTCTTCACTTGGTAGTATTGGTGAATTAAAAACACACACCTACCCTTTGGTGTTACATTGGGGATCATTAACTCACCGACATGATCCTCACAATCACACACACACTACGTGGTGATGGACGTTGTTGTTGTTTAGTGAGCGTGTGTTCCTGAAGAGGCCTGGAGAAAGTATTTATTTATTTATAACTTCTCTGTAGACGACAGGGAGACTGGGGTGCTAGAAGAGTATTTATCTGTTAAACTGTTGAACCTAATCAAATAATCTGTGCAGAAAAAGAGAGAAAAGCTCCTTCTTTCTCTCCACTCATAATCCATTATGTCCCAATATTATCTCTACCATACTACTTAGCATCCATGGACAACACATTATTCACTACATACTCAGTAGTTTACAATATCCACTCATAATCCATTATGTCCCAATATTATCTCTACCATACTACTTAGCATCCATGGACAACACATTATTCACTACATACTCAGTAGTTTACAATATCCACTCATAATCCATTATGTCCCAATATTATCTCTACCATACTACTTAGCATCCATGGACAACACATTATTCACTACATACTCAGTAGTTTACAAGTGTGAATGTTGAGATCCCGATGACATACAGTTGAAGTCGGAAGTTTACATACACCTTAGCCAAATACATTTAAACTCAGTTTTTTCACAATTCTTGACATTTAATCAGAGTAAAAACTCTGTCTTAGGTCAGTTAGGATCACCACTTTTAGAAGGTGAAATGTCAGAATAATAGTAGAGAGAATGATTTCTTTCAGCTTTTATTTCTTTCATCACATTCCCAGTGGGTCAGAAGATTACATACACTCAATTAGTATTTGGTAGCATTGCCTTTAAATTGTTTAACTTGGGTCAAATGTTTCGGGTAGCCTTCCACAAGCTTCCCACAATAAGTTGGGTGAATTTTGGCCCATTCCTCCTGACAGAGCTGGTGTAACTGAGTCAGGTTTGTAGACCTCCTTGCTCGCGCACACTTTTTCAGTTCTGCCCACAAATGTTCTATTGGATTGAGGTCAGGGCTTTGTGATGGCCACTCCAATACCTTGACTTTGTTGTCCTTTAGCCATTTTGCTACAACTTTGGAAGTATGCTTGGGGTCATTGTCCATTTGGAAGACCCATTTGCGACCAAGCTTTAACTTCTTGAGATGTTGCTTGAATATATCCACATAATTTTCCATCCTCATGATGCAATCTATTTTCTGAAGTACACCAGTCCCTCCTGCAGCAAAGCACCCCTACAACATGATGCTGCCACCCCCGTGCTTCAAGGTTGGGATGGTGTTCTTCGGCTTGCAAGCCTCCCCCTATTTCCTCCAAACATAACGATGGTCATTATGGCCAAACAGTTCTAATTTTGTTTCATCAGACCAGAGGACATTTCTCCAAAAAGTATGATCTTTTCTCCCCATGTGCAGTTGAAAACCGTAGTCTGACTTTTTTATGGCGGTTTTGGAGCAGAGGCTTCTTGCTTGCTGACGGCCTTTCAGGTTATGTCGATATTGGACTCGTTTTACTGTGGATATAGATACTTTTGTACCTATTTCCTCTAGCATCTTCACAAGGTCATTTGCTGTTGTTCTGGGATTGATTTGCACTTTTTGCACCAAAGAACGTTCATCTCTAGGAGACAGAACGCATCTCCTTCCTGAGCGGTATGACGGCTGTGTGGTCCCATGGTGTTTATACTTGTGTACTATTGTTTGTACAGATGAACGTGGTACCTTCAGGCGTTTGGAAATTGCTTCCAAGGATGAACCAGACTTGTGGAGGTCTACAATTTTCTTTCTGAGGTCTTGGCTGATTTCTTTTGATTTTCCCATGATGTCAAGCAAAGAGGCACTGAGTTTGAAGGTAGGCCTTGAAATACATCCACAGGTACACCTCCAATTGACTCAAATTATGTCAATTAGCCTATCAGAAACTTTTAAAGCCATGACATAATTTTCTGGAATTTTCCGAGCTGTTTAAAGGCACAGTCAACTTAGTGTATGTAAACCTCTGACCCACTGGAATTGTGATACAGTGAATTATAAGTGAAATCATCTTTCTGTTAACAATTGTTGGAAATATGCCTTGTGTCATGCACATAGTAGATGTCCTAAACGACTTGACAAAACTATAGTTTGTTAACAACAAATTTGTGGAGTGGTTTAAAAATGAGTTTTAATCAAATCAAATCAAATTTATTTATATAGCCCTTCGTACATCAGCTGATATCTCAAAGTGCTGTACAGAAACCCAGCCTAAAACCCCAAACAGCAAGCAATGCAGGTGTAGAAGCACGGTGGCTAGGAAAAACTCCCTAGAAAGGCCAAAACCTAGGAAGAAACCTAGAGAGGAACCAGGCTATGTGGGGTGGCCAGTCCTCTTCTGGCTGTGCCGGGTGGAGATTATAACAGAACATGGCCAAGATAAGGTCCTTCTGTAGCTCAGTTGGTAGAGCATGGCGCTTGTAACGCCAGGGTAGTGGGTTCGATTCCCGGGACCACCCATACGTAGAATGTATGCACACATGACTGTAAGTCGCTTTGGATAAAAGTGTCTGCTAAATGCCATATATTATTATTTATTATATTATATTCAAATGTTCATAAATTACCAGCATGGTCGAATAATAACAAGGCAGAACAGTTGAAATGACTCCAACCTAAGTGTATGTAAACTTCCGACTTCAACTGTATGATCCAGATACCTACATCGCATCTTACACCCTGGGGTTCGACACTTCCCCTACACTACCACCACACCACGTCTTGGAGGATGTATATTGGTGTAGAGTAAAGTTTCCCCTAGAAGCTGATCCTGTGTCAGTGTTCTATTTTCCCCACAAATGGTTAAGGTGATGATTTGGTGACGGGAAGCTGATCCTAGACCTATACCTAGGGGAAACTTCATCCCGGAGTTTTAACACTACCACACCACGTCTTAAGAGTGTTTATTCATGCATTCGTTGTTGTTGTTTATTATTACATGTTGTGTACAGTGATATCCATTTGGTATAACTGGAATCCATCCTTGTGGTGTAAATATGTCCTGAGAAGTTCATCCATATGTCAACTAATGTCATCTGTATGTCAACTAATGTAATCTGTATGTCAACTAATGTAATCTGTATGTCAACTAATGTCATCCTTATGTCAACTAATGTCATCCTTATGTCAACTAATGTCATCCTTATGTCAACTAATGTCATCCTTATGTCAACTAATGTCATCCTTATGTCAACTAATGTTATCTGTATGTCAACTAATATTATCTGTATGTCAACTAATGTCATCCATATGTCAACTAATGTCATCCTTATGTCAACTAATGTCATCCTTATGTCAACTAATGTCATCCTTATGTCAACTAATGTCATCCTTATGTCAACTAATGTCATCTGTATGTCAACTAATGTCATCTGTATGTCAACTAATGTCATCCTTATGTCAACTAATGTCATCTGTATGTCAACTAATGTCATCTGTATGTCATCTACAGTATATGTCATATGGCAAAGTTCATCCAAATACAATTGTGACCATTTTTTTTTAAAAGTGTCTTATTGGCCGTTTGACCAAAGCATGCACGAGGACACACAAACAAGACAACGCTGCTCCGTTGATGAAAATATTACCGCTTAAGAAGAGCTGACCATACTTACTGTAGATTGCTGTTTAAATTTCAATGCCAAAGGAATATGTATACTTGTTTTGTTGAAAGTGACACAGAACATCCATGCTGTGTTGGGTTTTACTGTATGTGTCCCAAAAGGGACCCTCTTCCCTACATTGAACACGACGGGCCCTGGTCAAAAGTAGTGCACTATGTAGGGAAAAGGGTCCCGTTTGGGACGAGGCCTGTGTATATTGACATGTATTACAGCCTACTGTACTGTTTATCGTTGTATTATAAAATCTCGCAATTATAGGGTTGGGACCAATCCAAACGTACAGTTAAATTGAAAATTCACTTAGTCAGGTTAGGATTTACTCCTGAATCTAGAATTATACGGCTGTGTATTTTGTTTTCTATGTTATTTTTATTTGATTTATTGCAAAAAAATCTTTTTGTAAAAAAACATGTGAGACGAGTACCATAATTAATAATACTATTTCAACTACCGTGTGTTCCGAGTCGTGTGTGTGTTCATGAGTTGTTGTGATTTATATTGTCATTTAGCATAACTAATAGTTAGGTAAACAGAGCGGAAATGAAGAATAGCGAGAGAGACTGTGTGTGTGTGTGTGTGTGTGTGTGTGTGTGTGTGTGTGTGTGTGTGTGTGTGTGTGTGTGTGTGTGTGTGTGTGTGTGTGTGTGTGTGTGTGTGTGTGTGTGTGTGTAATACGCTGAACAAAAATATTACCACAACATGCAAAAATGTCAAAGATTTGACTGAGTTACAGTTCATATAAGGAAATCAGTCAATTGAAATAAATTCATGAGGCCCTGATCTATGGATTTCACATACAGATATGCATCTGTTGGTTACATACGCTTGGGGCGGCAGGGTAGCCTAGTGGTTAGAACGTTGGACTAGTAACCGAAAGGTTGCAAGTTCGAATCCCCGAGCTGACAAGGTACAAAATCTGTCGTTCTGCCCCTGAACAGGCAGTTAACCCACTGTTCCCAGGCCGTCATTGAATATAAGAATTTGTTCTTAACTGACTTGCCTAATAAAAAAATAAATACACTACATTAACAAAAGTATGTGGACACCTGCTTGTCGAACGTCTCAATCCAAAATCATGGGCATTGATATGGAGTTGGTCCTCCCCTTTGCCACTATTACAGCCTCCACTCTTCTGGGAAGGCTTTTCACTAGAACATTGCTCTGGGGACTTGCTTCCATTCAGCCACAAGCATTAGTGAGGTTGGGCACTGATGTTGGGCGATTAGGCCTGGCTCGCAGTCAGCATTCCAATCATCACAAAGGTGTTCAATAGGGTTGAGGTCAGGGCTCTGTGCAGGCCAGTTAGGTTCTTCCACACCGTTCTCGACAAACCATTTCTGGATGAACCTTGCTTTGTGCATGGGGGCATTGTCATGCTGAAACATGAAAGGGGATTCCCAGAACTGTTACCACAAAGTTGGAAGCACAGCATCATCTAGAATGTTTGCTGTAGTGTTAAGCTTTCCCTTCACTGGAACTAAGGGGCCCAAACCATGAAAAACAGCCCCAGACCATTATTCCTCCTCCACCAAACTTTATAGTTGGCACTATGCATTCACGCAGGTAGCGTTCTCCTAGCATCCATCAAATCTACATTTGTCCGTCCGACTGCCAGGTGGTGAAGCGTGATTCATCACTCCAGAGAACGGGTTTCTACTGCTCCAGAGTCCAATGGCGGCGAGCTTTACACCACCCAATGCCGACGCTTGGCATTGCACATGGTGATCTTTGGCTAATCGGCCACGGAAACCCATTTCATGAAGCTCCCGATTTAACAGTTCTTGTACTGACGTTGCTTCCAGAGGCAGTTTGGAACTCGGTAGTGAGTGTTACAACCGAGGACAGATGATTTTTATGTGCTTCAGCACTCAGCGGTCCCGTTCTGTGAACTTGTGTGGCCTACCACTTCACGGCCGAGTCGTTGTTGCTCCTAGACATTTCCACTTTACAAGAACAACACTTACCGTTGACCGGAGCAGCTTTTGCAGGGCAGAAATATGACAATCTGACTTGTTGGAAAGATGGCATCCTATGATGGTACCACGTTGAAGTCACTGAGCTCTTCAGTAAGGCCCTTCTACTGCCCGTGTTTGTCTATGAAGATTGCACGGTTGTGTGCTTAATTTTATACACCTGTCAGCAATGAGTGTGGCTGAAATAGCCAAATCCGCTCATTTGAAGGGGGGGTGTAGCTCAGAAGACCAGTCAGTATCTGGTGTGACCAGCATTTGCCTCATGCAGCGCAACACATAGAGTTGATCAGGCTGTTGATTGTGTTACAGTGGGGCAAAAAAGTATTTAGTCAGCCACCAATTGTGCAAGTTCTCCCACTTAAAAAGATGAGAGAGTCCTGTAATTTTCATCATATGTACACTTCAACTATGACAGACAAAATGATAAGAAAAAAATCCATAAAATCACATTGTATGATTTTTAATGAATTTATTTGCAAATTATGGTGGAAAATAAGTATTTGGTCACCTACAAACAAGCAAGATTTCTGGCTCTCACAGACCTGTAACTTCTTCTTTAAGAGGCTCCTCTGTCCTCCACTCGTTACCTGTATTAATGGCACCTGTTTGAAATTGTTATCAGTGTGGTCCTTCTGTAGCTCAGTTGGTAGAGCATGGCGCTTGTAACGCCAGGGTAGTGGGTTTGATCCCCGGGACCACCCATACGTAGAATGTATGCACACATGACTGTAAGTCGCTTTGGATAAAAGCGTCTGCTAAATGGCATATATTATTATTTATTATTAGTATAACAGACACCTGTCCACAACCTCAAACAGTCACACTCCAAACTATGGCCAAGACCAAAGAGCTGTCAAAGGACACCAGAAACAAAATTGTAGACCTGCACCAGGCTGGGAAGACTGAATCTGCAATAGGTAAGCAGCTTGGTTTGAAGAAATCAACTGTGGGAGCAATTATTAGGAAATGGAAGACATACAAGACCACTGATAATCTCCCTCGATCTGGGGCTCAACGCAAGATCTCACCCCGTGGGGTCAAAATGATCACAAGAACGGTGAGCAAAAATCCCAGAACCACACGGGGGGACCTAGTGAATGACCTGCAGAGAGCTGGGACCAAAGTAACAAAGCCTACCATCAGTAACACACTACGCCGCCAGGGACTCAAATCCTGCAGTGCCAGACGTGTCCCCCTGCTTAAGCCAGTACATGTCCAGGCCCGTCTGAAGTTTGCTAGAGAGCATTTGGATGATCCAGAAGAAGATTGGGTGAATGTCATATGGTCAGATGAAACCAAAATATAACTTTTTGGTAAAAACTCAACTCGTCGTGTTTGGAGGACAAAGAATGCTGAGTTGCATCCAAAGAACGCCATACCTACTGTGAAGCATGGGGGTGGAAACATCATGCTTTGGGGCTGTTTTTCTGCAAAGGGACCAGGACGACTGATCCGTGTAAAGGAAAGAATGAATGGGGCCATGTATCGTGAGATTGAGTGAAAACCTCCTTCCATCAGCAAGGGCATTGAAGATGAAACGTGGCTGGGTCCTTCAGCATGACAATGATCCCAAACACACCGCCCGGGCAACGAAGGAGTGGCTTCGTAAGAAGCATTTCAAGGTCCTGGAGTGGCCTAGCCAGTCTCCAGATCTCAACCCCATAGAAAATCTTTGGAGGGAGTTAAAAGTCTGTGTTGCCCAGCAACAGCCCCAAAACATCACTGCTCTAGAGGAGATCTGCATGGAGGAATGGGCCAAAATACCAGCAACAGTGTGTGAAAACCTTATGAAGACTTACAGAAAACGTTTGACCTCTGTCATTGCCAACAAAGGGTATATAATAAAGTATTGAGATAAACTTTTGTTATTGACTAAATACTTATTTTCCAACATAATTTGCAAATAAATTCATAAAAAATGTGATTTTCTGGATTTTTTCCCCTCATTTTGTTTGAAGTGTACCTATGATGGAAATTACAGGCCTCTTTCATCTTTTTAAGTGGGAGAACTTGCATAATTGGTGGCTGACTAAATACTTTTTTGCCCCACTGTATGTGGAACGTTGTCCCACTCCTCTTCAAATGGCTGTGCGAAGTTGCTGGATATTGTTGGGAACTGGAGCATCCCAAACATGCTTAATGGGTAACATGTATGGTATGCAGGCCATGGAAGAATTGGGGAATTTTTAGCTTCCGGGTACTATGTACAGACCCTTGTGACATGGGGCACATGCATTATCATGCTGAAACATGAGGTGATGGCAGCGGATGAATGGCACAACAATGGGCCTCAGGATAGGCCAATGGGCCTTTCCATCTCTGCGTTCAAATTTCCATAATTACAATTAAATTGGGATTGTTGTCTGTAGCTTTTGCCTGTCCATACAATAACCCCACCATGGGGCACTCTGTTCACAACGTTGACATCAGTAAACTGCTCGTCCACACAACGCCATACACGCTGTGTACCATCTGCCCGGTACAGTTAAAACTGGGATTCATCCGTGAAGAGCACACTTCTCCAGCGTGCCAGTGGCCATCAAAGGTGAGCATTTGCCCATTGAAGTTGGTTACTACGCCGAACTGCATTCAGGTCAAGACCCTGGTGAGCAAGATGAGCACACAGATGATCTTCCCTGAGATGGGAACATCATTATTATCTGGCAACAGCTCTGGTGGACATTCCTGGAGGCAGCATGCCAATTGTACGCTCCCTCAAAACTTGAGACAGCTGTGGCATTGTGTTGTCACAACATTGCCCCATTTAGTGGCCTTTTCTTGTCCCCAGCACAAGGTGCACCTGTGTAATAATAATCATGCTGTTTAATCAGCTTCTTGATATGCCACTCCTGTCAGGTGGATGGATTATCTTGGCAAAGGAGAAATGCTCACTAACAGGGATGTAACCTATGATAGTTGTATCATCTATAGATCCTCGCCTCTGTCAACATTTCCAATGGATATTAATTAACATCTCTGTTCATGAAACCGCTGCCGTGTGCATTTTAGAATGGTGTTTTCCCGTAAAAATGCATTCTGGAACATTTGTGCGTTGGCCTTCCGCCGTGTTCACATTGCCGCGCCTAGAATGTGAAGAAATAACAGTTGATCAACATTTTTAAACATTCTGATCTGTTCCATCAGCCTTATTAATTGATTCGGTCTGTACCTCCCACTACACTATTTTGATAATGCATCGTGGGGATTAAGAAGTGAGAATACGCAATGCCCATAAAAGGGTACCCGAGTATACCTTCAACTAGTGGTGTCAGCTAATACAGGACTAGTAAAGGCCTAGTGCACTACTTTTTGCGAGGGAAGTATTTTGTATTAATATTTGTTTTAATTCAACACCTCTACTTCCCACAGCTATGGAATCACTATTAGTGTAACAGGGAGTACCTTCCAACATTTGACCCGTTTCTGCCTGATTAGAGAAAGAGGTGAAGAAAGAAGGGAAAAGACAAATGAAATAAGCCCCCCTTGGACTAGTTTGACCCTGCAAGGCAGAAAAATATTTTAGTTTTCCTAAATGTGGGTGGGGAAGGGTAACGGGAGGGAGAAACAGCTGATTATACTTCCACAGACACAGACATGATGAACCAGACACACTCTCTCTTTCTCTCTGTCTCTCCATCTTCTCCTTCATCCATCTATCATACAAGCCTTAATGAAACACTTATAAACATCGGTCTGCTATGAAGGGGTTGTGGAAAGGAAGTGGTCTGACCTAACTCAGGAGGGAGGGAAAGAAAAATAAAGAGGGAGAGACGACAAAGAAGAAGGCACCAACTCTACTACGGAAGAAGAGGCCTAAAATCCCACAAGGTGTCCCTATTTCGCGCTCACGTGCAGTAAGAACGGGAATCAACAGTTGTGTTGGTAGGCAACTGCACAGAAGTTATTGTAAGTACAGTATCTTAGTTCCCTTATAGAAAAGTTATCATGTTATTATATTCGGTTCATATTCAATACAGTAGAATAGGATATTGAGGGAGGGGGGGGGGGTATTCAGTATGATAAATGTGCTTTGCCAACAGTTGCTTGTTGCATGTTTGTTGTAAACGGGGTAGGTCAGAAGAACAGATAAGTTGAAAGTAGATCCTTTTAGCGGACATGGGGATCACCGATAACCTACTCTGTGCCACTAACACGGTTTCTTCAGCTGGTAGCTTGAAACTGTCACGTCAACATCAGTCGGTGTCATGTTCATTAGAAACCAAACAGAATGAAACGGGGAGGGATTTAGCTGAACATGTCCGAAACGTTTATTTTCAGTTACAAAACGTTTTGTTACATTTAAAAACGGTGTGCTCTAGGCTATGACCTGAGCTGTCTGAACAAAATACATACAAACAACCAACGGGAACAACTTCTATTCCAAAGAAGATGACAAAGGTTTATGACAAGCTCTGAACATTGTGCATATGTTTTGAATCTGAACTTGTAAGAACTGAAGCGTCGTTTTCCGTAGACGTAGTACTACAAAGAAACAAACAACTTCCAACAATTACAAAAGAAACAAACGACTTCAAGTTCGCATGAACGTTGCGGAACGGGTTGTACTCGACACGTTCCACCAAAACGTGATTGTACATTATTGAACTTTTGATGTACGGGTTGTCCCGTTTGGTGGGTGTGACGCGGTGTCTTGAAGCGACGAGTGACGTGTTTAACACTGCAGTGGCCATGCTGACCAGCCAGCAGCTGACAGCGTTCCCCAACCACTCCCAGTTTTTCAAACGATTGTTTAGTGCTACAAAAGCGAACGCAAAAACGTACTGAACGCAGACCAGGAAATCTAGTCATTTGTCTACTGTCAACATAAATAATTAATTAATCAATCGTTGTCACAACTTGGCTAAGCGCACACATACAAAGGTATTGCTGTGATTGTATTTCGTGTAGGGAATGTCAATTTAGTAAAATAGACTTACCTAGAATTTACCATAATTATAACCCGATCCGATCTAGGGGGATTACCATACAATATTAACACTAGCCTAAACGGTAAAGCGTTTAAACCGTGTAACAATAATCAACTGTTGCAGACAATGTTACAAATGTAGCAACAGCACTTAGTTTACTGTATCCGCTTATCAGTTGATCATGTGTCTAGAGTTACATTGTAACTTGCTTACTGACTCATTCACGAATGTTGGTACATCAGCAGTTACAAGGTAGCAGCAGCCAGACGTGTGAGAAGCTTCGTATAGATAGATAGATAGATAGATGTTGGTCTCCTGAGAAGTTTAGCCTACTCCGTTATAAGGTAAACGTGTAACATATGTTACCAGTTTCAGGGAAGGGACTTTGTTATTCGTTAGAAAAGTGGAGAGAGTGTGTGGATAATCGATTATCTCGTTGTGTTTTGTTATCGTTTGCATTTTCTTACGACCCACCAGTGTTTGTCTTCAGCATAGGATATCAAGAAATCTATTGATTGAGCAAAATGTTTTGACTTCTCTATAGCGATATATAGGGCTTTGGGTTGCAATTACTTAATACTTCCCGACAACTACATTTGTGTAAAGGGGAAGTAGCCTACGATATGTCAAACCGTATTTAACTTCGTTCTCTTGTCTGGTGAACTAGACATTAGTCCAGCCGGGGAGATTATCATTGTTTTTCAAGGCAATGTTTCGATATTGGAAGAATTTATATAGAAAATACACCTCGAATAACGACCGAGGTATATGCAACTTTAAGTTAATACTTATGGAGATGTTGATTGAAAGAAACGTATAATCGAAACATTTTTTTACTCCATTTATAGGCGCTAGAATGGACAACGCCGGGTTTTGCAACGAGACCTATGAAAACCTTCACAACCCGGCAAGCGATGATGAGTTGGTCGATATAGCTGGAGCCACGCTCGATTTCTCCAGCACGGAGGACGTGCCACCTCTAGACCCCGAATACGGCTCAGGTACGCGCCTACACTACCGGGGGAGAGAACTAGACGCTATGAAATTATATTAGGGGAGTCATTGCTGTGTCTGTTTTGAGTTACAACTGTTTGTATTTTGGGTCTTCTCGAGTGGGGTTAATTCAAGACATGACAGTTGTCTACAGAGACTACTTTGATAAACTATCGCCCTCATGCAGCACAGCTGCATGGTTCTTCATTCAAATCCATGTGTAACCTATCTCATCTCTGACAGTAGCCTAACGCTGCCTGGATACTGGTGATTCTTTGATGATATCACAGCTCCTATTAAGCCTTATTTGAAACGCGTCTTTCTGTTTCTGTGGTCAGGCCAGGGCTCATATCCATAAAGCATCTCACTCCGAATAGGACTGCTGATCAAATTTTCTTGGTCACGTACACATGATTAGAAGATGTTATTGCGAGTGTGGCGAAATGCTAGGAGATGTTATTGCGAGTGTGGCGAAATGCTAGGAGATGTTATTGCGAGTGTAGCGAAATGCTAGGATCAGTGGACGGGACGGGGTGTGTACCTAACATAGCAGGCATAAAATAAACTCCTGGAACTAGGTCCCCCACTTTCTGAGCTGTGTTCAGTACATTTTTGCTTTCAGGAACATTCAATTGAAAGGAAATGGTGCTGTACTGAACGGCCAGTTTAAAAAAAAAGAAAAACGTGGAGAGGTTGGGGAATGGTGTCCATAAGGCCCATAAATCAGCACTCCTACTCTGCTTTGTGGATAGTACCCATGTGTCTGGTTCCATTCTAACCCTTTCACCCCACTCATTCACAGAGAAGCTTCTCTCCACTATGTAGTATTGTCTTCTGTCCTCAGATGAATCATTTGTGTCTTCTGTCCTCAGATGAATCATTAGTGTCTTCTGTCCTGAGATGAATCATTAGTGTATTCTGTCCTGAGATGAATCATTTGTGTCTTCTGTCCTCAGATGAATCATTAGTGTCTTCTGTCCTGAGATGAATCATTAGTGTATTCTGTCCTGAGATGAATCATTTAGTGTCTTCTGTCCTCAGATGAATCATTTAGTGTCTTCTGTCCTCAGATGAATCATTTAGTGTCTTCTGTCCTCAGATGAATCATTTAGTGTCTTCTGTCCCCACATGGAATCATTTAGTGTCTTCTGTCCTCAGATGAATCATTTAGTGTCTTCTGTCCTCAGATGAATCATTAGTGGCTTCTGTCCTCAGATGAATCATTTAGTGTCTTCTGTCCTCAGATGAATCATTTAGTGTCTTCTGTCCTCAGATGAATCATTTAGTGTCTTCTGTCCTCAGATGAATCATTTAGTGTCTTCTGTCCTCAGATGAATCATTTAGTGTCTTCTGTCCTCAGATGAATCATTTAGTGTCTTCTGTCCTCAGATGAATCATTTAGTGTCTTCTGTCCTCAGATGAATCATTTAGTGTCTTCTGTCCTCAGATGAATCATTTAGTGTCTTCTGTCCTCAGATGAATCATTTAGTGTCTTCTGTCCTCAGATGAATCATTTAGTGTCTTCTGTCCCCACATGGAATCATTTAGTGCCTTCTGTCCTCAGATGGAATCATTTAGTGTCTTCTGTCCTCAGATGGAATCATTTAGTGTCTTCTGTCCTCAGATGGAATCATTTAGTGTCTTCTGTCCTCAGATGAATCATTTAGTGTCTTCTGTCCTCAGATGAATCATTTAGTGTCTTCTGTCCTCAGATGAATCATTTAGTGTCTTCTGTCCTCAGATGAATCATTTAGTGTCTTCTGTCCTCAGATGAATCATTTAGTGTCTTCTGTCCTCAGATGAATCATTTAGTGTCTTCTGTCCCCACATGGAATCATTTAGTGTCTTCTGTCCTCAGATGAATCATTTAGTGTCTTCTGTCCCCACATGGAATCATTTAGTGTCTTCTGTCCTCAGATGAATCATTTAGTGTCTTCTGTCCCCACATGGAATCATTTAGTGTCTTCTGTCCTCAGATGGAATCATTTAGTGTCTTCTGTCCTCAGATGAATCATTTAGTGTCTTCTGTCCCCACATGGAATCATTTAGTGTCTTCTGTCCTCAGATGGAATCATTTAGTGTCTTCTGTCCTTAGTATTTCCAATATATATTCCTAATAAAATATTCCTTGCTCTCTATGTAAATCGCCAATTTAAACTGCTCTTTAAACTTCATACTCCTTTGGAATAAATGTTCATCTGCGTAGCCTAGCGACAGCTCCCCTATCACCCGTCTGTTACCGTGGTAATTGTCAGTCAATTACACCAGATTACGCTGTTACAAGACCAAGACTAAATGTTGATTTCCACGGGGTCAGGTGAGGGGGAAGGTTGGAGAGAGATGGTGAGGGGGACAGAGGCAGACCGATAGAGTGGGAGTTTAATGCAGTACTTTTTCTCTCTCTATTAAACTCAATTCAACATGCTTTATTATTGGCATGACATAAGTATATATTTGTGTTGCCAAAGCAGCATTTTGAACTGTGCGATTTTGTGGCCTTCTCATTCATCTAAGCCTGTACAAATCACCCTCCTTCCTTCCTCAGTTCAGCATGACCTCCCCTCTTACGACATCTCTTACTGGAACCTACCCCTCCCCTTGTTTCTCTGGGATCCTGACAAACACATTGGACTTGTTTCATTTCAGGGGCTACAGGCTGTTATATGAGGGAAATGTAGTCAATACCATATTTCTTACTCCTGTCCATTTATAGATCTGTGAACACCGACTGTAAAGGGCCTAGAAAGCAAGGGGCTGGTCTACCAAGAATCAAAATGAAACTGAGCCAGGCAACCACAAGAGCCTCCCCCACGTCTCACTAGTGTCACAGCTCATTGGGTCACACAGCCCATGTCACACAGCAGCCATTACGCAAAACCCCAGCCGTAATCTATTAGAAGCTATTTTCCAAGCCCCTCAACCTATCACAGGCTGGTTCCCAAGCCCCTCAACCTATCACAGGCTGGTTCCCAAGCCCCTCAACCTATCACAGGCTGGTTCCCAAGCCCCTCAACCTATCACAGGCTGGTTCCCAAGCCCCTCAACCTATCACAGGCTGGTTCCCAAGCCCCTCAACTTATCACAGGCTGGTTTCCAAGCCCCTCAACTTATCACAGGCTGGTTGGTTCCCAAGCCCCTCAACTTATCACAGGCTGGTTGGTTCCCAAGCCCCTCAACTTATCACAGGCTGGTTCCCAAGCCCCTCAACCTATCACAGGCTGGTTCCCATGCCCCTCTCACCAACACACGTTCTATACTATGAGTATGTTTTCCAGTGTAGGGAAGTGTCTCCCAGTTAGTATTAGCTAGAGTGTGGCTGGTGGAATCCCAGTGAGATGGATTGGGAGTCTTGGGGATAGAAAGCATATGAGAACCTTTTGATGGAAGGGAGTAAGATTAAGGACCCAGTCTTTCAAAGATCATTTGTAAAAATCCAAATAACTTGACAAATCTTCATTGTGAAGTGTTTAAAACTCTGTTTCCCATGCTGAATTAATGAACATGCACCCGTGGAACGGCCGTTAAGACACTAACAGCTGACAGACGGTAGGCAATTAAGGTCACAGTTATGAAAAAACTTAGGACTGTAAAAGAGGCCTTTCTACTGACTCTTCAAAACACCAAAAGAAAGATGTCCAAGGTCCCTGTTCATCTGCGTGAATGTGCCTTAGACATGCTGCAAGGAGGCATGAGGACTGCAGATGTGACCAGGGCAATACATTGCAGTGTCTGTACTGTGAGACTCCTAAGACGGCGCTACAGGGAGACAGGGCGGACAGCTGATTGTCCTCGCAGTGGCAGACACCTGTAAAAACACCTGCACAGGATCGGTACATCTGAATATCACACCTAGGGGACAGGTACAGGATGGCAACAACAACTGCCAGGAACACACAATCCCTCCATCAGTGCTCAGACTGTCCACAATAGGCTGAGAGAGGCTGGACTGAGGGCCTGTTGTAAGGCAGGTCCTCACTTGACATCACCAGCAACAATGTCAAGTGGGCACAATGGGCACAAACCCACCAGACAGGACTGGCAAAAAGTGCTCTTCACTGACTAGTCAGGGTTTTGTCTCACCAGGGGTGATGGTCAGATTCATGTTTATCGTCGAAGGAATGAGCGTTACGCCGAGGCCTGTACTTTGGAGCGGGATCGAGGTGGAGGGACCGTCATGATCTGGGGCGGTGTGTCACAGCATCATCGGACTGAGCTTGTTGTCATTGCAGGCAATCTCAATGCTGTGCGTTACAGGGAAGACATCCTCCTCCCTTATGTGGTACCCTTCGTGCAGGCTCATCCTGACATGACCCTCCCGCATGACAATGCCACCAGCCATACTGCTCGTTCGGTGCGTGATTTCAGTGTTCTGCCATGGCCAGCGACGAGCCCGGATCTCAATCCCCCCAAGAAATATTGCTGTCAATAAATGCAGATGACAGTGAGAGGACGTTTCTTTTTTTTTTTTTTTTTTGCTGAGTTTATTCTTGTTTAGGCCCTTAGCTTTGGCGTCTAGGTCAGTTGGACGCTACTTCTCATTTTTTACTTCCTTGGCTAGTTCCTCTTTTCTACCTGACTGGATCTTGTAGAAAAGGCAGTTTATTCCTCAGTCACATGTTTTGCTAAAGTAGACAAATAAGAATTACAGTAGTACGCATGACTTGGGTAGTGTCCCAAATGGAAGCGGACTCCTTGATTCGTGCACTACATTTGACTAGAACCCTGTGGCTTCACTTGTAACCAGGTCCACTACCTAGTGCATTGTTACTAAAAGGCGATACAGTGTCAGTTGAGACGTGATCCTGTTTTGTGAGAGGTGTAAAATAAAAAGGTTAATTTTCTAACTAAAATCTGATCGTACTGTCTTACATACTGACCACATCGCTCGCGCTCCATCGCTCGTATGTTTGATTTTTGTCCACCCACACCAGATGATATCAGGACACGCAGGTTGAAGTATCACAACAAACTGCAAACAAACTATATATATTAATTTGGGTACAGGTCGAAATGCATTAAACATTTATGGTAATGTAGCGAGCTAGCTTGCTGTTGCTAGCTAATTTGTCCCGGGATAAAAACATTGGGTTGTTATTTTACCTGAAATGCACAAGATCTTCTAATCTGACCATTAATCCACTAATTAAAGGGTACACTGTGTTTGTTTTCTCGCCATCTCTCCTCCTTCAGGCTTCTTCTTCTTTGGAATTATACCTCACACTAATTATCAATGAACCTACCAGGTACAACCCCAAATCCGTAAACACGGGCACTCTCATAGATATCATCCTAACCAACTTGCCCTCAAAATACTCCTCTGCTGTTTTCAACCAAGATCTCAGCGATCACTGCCTCATTGCCTGCATCTGTAATGGGTCTGCGGTCAAACGACCACCCCTCATGACTGTCAAACGCTCCCTAAAACACTTCAGCGAACAGACCTTTCGAATCGACCTGGCCCAGGTATCCTGGAAGGATATTGATCTCATCCCATCAGTAGAGGATGCCTGGGTAGCTTTTTCAAAGAGAAATTTGCATCTTGTAGCACAAACTCAAAAGTTCTGGGACACTGTAAAGTCCATGGAGAATAAGAGCACCTGCCCACTGCACTGAGGCTAGGAAACACTGTCACCACCGATAAATACACCATAATTGATCATTTCAACAAGCATTTTTCTACGGCTGGCCATGCAATCTGGTTTCTGAGCTAGTCATGGGTTCACCTCAGCCACGCTCAAGGTTCTAAACGATATCATAACCGTCATCGATAAGAGACATTACTGTGCAGCCGTATTCATCGACCTGGCCAAGGCTTTCGACTCTGTCAATCACCACATTCTTATCGGCAGACTCCACAGCCTTGGTTTCTCAAATGACTGCCTCGCCTGGTTCACCAACTACTTCTCTGATAGAGTTCAGTGTGTCAAATCGGAGGGCCTGTTGTCCGGACCTCTGACGGTCTCTATGGGAGTGCCACAGGGTTCAATTCTCGGGCCGACCCTCTTCTCTGTATACAGCAATGATGTTGCTCTTGCTGCTGGTGATTCTATATTCTGTAGCTCAGTTGGTAGAGCATGGCGCTTGTAACGCCAGGGTAGTGGGTTCGATTCCCGGGACCACCCATACGTAGAATGTATGCACACATGACTGTAAGTCGCTTTGGATAAAAGCGTCTGCTAAATGGCATATATTATTATTATTATTATTACTGTAAGTCGCTTTGGATAAAAGCGTCTGCTAAATGGCATTTATTATTATTATTATATTATTCTATGATCTACCTCTACCCATTCTGTAAACCTCTGGCCCTTCTTTGGACACTGTGTTAACAAACCTCCAGACGAGCTACAATGCCATACAACTCCTTCCGTGGCCTCCAACTGCTCTTAAATGCAAATAAAACTAAATGCATGCTCTTCAACCGCTCGCTGCCCACACCTGCCTGCCCGTCCAGCATCACTACTCTGCACGGTTCTGACCTAGAACTACAAATACCTAGGTGTCTGGCTAGACTGTAAATTCTCCTTCCAGACTCGCGTTAAGCATTTCCAATCCAAAATTAAATCTAGAATTGGCTTCCTATTTCGCAACAAAGCATCCTTCACTCATGCTTCCAAATATACCCTCGTAAAACTGACCATCCTACCGATCCCCGACTTTGGCGATGTCATTTACAAAATAGCCTCCAACAATCTACTCAACAAATTGGATGCAATCTATCACAGTGCCATCTGTTTTGTCACCAAAGCCCCATATACTACCCACCACTGCGACCTGTATGCTCTCGTTGGCTGGTCCTCGCTTCATACTCGTCGCCAAACTCAATGGCTCCAAGTTATCTACAAGTCTCTGCTAGTTAAAGCCCCCCCTTATCTCAGCTCACTGATCACCATAGCAACACCCACCCGTAGCACGCGCTCCAGCAGGTATATCTCACTGGTCATCCCCAAAGCCAAATCTTCCTTTGGCTGCCTTTCCTTCCAGTTCTCTGCTGCCAATGACTGGAACGATCTGCAAAAATCTCTGAAGCTGGAGACTCATATCTCCATCACTAGCTTTAAGCACCAGCTGTCAGAGCAGCTCACAGATCACTGCACCTGTACATAGCCCATCTGTAAATAGCCCATCCAACTACCCCATCCCCATACTGTATTTATTTATCTTGCTCCTTTGCACCCCATTATCTCAACTTTTACATTCATATATATATATTCTGCACATCTACCATTCCAGTGTTTAATTGCTATATTGTAATTACTTTTCCACCATGGCCTATTTATTGCCTTACCTCCCTTATCCTACCTCATTTGCACATACTGTATATCGACTTTTTCTACTTTATTATAGGCTGTATGTTTTGTTTATTCCATGTGTAACTCTGTATGTGTTGAACTGCTTTGCTTTATCTTGGCCAGATTGCAGTGGCAAATGAGTACTTGTTCTCAACTGGCTTACCTGGTTAAATAAAGGTGAAATAAAATAATAAATGGTGGTTGGCAACCAACTTTAACCTGCGTAACCCCGTTCCGCTAGCGGAACCCCTCGCCAACAGCCAATGAAATTGCAGGGCGCAAAATACAAATCAACAGAAATCGCATAAATCAAATTTCTCAAACATACAAGTATTAGGCAACATTTTAAAGATTAAAATTCTCGTTAATCTAGCCACAGTGTCTGATTTAAAAAATGCTTTACAGCGAAAGCTCTACAAACGATTATTGTAGGTCACCACCAAGTCACAGAAAAACCCAGCCATTTTTTCAGCCAAAGAGAGGAGTCACAAAAAGCACAAATAGAGATACAATTAATCACTAACCTGCTCTTCATCAGATGACACTCATAGGACTTCACGTTACACAATGCATGTATGTTTTGTTCGATAAAGTGCATATTTATATCCAAAAATCTCATTTTATATTGGCGTGTTATGTTCAGTAGTTCCAAAACACAGTGATTTTGCAGAGAGCCACATCAATTCACAGAAATACTCATTAGAAATGTTGATAAATTAAATTGCTATGCATGGAATTTTAGATCCACTTCTCCTTAATGCAACCGCTGTGTCAGATTTTTTAAAAACTTTATGGAAAAAGCATCATCTGAGTACAGCGCTCAGAGCCCAAAACAGCCAAACAAAATATCCGCCATGTTGCACAGTCAACATTAGTCAGAAATAGCATTATAAATATTCACTTTCCTTTCATGATCTTCATCAGAATGCACTCCCAGGAATCCCAGTTCCACAGTAAATGTTTGATTCGTTCGATAAAGTTCATAATTTATGTCCATATACCTCCTTTTGTTAGGGCGTTTGGTAAACAAATCGAAACGAGGGTGCAACTTTCAGCGGAAAGGTCTGACAAATTCCAAAAAGTTATATTACTGGTCGTAGAAACATATCAAACTATGTATAGACTCACTCTTTGGGATGTTTTTCTCATAAATGTTCAATAATGTTCCAACCGGAGAATTCCATTGTCTGTAGAAAAGCAATGGAACATGAGCGTGTGAATGCCTGTGACTGAGATCGAGGCTGCTGCCAGACCTCTGACTCATTCCCCTCTCATTCGGCCCCACTTCACAGTAGAAGCATCAGACAAGTTTCTAAAGAGGGTTGACATCGAGTGGAAGCCTTAGGAAGTGCAACATAACCAATAACCCACTGTAACTTCAATAGGGTCTGAGTTTAAAAACTACAAACCTCAGATTTCCCACTTCCTGTTTGGATTTTTTTTCTCAGGTTTTTGCCTGCCATATGAGTTATACTCACAGACATCATTCAAACAGTTTTAGAGACTTCAGAGTGTCTGCTATCCAATACTACTACTAATAACATGCATATATTAGCATCTGGGACTGAGTAGGAGGCAGTTCACTCTGGGCATGTCAGTCGCTCTTCATCCAGACGTGAACATGCTGCCCCCTATCCCAAAGGAGTTTCAAGGTGCTTTACCACCACCAACTGGACTTGCAGCGCGTCACAAATAGAACCACGTTTTATTTTAGCGCCACGCAGACGTTCGCCAGCGGTGTTGGTGCAGTGATTGAATAACATGTATGTGTTTGTGCTCGCATGCGTAACGCTGGCTGTGTGGTCTTCATGTTATAGAATGATAATTGCCTGAAATGGTTGTTTCCTATAATATTTGTCCTCATTACACAACTGCATAATTGTATTTTATTATGTCTTATCAGTAGTGGTACATAGATTGCATATTGCTACCATTTACAGTCCATTATCCACCCATCGTGTGTGTGTGTGTGTGTGTGTGTGTGTGTGTGTGTGCTGGAGGTCCGGAGTCCACTGCTGCACTGTGTTTTTTTAGGTTGTTGCAATGAGATGAATTGTTAATTTTTAAACTTCTCTTCTGTCAGCTGATTCAGCATACTGAGCTGATGTTACTGAGGAGCTTTATCACTCAACTCATTGGGGCTGTTTCCCCGGAACACATTTTGTTGTAAAAATGACTTTGAATGGAGAATCTATTGAGGCTCAGTCTGTGCCGGGGAAACCTGTAGAGTTTCACTTCAAGTTAGAATCATTAACACAAAAAATTAGTTTATTTTTTAAGGTCGTGTGTGTGTGTTTGCTCATCTGTGGTCCTGGACTGAGCTGTGGCTTTCATATAACCTAGATTTTGGGGTTCAGATCAGCTATTTTAAAACTGTGAGTTGAAGCAGAGGCTGCTGTGATGCAGGTCTTCCGCTGAGTAGCCCTTCATCTGGTGTGTGTGCAAGCGTGGGATTTCATTTCAGGTACTGTAGGTGGGTCTCTACCTTCACCTAACCTCCTGTAAAGCTTGGCCTGCTGTACTATGTGTCTCTTCCTTCAGCTAACCTCCTGTAAAGCTTGGTCTGCTGTACTGTAGGTGGGTCTCTACCTTCACCTAACCTCCTGTAAAGCTTGGCCTGCTGTACTGTGTGTCTCTTCCTTCAGCTAACCTCCTGTAAAGCTTGGTCTGCTGTACTGTAGGTGGGTCTCTTCCTTCAGCTAACTTCCTGTAAAGCTTGGTCTGCTGTACTGTAGGTGGGTCTCTACCTTCAGCTAACCTCCTGTAAAGCTTGGCCTGCTGTACTGTGTGTCTCTACCTTCAGCTAACCTCCTGTAAAGCTTGGCCTGCTGTACTGTAGGTGGGTCTCTTCCTTCAGCTAACCTCCTGTAAAGCTTGGTCTGCTGTACTGTAGGTGGGTCTCTTCCTTCAGCTAACCTCCTGTAAAGCTTGGCCTGCTGTACTGTGAGTCTCTACCTTCAGCTAACCTCCTGTAAAGCTTGGCCTGCTGTACTGTGTGTCTCTACCTTCAGCTAACCCCCTGTAAAGCTTGGTCTGCTGTACTGTAGGTGGGTCTCTACCTTCAGCTAACCTCCTGTAAAGCTTGGTCTGCTGTACTGTAGGTGGGTCTCTACCTTCAGCTAACCTCCTGTAAAGCTTGGCCTGCCGTACTGTAGGTGGGTCTCTACCTTCAGCTAACCTCCTGTAAAGCTTGGCCTGCTGTACTGTGTGTCTCTGTGTATGTAACTGGTTTAGGGTAGTACTTGAGTTCTCCATTCAAGTCTGGTTTACTAATGATCAAATACATGTACTTGCAATTTTTACAAATGAAACTGTTTAGCAGGTCACATTTGCAAGCACTGACAAAATGTCAAACTCTTAAGATGCCAACCAGGCAGACCGACATACTTTCTCTTCCCTTTAGAAACCATCCAGGCGTGTCCTGTCATCACCTGAGATGGTTGAACCCCACAGTGACAATAGAACCACAGTGTGTTTCCATCTCCACGTTGTTAAGCTACAGCCTACCTTCAGCCTCATTGTGATCTGATCATAGATATGACACGTCTTTATTACAGTAGAATCAGGTTGTAGATGAGGTATGTTCCAGAAGATAATACCCACGGACAGTGTTGAGCCCTCAGCTAAATACAGTGTCTTCAGAAAGTATTCAGACCCCTTTTACTTTCTCCACATTTTTGTTATGTTACAGCCTTATTCTAAAATTGATTAAATACATTTTTCCCCCCTCATCAATCTACACACAATACCCCATAATGACATCACAATACCCCATAATGACATCACAATACCCCACAATGACATCATAATACCCCACAATGACATCACTATACCCCACAATGACAAAGCGAAGACAGGTTTTTAGAAATGTTTGCAAATGTATTAAAAATAGTAAACATTTACCTCCAGAGAAGAGAAACTCCCCAAATACAGGTGTGCCAATAAGACTCCAGGCTGTAATCGCTGCCAAAGGTGCTTAGCAAAGTACTGAGTAAAGGGTCTGAATACTTATGTAAATGTCATATTTCAAAAAAAAATATACAAACTGTTTTTTTTGCTTTGTCATTATGGGGTATTTTAGAATAAGGCTGTAATGTAACAGAATGTGGAAAAAGTCAAGGGGTCTGAATACTTTCCGAATGTACTGTTGAAAGTAATTACAGCCCTGTCTGTCCACTATAGGTTCAGTCCAAGGACTGAACGTTTTGTTTAGATTCCTAGACAGGAAGTATATAGGCAACACAAAACAGACCGTAAAATAGACATGTGAACACAGTGCATTCAGAAAGTATTCTCATACCCTTTGACATATTCTATGATAACAAACTGAAAACATGTTTTACAAATTTACTGAAAATGAAAAACATTTACATAAGTGTTCCCACCCCTGAGTCACTACATGTTAGGATCACCTTTGACAGTGATTACAGCTGTGAATCTTCCTGGGTAAGTCTCTAAGAGCTTTACATACCTTGAATATACAATATTTGCACATTATTCTTAAAAAAAAAACATATTTTCTGTGAAGGTGGTTGTTGGTCATTGCTAATCAGCCATGTTCAGGTCTTGCTATAGACTTTCTAGCAGATTTAAATCAACAGTAACTAGGCCACTCAGGAACATTCAATGTTGTCTTGGTAAGCAACTCCAGTGTATATTTGGCCTTGTGTTTTAGGTTATTGATCTGCTGAAATGTTAATTGGTCTCCTAGTGTCTGTTGGAAAGCTGACTGAACCAGGTTTTCCTCTAGGATTTTTGCCTGTGTTTAGCTCTATTTATTTTTACATTTCTTTAAACTGCCTAGTCCTTGTTGATGACAAGCATACCCATGACATGATGCAGCCAACTCCATGCTTGAAAATATGAAGAGTGGTACTCAGGGATGTGTTGTGTTGGATTTGCCCTCAACATAATGCTTTGTATTCAGGACATAAAGTTAATTTATTTGCAAAATATTTTACTTTAGTGACTTATTGCAAAATAGGATGCATGTTTTGGAATATTTTTATTCTGTACAGGCTTCCTCCTTTTCACTCTAATTTAGGTCAGTATTGTGGAGTAACTACAAGGTTGTTGATCCATCCTCAATTTTCTCTCATCACAGCCATTAAACTATGTAGCTGTTTTAAAGTCAACATTGGCCTCATGGTCAAATCCATGAGCAGTTTCCTTCCTCTCCGGCAACTGAGTTAAGAAGGACGCCTGTATCTTTGTAGTGACTGGGTGTATTGATACACTATCCAAAGTGTAATTAATAACTGCACCATGCTCAAAGGGATATTCAAAATCTGCTTTGTTTCATTTTTTACCCATCTACCAATCGGTGCCCTTTTTTGCAAGGCTTTGGAAAACTGCTCTGGTCTTTGTGGTTGAATCTGTGTTTGAAATCCACTGCCCAACTGAGGTACCTTACACTTCTCTATATGTGTGGGGAACAGAGACCACTGCCCAACTGAGGTACCTTACACTTCTCTATATGTGTGGGGAACAGAGACCACTGCCCAACTGAGGTACCTTACACTTCTCTATATGTGTGGGGAACAGAGACCACTGCCCAACTGAGGTACCTTACACTTCTCTATATGTGTGGGGAACAGAGACCACTGCCCAACTGAGGTACCTTACACTTCTCTATATGTGTGGGGAACAGAGACCACTGCCCAACTGAGGTACCTTACACTTCTCTATATGTGTGGGGAACAGAGACCACTGCCCAACTGAGGTACCTTACACTTCTCTATATGTGTGGGGAACAGAGACCACTGCCCAACTGAGGTACCTTACACTTCTCTATATGTGTGGGGTACAGAGACCACTGCCCAACTGAGGTACCTTACACTTCTCTATATGTGTGGGGTACAGAGACCACTGCCCAACTGAGGTACCTTACACTTCTCTATATGTGTGGGGTACAGAGACCACTGCCCAACTGAGGTACCTTACACTTCTCTATATGTGTGGGGTACAGAGACCACTGCCCAACTGAGGTACCTTACACTTCTCTATATGTGTGGGGTACAGAGACCACTGCCCAACTGAGGTACCTTACACTTCTCTATATGTGTGGGGTACAGAGACCACTGCCCAACTGAGGTACCTTACACTTCTCTATATGTGTGGGGTACAGAGACCACTGCCCAACTGAGGTACCTTACACTTCTCTATATGTGTGGGGAACAGAGACCACTGCCCAACTGAGGTACCTTACACTTCTCTATATGTGTGGGGTACAGAGACCACTGCCCAACTGAGGTACCTTACACTTCTCTATATATGTGGGGAACAGAGATCAGGTAGTAATTTAAAAAAAATCATGTTAAACACTATTATTGCAAACCGAGTGAGTCCATGCAACTTCTTATGTGACTGGTTGAGCACATTAAGTACATTGTTACTCCTGAACGTATTCAGGCGTCATAACAAAGGGGTTGAATACGTATTGACACATGGTTCAGCTGTACATTTTGTGTTTAATTTCTAAAAAGACAGTTCCACTTTGACGTTATGGGGTGAAGTCCGTTGAATCCGTTCTTCAGGCTGTAACACATTAAGTCATAGTGTACTTTCTGAAGTGCACTAGTTTTGACCCGGAGTCCTATGGGTCCTGGTCAGAAGTAGTGCACTATAAAGGGAATAGGCTGCCATGACTTCCACTCTGTTGACTGACGATGGTGGTGGTGTTTTCAGTGGAGTAACCACTGTGCTTTCACCAGGGACCGTATTGTGTTTCGCACAACAAGCTGAAATCGGGCTGCATCCTGTGTCACTTCCTGTTGCCGTTAGAGAGATGTTGGTTAGAGTTGTTGTTGTGGTTATTGTCGCGGGCGCAAACTCTGTTGCTGTTAGAGAGATGTTGGTTAGAGTTGTTGTTGTGGTTATTGTCGTGGGCGCTAACTCTGTTGCCGTTAGAGAGATGTTGATTAGAGTTGTTGTTGTGGTTATTGTCGCAGGCGCTAACTCTGTTGCTGTTAGAGAGATGTTGGTTAGAGTTGTTGTTGTGGTTATTGTCGTGGGCGCTAACTCTGTTGCCGTTAGAGAGATGTTGATTAGAGTTGTTGTTGTGGTTATTGTCGTGGGCGCTAACTCTGTTGCCGTTAGAGAGATGTTGATTAGAGTTGTTGTTGTGGTTATTGTCGCGGGCGCAAACTCTGTTGCTGTTAGAGAGATGTTGGTTAGAGTTGTTGTTGTGGTTATTGTCGTGGGCGCTAACTCTGTTGCCGTTAGAGAGATGTTGATTAGAGTTGTTGTTGTGGTTATTGTCGTGGGCGCTAACTCTGTTGCCGTTAGAGAGATGTTGATTAGAGTTGTTGTTGTGGTTATTGTCGCGGGCGCAAACTCTGTTGCAGTTAGAGACATGTTGATTAGAGTTGTTGTTGTGGTTATTGTCGCAGGCGCTAACTCTGTTGGAAATGGCACTCTGTTCTTCAAAAGGGCTGTGGTTTAAAGAGAATCTCCTCGACGCCTCCTCTAAACCCATTGGAGGAGAAGGTCAGAGGGGTGGGAGCTCTGGCGTTCTTATCCAATGGGTTTTGAGAAGGTGTGAGAAGACAGACCGAGGACTTGAGATTGTCCCGTAGGGAATAGGGTACCGTTTGTGACACATCCTCTGCCTGTCTATGGTTTGTGGAGTTTTGTGTCTTGGGAAATGTGTCTAAGGCCAATCACACACATGTTATTCTAATAATGTGTCTAAGGTCAATCACACGCATGTTATTCTAATAATGTGTCTAAGGTCAATCACACGCATGTTATTCTAATAATGTGTCTAAGGTCAATCACACGCATGTTATTCTAATAATGTGTCTAAGGTCAATCACACGCATGTTATTCTAATAATGTGTCTAAGGCCAATCACACGCATGTTATTCTAATAATGTGTCTAAGGTCAATCACACGCATGTTATTCTAATAATGTGTCTAAGGTCAATCACACGCATGTTATTCTAATAATGTGTCTAAGGCCAATCACACGCATGTTATTCTAATAATGTGTCTAAGGTCAATCACACGCATGTTATTCTAATAATGTGTCTAAGGTCAATCACACGCATGTTATTCTAATAATGTGTCTAAGGTCAATCACACGCATGTTATTCTAATAATGTGTCTAAGGTCAATCACACGCATGTTATTCTAATAATGTGTCGTATTGTTTTATTATAATTGCGTTATTGATATGAGTACAAAACACATTATTTTCTAATAATGTTCTTTCACATCTTACTTAGTTGGTAACGTGTGTGTGTGTTAACAAATCCCTCTCTCCCTCCCTCCAAGGCTACGGTAATACCGGTTACTCTAATGGTATGACCAGTAACGGGGCTGGTAGTAACGGTAAGCTGATGGACCTACTAGATGAGCCGGTACCGGGGGTAGGGACCTACGAAGACTTCAATACCATCGACTGGGTCAGAGAGAAGAGCAAGGACCGCGACCGCCACAGAGAGGTGTGGGTTCATGGTCACAGCTTTCTCAATTTCATCTTTCATTGGTTCCTCACAGCCATCTTCTCAACACTCATTGGACAAGGAAGCCCATGGCCCTTCCCCTCTGACCTTCTCCAATGAGTGCTGGGAAGGAGGCGAGGAGAGACAATGAATTGAGGAAGAGACCTTTCAATTTTTTTAAAATTTAAATTACATTTAACCAGGTTAGTCTCACTGAGATTAAAATCTATTTTACAATAGATACCTGGCCAATATAGCAGCACTCTGAGTGTGACACATTTACAACACATATACATATACTCTGCTAAATAGCATATACAACACAAAACAGTTTTAAGAACATCAATTTCATTGAGCAGGCGAGATGCTTTGGGACGGTGTAGTGCATCTAGGTGAAAACATCGACCACCGTAGTTTTAACCCTCGCTATGAACTCATCCGAAGAGACGAGCGTCTGTAATTTAATGTCCTTCTGTAGCTTCTTCCAGCTCGACACGGGCCTTAGACACAGTCAACAAAACACGCAGATAGTTGTCATTTGTCCACTGGATAATATAGGTTAAATGGGAGCTGTCTCATCAGTATGGCATTAGGAATGAAAATGTACCAATGACTTTGTCTCCTAAGAGCTAAGGAAGGCCGGCCTGTGTCATGTTGCCATGGTCACTACAGTAACCGTAGCTGACCTTAGAGGAAATAAGGATGATGGCCTAATCTACAAGGCCTTTGCATAAGAGGAAAAGTGAAAACTGACTCCCTCTCTTCTCCAGATCACCAGTAAGAGTGAGCAGTCTACCTGGGCCCTGCTCCACAGCATCAGTGATGCCTTCTCCGGCTGGCTCCTCATGCTGCTCATAGGACTCTTGTCAGGTGCATGTGACTCTCTCATCGTCCAATCACTCTTCCTATACAGTAGAATATTCCTCTTTGTTCCACTCTCTTTCTCAAACTCTATCCCCTCTTTCATCTCCCTCTCTTTTTCTCTATCCCCTCTCGCTCTGTCCTCTCGCTCTGTCCTCTCGCTCTCTCTCCTCTCGCTCTCTCTCCTCTCGCTCTCTCTCCTCTTGGTCTCTCTCCTCTCTCCAGGTGCTCTAGCAGGCTGTATAGACATCTCGGCTCACTGGTTAACAGACCTGAAGGAGGGTGTGTGTCTGTCTGGCTTCTGGTTCAACCATGAACACTGCTGCTGGGGCTCTAACCAAACCACCTTTCAAGAGAGGGACAAGTGTCCACAGTGGCAGAGCTGGGCTGAACTGCTGGGTGGTAGCTCAGAGGTGAGGAGGGGGGAGAAGTTGGGAGGGGGGTGTGTGTGTGTGTAAGCATTTGTCGATCATTGAAAAATAACTAACTTCCCATATTTGAGTTTCTACTTTTTTTGTGATGCCATTCACAATGGCTTAGTGAATTTTCAGTTGTGTGTGAGCTCCCTCTGGTGGTTGAGACGATACATTATCTGGTGTTTACTCACCGTGACCAGATTACAGTACTGTTCAATCCTGTCTTTCCTCTGTGTGTCCTGTAGGGGGCAGCAGTGTACATAGTCAACTACTTGATGCTCTGTTTTCTACTGTATCTATACCTAACCCTGTCTTTCCTCTGTGTGTCCTGTAGGGGGCAGCAGTGTACATAGTCAACTACTTGATGCTCTGTTTTCTACTGTATCTATACCTAACCCTGTCTTTCCTCTGTGTGTCCTGTAGGGGGCGGCAGTGTACATAGTCAACTACCTGATGCTCTGTTTTCTACTGTATCTATACCTAACCCTGTCATTCCTCTGTGTCCTGTAGGGGGCAGCAGCGTACACAGTCAACAACCTGATGCTCTGTTTTCTACTGTATCTATTCCTAACCCTGTCATTCCTCTGTGTCCTGTAGGGGGCAGCAGCGTACATAGTCAACTACTTGATGTTCATGTTGTGCGCTCTACTGTTCTCCTTCCTGGCTGTCATTCTGGTCCGGGCCTTCGCACCTTACGCCTGTGGATCAGGAATACCAGAGGTGAACACAGACAGACTCATTCAGCCTTTAGCTCAGTGGGCTAACTAACACAGTTTTGGTTCAGACAGACAGACAGACAGAGAGACACATTCAGCCTTTAGCTCAGTGGGCTAACTAACACAGTTTTGGTTCAGACAGACGGACAGAGAGACACATTCAGCCTTTAGCTCAGTGGGCTAACTAACACAGTTTTGGTTCAGACAGACAGACAGACAGAGAGACACATTCAGCCTTTAGCTCAGTGGGCTAACTAACACAGTTTTGGTTCAGACAGACAGACAGAGAGACACATTCAGCCTTTAGCTCAGTGGGCTAACTAACACAGTTTTGGTTCAGACAGACAGAGACACATTCAGCCTTTAGCTCAGTGGGCTAACTAACACAGTTTTGGTTCAGACAGACAGACAGAGAGACACATTCAGCCTTTAGCTCAGTGGGCTAACTAACACAGTTTTGGTTCAGACACTGTCAGATATGACACAAGTGTTAAAAAAGAATGAAGCTTTTTTCTGAAAAAATATTTGTTTGTCTCTCCTGGCCTTTTTCAGTCTCATTGAAGTCCAATTCTATTGAACCTTTTAGAAACTCAGACCCAGTTTTACTTCCGTAAACAAACCCAGAGTGCTAAAACGGCTCAAGGAGATATTTCAGAAAAATACAAAATAATATTAAAAACAATTGGGATACAAAAAATGGATGTTGCTGTGTGATTTACTTAAAGCACAATGACACGTAAACAGCCCTTCTGAAGTGACTAATACCTCACCAAAACAATCCATATTTCTCTTTGAAAACGTACTCTGACATATCAACATGAACATTTTGCTTTGAATTTCAGAAACTCACTTTTTTTTTTTTGTACAATTTTCTAAATGTAATCACTACCAGGTGTTTAAAGCCATACCGTGATCGTCTCGTGCTCTTGTCTGTATTTTTGAGAAAACAGTCCCAAATGGCATCCTATCCTCTGTAAAAATTCACTAGGACACTGGAATCGAGTGCCGTTTGGGATGCGGCCAGTTTGTTTTGGAGTGAAGACCATATCTGTGTTATTGGGGTCATCACTGACCTCTTGTCCTTCGAAATTGGGCTAAAACACTTTCAGTTGTAGCCACAACTACTGACACACACACTAGCATCATGACGCTGGCAGACACACTGTCCTTTAATATGTTTGGCTCACTCATAGAATCAGATCTGTTCCTTGTGTTTTTGGCGGCAGAACACACACACACTCATTTACAGCAAACAAACACACACACACACATACACACTCATTTACAGCAAACAAACACACACACACACACACACAACGTGCCAAAAAACGACTGCATTTTTATTTCCCTCGTGATATTGGGACAAATGTCACCAAAGCAAAACAATATGAATCCCTTCATGATGTAATGGGGAGATGTGCAACGAATCCAGGCTGTATCACAACCGGCTGTGATTGGGCGTCCCATAGGGTGGCGCACAATTGGCCCAGCGTCGTCCGGGGTGGGCCGTCATTGTAAATAAGAATTTGTTCTTTAACTGACTCGCCTAGTTAAATAAAGGCTACCTTTTTTTTTAAATGTCTCAAATCGCACCCCATTCCCTACGTTGTTCCCTATTTATCTGGTCACATATAGGGCACTGTATAATGAATAGGGTGCCATGTGGGACACAGACCCTGTAGGAGAAAGAGACGGTCCCATTGGGAGTTGACTGACATCTCAAACTGAGGTAACAGCAGTGTGAAAGCCTGTCAAAGGTCCCACGTTCAAGAGAGATGTTTTAAAACCCATTATTGACACATTGGTACTGTTTTGCAACAACCACACCATTTTTTAAAATAGATGACCACATGTTCATCTCGCTCGGAGTGATCAAGTTAGCATATCTTTGTTCTGCAAACTGTCTGGTTGTGCTTTTTGGTGAGTTTTTGTTAGTTTGGGTTTTTCACTTAGTTTTCTACCGTTTTAAACACAACCGACTGAAACAAGGATCGACCACCTGAATGTGACCAATCATAAACTTGTTTTCATATTTCGTTGAAAAATGATTTGCTACGGCGTGCCCTAATGAACTTGAACCAAATGTCTTTGCTTCCTTGCTTCTACAGATGCCTCAGTTGGTTTTCTCCATGACCTCCAAACCCTAACCCCCTCTCCCCTCTCGTGTCTCCCCAGATAAAGACCATACTCTCTGGGTTCATCATTAGAGGCTACCTGGGGAAATGGACCCTAATCATCAAGACAATTACCCTGGTCCTGGCTGTCTCTTCTGGTACTGCTCTCACACTCCCTCTTTCTCTCTCGCTTTCTCTCTCGCTTTCTCTCTCGCTTTCTCTCTCGCTTTCTCTCTCGCTTTCTCTCTCGCTTTCTCTCTCGCTTTCTCTCTCTCGCTTTCTCTCTCCCGCTTTCTCTCTCCCGCTTTCTCTCTCCCGCTTTCTCTCTCCCGCTTTCTCTCTCCCGCTTTCTCTCTCCCGCTTTCTCTCTCCCGCTTTCTCTCTCCCGCTTTCTCTCTCCCGCTTTCTCTCTCCCGCTTTCTCTCTCCCGCTTTCTCTCTCCCGCTTTCTCTCTCCCGCTTTCTCTCTCCCGCTTTCTCTCTCTCCCGCTTTCTCTCTCTCCCTCTTTCTCTCCCGCTTTCTCTCCCTCGCTTTCTCTCTCGCTTTCTGTCTCTACACAAACACTGACTTGTCTTTGTCTCTACAGGTCTCAGTCTTGGCAAGGAAGGACCCCTGGTCCATGTAGCATGTTGCTGTGCCAACATCCTCTGTCATCTATTCACAAAGTACCGACAGAACGAAGCGAAACGACGAGAGGTGAGAGAAGAGACAGACGGCTGTTTGAATCATCTCAGTCGAGGTGGAATAGATCATTGTTCATTTTGTTAGAATCATGGTTGTATCTCAATACTGTGCAGAGGCCTCTTATTGTCTCCATTACCTTCATCTGAATATTTTGTGTTAGTATATAGTGATCTACCCATCTGTCCTAGGTGTTATCTGCAGCCGCAGCAGTGGGCGTGTCTGTGGCCTTTGGCGCTCCTATAGGAGGAGTGCTGTTTAGTCTAGAGGAGGTAAGGGAACCCATGTCCAACTCTTAACCTGAATTAGAATAAAGTAAAACAATCAGGTATAAGCCTGGAGATTTCACCAATGTTACTGTAAGTAAGAGACTTGAACTAAGGCTCACTACTGCGTGAAACTAGTCCTTTTGACCGTGAAGGAGACCTCCTTCTCTCTTCTCCCTCTGCCCAGGTGAGCTACTACTTCCCTCTGAAGACTCTGTGGAGGTCGTTCTTCGCTGCGTTGGTGGCAGCCTTCACTCTGCGCTCCATCAACCCGTTCGGTAACAGCCGACTGGTCTTGTTCTACGTAGAGTTCCATACCCCCTGGCACATGGTGGAGCTGGTCCCGTTCACCCTGCTGGGCATCTTCGGTGGCCTCTGGGGGGCGCTCTTCATCAGGGCTAATATCGCCTGGTGCAGAAGGCGTGAGTAGGAGGGAGGGATGAGAGAGAGACTACTTATAATGAATGAGCCTGTTTCTCTCCTGTTCCAGTTTTGATTGACTGATTGAATGATTTGTTAATTGTCCCAATAATGACGTGATGAACTTCCTCCTCTCCTCAGGTAAGACCACTCGTCTGGGCCACTACCCGGTGCTGGAGGTCTTAGTGGTAACTGGAATCACAGCCCTCCTCTCCTTCCCGAACAGTTACACCAGGATGAGTGGGTCAGAACTGATCTCAGAACTGTTTAATGACTGTTCTCTACTGGATTCCTCACAGCTGTGTGACTACAACAGCTCTGAGAACAGGTACTAACTGGGGGAGGGAGTGTGTTTTTTTTTAAACGTTGTCAACTAATATTTACTTATTTAATTCCTTCAGGTCTGACTCTGGTGTGTTTAGTGCCAGCCTCGCTGATAGGGCGTTCAGTAACACACTCCCTGATAGGCCAGCTGGACCAGGTGTGTATACAGCGCTATGGCAACTGGCTCTGGCACTCTTCTTCAAGATGCTGGTCACTGTGGTTACCTTCGGCATGAAGGTAGGTGTGGGATAGGTGGGTTGTGTGATGATACATTTAAAAAAAAAATATTGTTTTACTTATATTTATTGATTTATTTTACCCCCTTTTTTCCCCAATTTCGTGGTTTCCAATTGTTAGTAGTTACTATCTTGTCTCATCGCTACAACTCCCGTATGGGGTCGGAAGAGACGAAGGTTGAAAGTCATGCGTCCTCCGAAACACAACCCAACCAAGTTACTGCTTCACATTGCGCCATACAACCTGGAAGCCAGCCGCACCAATGTGTCGGAGGAAACACCGGGTGACCTTGGTTGGCGCTCACTGCGCCCGGCCCTCCACAGGAGGTGCGCAATGAGACAAGGACATCTGTCGCGACAGAGCCTGGGCTCGAACCCAGAGTCTCTGGTGGCCTTAGACCACTGCGCCACCCAGGAGGCCCGGTTTACATATTTTTGATAAAATTAATCTGTGATATATTCTCTAATAACCTTGTCCGAGCCAGAACGGCCCATAGCGTAGGAGCCTATCTCCTGTTTCTGTAGTGAGGCAGCTTGTTGTACAAGTACACCCCGTGGCTAGGACACTAGTAACAGCAAGAAGGACAATCATTATTTGACAATTGGTTCCATGCTCATCTCTCCAGGTCCCTTCCGGTCTCTTCATCCCCAGTATGGCTGTAGGGGCGATAGTAGGCAGACTGCTGGGAGTTGCCATGGAACAGATGGCGTTGAACCATCATGACTGGCTCATCGTCAAGGGCTGGTGCTCATCAGGGGCGGACTGTATCACACCAGGGCTCTACGCTATGGTGGGGGCGGCTGCATGTCTAGGTGAGGAGATCACGAGAGTACTATGGTGGGGTTGCTGTATGTCTGGGTGAGGAGGTCACTACAGTACTATGGTGGGGTTGCTGTATGTCTGGGTGAGGAGGTCACTACAGTACTATGGTGGGGTTGCTTTATGTCTGGGTGAGGAGGTCACTACAGTACTATGGTGGGGGTTGCTGTATGTCTGGGTGAGGAGGTCACTACAGTACTATGGTGGGGTTGCTGTATGTCTGGGTGAGGAGGTCACTACAGTACTATGGTGGGGTGGCTGTATGTCTGGGTGAGGAGGTCACTACAGTACTATGGTGGGGGGGTAGGTGAGGAGGCTGTATGTCTGGGTGAGGAGGTCACTACAGTACTATGGTGGGGTGGCTGCATGTCTGGGTGAGGAGGTCACTACAGTACTATGGTGGGGTTGCTGTATGTCTGGGTGAGGAGGTCACTACAGTACTATGGTGGGGTTGCTGTATGTCTGGGTGAGGAGGTCACTACAGTACTATGGTGGGGTGGCTGTATGTCTGGGTGAGGAGGTCACTACAGTACTATGGTGGGGTGGCTGTATGTCTGGGTGAGGAGGTCACTACAGTACTATGGTGGGGTGGCTGTATGTCTGGGTGAGGAGGTCACTACAGTACTATGGTGGGGTGGCTGTATGTCTGGGTGAGGAGGTCACTACAGTACTATGGTGGGGTGGCTGTATGTCTGGGTGAGGAGGTCACTACAGTACTATGGTGGGGTTGCTGTATGTCTGGGTGAGGAGGTCACTACAGTACTATGGTGGGGTGGCTGTATGTCTAGGTGAGGAGGTCACTACAGTACTATGGTGGGGTTGCTGTATGTCTGGGTGAGGAGGTCAGTACTACAGTCACTATGGTGGGGTTGATGTATGGGGTGGTACTATGGTGGGGTGCTGTATGTCTGGGTGAGGAGGTCACTACAGTACTATGGTGGGGTTGATGTATGTCTTGGTGAGGAGGTCACTTGGGTACTATGGTGGGGGTGGCTGTATGTCTGGGTGAGGAGGTCACTACAGTACTATGGTGGGGGCGGCTGTATGTCTGGGTGAGGAGGTCACTACAGTACTATGGTGGGGTTGCTGTATGTCTAGGTGAGGAGGTCACTACAGTACTATGGTGGGGTTGCTGTATGTCTGGGTGAGGAGGTCACTACAGTACTATGGTGGGGTGGCTGCATGTCTGGGTGAGGAGGTCACTACAGTACTATGGTGGGGTTGCTGTATGTCTAGGTGAGGAGGTCACTTGGTACTATGGTGGGGTACTATGTCTGGGTGAGGAGGTACAGTACTATGGTGGGGTTGCTGCATGTCTGGGTGAGGAGGTCACTACAGTACTATGGTGGGGTTGCTGTATGTCTGGGTGAGGAGGTCACTACAGTACTATGGTGGGGTGGCTGTATGTCTGGGTGAGGAGGTCACTACAGTACTATGGTGGGGGTGGCTGCATGTCTATGGTGGGGTTGTGATGTCTAGGTGAGGAGGTCACTACAGTACTATGGTGGGGTTGCTGTATGTCTGGGTGAGGAGGTCACTACAGTACTATGGTGGGGTTGCTGTATGTCTGGGTGAGGAGGTCACTACAGTACTATGGTGGGGTTGCTGTATGTCTGGGTGAGGAGGTCACTACAGTACTATGGTGGGGCTGCTGTATGTCTGGGTGAGGAGGTCACTACAGTACTATGGTGGGGTTGCTGTATGTCTAGGTGAGGAGGTCACTACAGTACTATGGTGGGGTTGCTGTATGTCTGGGTGAGGAGGTCACTACAGTACTATGGTGGGGTGGCTGCATGTCTGGGTGAGGAGGTCACTACAGTACTATGGTGGGGTTGCTGTATGTCTGGGTGAGGAGGTCACTACAGTACTATGGTGGGGTGGCTGCATGTCTGGGTGAGGAGGTCACTACAGTACTATGGTGGGGTTGCTGTATGTCTGGGTGAGGAGGTCACTACAGTACTATGTCTGGTGAGGAGGGGTGGTGCTGTATGTCTGGGTGAGGAGGTCACTACAGTACTATGGTGGGGTGGCTGTATGTCTGGGTGAGGAGGTCACTACAGTACTATGGTGGGGTGGCTGCATGTCTAGGTGAGGAGGTCACTACAGTACTATGGTGGGGTTGCTGTATGTCTGGGTGAGGAGGTCACTACAGTACTATGGTGGGGTTGCTGTATGTCTAGGTGAGGAGGTCACTACAGTACTATGGTGGGGTGGCTGCATGTCTGGGTGAGGAGGTCACTACAGTACTATGGTGGGGTTGCTGTATGTCTGGGTGAGGAGGTCACTACAGTACTATGGTGGGGGCGGCTGTATGTCTAGGTGAGGAGGTCACTAGGGTACTATGGTGGGGTTGATGTATGTCTGGGTGAGGAGGTCACTTGGGTACTATGGTGAGGTCACTAGGGTACTATGGTGGGGGTGGCTGTATGTCTAGGTGAGGAGGTCACTAGGGTACTATGGTGGGGTTGATGTATGTCTGGGTGAGGAGGTCATTTGGGTACTATGGTGAGGTCTGATGTATGTCTAGGTGAGGAGGTCACTAGGGTACTATGGTGGGGTTGATGTATGTCTGGGTGAGGAGGTCACTTGGGTACTATGGTGAGGTCACTTGGGTACTATGGTGGGGTTGATGTATGTCTGGGTGAGGAGGTCACTTGGGTACTATGGTGGGGTTGATGTATGTCTTGGTGAGGAGTTCACTTGGGTACTATGGTGGGGGCGGCTGTATGTCTGGGGGAGGAGGTCACTACAGTACTATGGTGGGGTTGCTGTATGTCTGGGTGAGGAGGTCACTGGGGTTAGACCACACGGTGGGGTACTATGGTGGGGTTGCTGTATGTCTGGGTGAGGAGGTCACTACGGTGGGGGGGTCTTGAGGAGTACTATGGTGGGGTTGGCTGTTGATGTCTGGGTGAGGAGGTCACTAAACCACAGTACTATGGTGGGGTTGCTGTTGATGTCTGGGTGAGGAGGTCACACAGTACTATGGTGGGGTTGCTGTGATGTCTGGGTGAGGAGGTCACGGTGGGGTTATGTCAGTACTATGGTGGGGTGGGTGGGGTTGATGTCTGGGTGAGGAGGTCACTACAGTACTATGGTGGGGGGTGGCTGTTGATGTCTGGGTGAGGAGGTCACTACACCACTATGGTGGGGTTGCGGTGTATGTCTGGGTGAGGAGGTCACTAGACCACAGTCTGGGTACTACGGTGGGGTTGATGTTATGTCTGGGGTGAGGAGGAGGTCACTACGGTGGGGTAGACCACTACGGTGGGGTTGGTGGGGTTGATGTCTGGGTGAGGAGGTCACTAAACCACTACGGTGGGGTTGATGTCTGGGTGAGGTCACTACGGTGGGGTACTATACGGTGGGGTGGGGGCGGCTGTATGTCTAGGTGAGGAGGTCACTAGGGTACTATGGCGGGGGGGTTGATGTATGTCTGGGTGAGGAGGTCATTTGGGGTACTATGTCTGGGGTGAGGTCACTACGGTGGGGTTACTATGGTGGGGTTGATGTGATGTCTAGGTGAGGAGGTCACTTGGACCACTATGGTGGGGTTGATGTGATGTCTGGGTGAGGAGGTCACTTGGGTACTATGGTGGGGTTGATGTATGTCTTGGTGAGGAGTTCACTTGGGTACTATGGTGGGGGCGGCTGTATGTCTGGGTGAGGAGGTCACTTGGGTACTATGGTGAGGTCACTAGGGTACTATGGTGGGGTTGATGTATGTCTTGGTGAGGAGTTCACTTGGGTACTATGGTGGGGGCGGCTGTATGTCTGGGTGAGGAGGTCACTTGGGTACTATGGTGAGGTCACTAGGGTACTATGGTGGGGCGGCTGTATGTCTGGGTGAGGAGGTCACTAGACCACTACGGTGGGGTTAGACCACTACGGTGGGGTTAGACCACTACGGTGGGGTTAGACCACTACGGTGGGGTTGATGTCTGGGTGAGGAGGTCACTAGACCACTACGGTGGGGTTAGACCACTACGGTGAGGGGGGGTGGGGTTGATGTCTGGGTGAGGAGGTCACTAAACCACTACGGTGGGGGGGTTAGACCACTACGGTGGGGTTGATGTCTGGGTGAGGAGACCACTACGGTGGGGTTAGACCACTACGGTGGGGTTGATGTCTGGGTGAGGAGGTCACTGGGGTTAGACCACTACGGTGGGTTGGTCTGGGTGAGAGGTCCACTACGGTGGGGTTAGACCACTACGGTGGGGTTAGACCACTACGGTGGGGTTAGACCACTACGGTGGGGTTGATGTCTGGGTGAGGAGGTCACTAAACCACTACGGTGGGGTTGATGTCTGGGTGAGGAGGTCACTAGACCACTACGGTGGGGTTAGACCACTACGGTGGGGTTGATGTCTGGGTGAGGAGGTCACTAGACCACTACGGTGGGGTTGATGTCTGGGTGAGGAGGTCACTAAACCACTACGGTGGGATTAGACCACTACGGTGGGATTAGACCACTACGGTGGGGTTGATGTCTGGGTGAGGAGGTCACTAGACCACTACGGTGGGATTAGACCACTACGGTGGGGTTGATGTCTGGGTGAGGAGGTCACTAGACCACTACGGTGGGGTTAGACCACTACGGTGGGGTTAGACCACTACGGTGGGGTTGATGTCTGGGTGAGGAGGTCACTAGACCACTACGGTGGGGTTAGACCACTACGGTGGGGTTAGACCACTACGGTGGGGTTGATGTCTGGGTGAGGAGGTCACTAAACCACTACGGTGGGGTTGATGTCTGGGTGAGGAGGTCACTAAACCACTACGGTGGGGTTAGACCACTACGGTGGGGTTAGACCACTACGGTGGGGTTGATGTCTGGGTGAGGAGGTCACTAGACCACTACGGTGGGGTTAGACCACTACGGTGGGGTTAGACCACTACGGTGGGGTTGATGTCTGGGTGAGGAGGTCACTAGACCACTACGGTGGGGTTAGACCACTACGGTGGGGTTGATGTCTGGGTGATGAGGTCACTAGACCACTACGGTGGGGTTAGACCACTACGGTGGGGTTAGACCACTACGGTGGGGTTGATGTCTGGGTGAGGAGGTCACTAGACCACTACGGTGGGGTTAGACCACTACGGTGGGGTTGATGTCTGGGTGAGGAGGTCACTAGACCACTACGGTGGGGTTAGACCACTACGGTGGGGTTGATGTCTGGGTGAGGAGGTCACTAAACCACTACGGTGGGGTTGATGTCTGGGTGAGGAGGTCACTAGACCACTACGGTGGGGTTAGACCACTACGGTGGGGTTAGACCACTACGGTGGGGGATGTCTGGGTGAGGAGGTCATTAGACCACTACGGTGGGGTTAGACCACTACGGTGGGGTTGATGTCTGGGTGAGGAGGTCACTAGACCACTACGGTGGGGTTAGACCACTACGGTGGGGTTGATGTCTGGGTGAGGAGGTCACTAGACCACTACGGTGGGGTTGCTGTCTGGGTGAGGAGGTCACTAAACCACTACGGTGGGGTTAGACCACTACGGTGGGGTTGATGTCTGGGTGAGGAGGTCACTAAACCACTACGGTGGGGTTGATGTCTGGGTGAGGAGGTCGGTGGGGTTGATGTCTGGGTGAGGAAACCACTACGGTGGAGTTGATGTCTGGGTGAGGAGGTCACTAAACCACTACGGTGGGGTTGATGTCTGGGTGAGGAGGTCACTAAACCACTACGGTGGGGTTAGACCACTACGGTGGGGTTGATGTCTGGGTGAGGAGGTCACTAGAGCCACTAAACCACGGTGGGGTTGATGTCTGGGTGAGGGGTTAGACCACTACGGTGGGGTTGATGTCTGGGTGAGGAGGAGGTCACGGTGGGGTTGACCACTACGGTGGGGTTAGACCACTACGGTGGGGTTGATGTCTGGGTGAGGAGGTCACTAAACCACTACGGTGGGGTTAGACCACTACGGTGGGGTTGATGTCTGGGTGAGGAGGTCACTAAACCACTACGGTGGGGTTAGACCACTACGGTGGGGTTGATGTCTGGGTGAGGAGGTCACTAAACCACTACGGTGGGGTTAGACCACTACGGTGGGGTTGATGTCTGGGTGAGGAGGTCACTATGTCTGGGTGAGGAGGTCACTAAACCACTACGGTGGGGTTAGACCACTACGGTGGGGGGTTGAGGAGACCACTACGGTGGGGTTGATGTCTGGGTGAGGAGGTCACTAAACCACTACGGTGGGGTTGATGTCTGGGTGAGGAGGTCACTAGACCACTACGGTGGGGTTAGACCACTACGGTGGGGTTAGACCACTACGGTGGGGTTGCTGTATGTCTGGTGTTTATCTTAGCGGTTCAAATCACACTTCTTAGGTGCTCCTTTTTAGTATGTAGTCGTCAGAAGTGTCTTCACTAACTTTTCCCCCAAGATACTGTCCCATCCCTCTCTCCCATCCCCCTTTGACAAATACCCTCTCCCTTTGACGAGTACCCTCTCACTCCCCATCTTTGACGAATACCCTCTCCCTTTGACGAATACCCTCTCACTCCTCGTCTTTGTCGAATACCGTCTCCCTCCCCCTTTGACAAATACCCTCTCCCTTTGACGAATACCCTCTCACTCCTCGTCTTTGGCGAATACCCTCTCCCTCCCCGTCTTTGACGAATACCCTCTCCCTCCCCGTCTTTGACGAATACCCTCTCCCTCCCCGTCTTTGACGAATACCCTCTCCCTCCCCCTTTGACGAATACCCTCTCCCTCCCCCTTTGACGAATACCCTCTCCCTCCCCGTCTTTGACGAATACCCTCTCCCTCCCCGTCTTTGACGAATACCCTCTCCCTCCCCGTCTTTGACGAATACCCTCTCCCTCCCCCCTACCCTCTCCCTCCCCTTTGACGAATACCCTCTCCCTCCCCCTTTGACGAATACCCTCTCCCTCCCCTTTGACGAATACCCTCTCCCTCCCCCTTTGACGAATACCCTCTCCCTCCCCCTTTGACGAATACCCTCTCCCTCCCCGTCTTTGACGAATACCCCTCTCTCCCCCTCCCCTCCCTTTGACGAATACCCTCTCCCTCCGTCTTTGACGAATACCCTCTCCCTCCCCGTCTTTGACGAATACCCTCTCCCTCCGTCTTTGACGAATACCCTCTCCCTCCGTCTTTGATACCCTCTCCCTCCCCGTCTTTGACGAATACCCTCTCCCTCCCCCTACCCTCTCCCTCCCCCTCCCCTCCCCCTTTGACGAATACCCTCTCCCTCCCCGTCTTTGACGAATACCCTCTCCCTCCCCCTTTGACGAATACCCTCTCCCTCCCCCGAATACCCTCTCCCT